>NW_026909276.1:5238189-5566168 GCF_033115175.1 Lepus europaeus
TCAATTTTTTGAGATCCGCTTCTTGCATTTGCTCTATCTCTTCATCTTCATAATCTTGGATTGGGGTGTCTTGTTCATTTGGGGGCATCATAGTGTCTTCCTTGCTCTTGTTACCTCGGTTTCTACGTTTGTTGTTTGGCATGTTGGAGAGAATTTATGTTTTTTTTTTTTTTGCTGTGGTGTTTTTTTTTTTTTCTCATGATACTATGCCTCTAAATGGGCTGTGTGCTTTGATGGATCCTTAGAGGCTGTGATGGGTGTGGCCAGAGAGCTCTGCTTGATTCTTCAGGTTTAAGGCTGTGAAAAAAGTGACTCACCCAGATTGATCTCTCCCTTGCTCCTTGCTGGATTGCGCTCTCTCTCTCTTTTTTTTTTTTTTTTTTTGACTCCGTTGGGAAGTAATTCCGCACAGGTGAGTGGAATTGAGGGTAGTTGAAATCTGGCCTCTGTGAGTATTCGTTTGATCTACCCCTGGGACCACACGAAGAGTTTATGCAGCCCTCAATGTGTTCTCAAGTTTCACCAAAGTTCCAAAGTTACTGAGTTTGTGTACTCGTTGGCGGTGCTTTACATATGTAAAATGGCGCCTGCTCTTTGTTTTGCTCGGTGAGTGGAGAGAGAGGCCTCTGCCTTTCCCTACCAATGTCTCGGGTTTCTGATGTCTTTGTCTTACGTTCGTTCCCGCACTGGCGAGATTCTGCGGCTCGGCTCCCGCAGTTGGGTTTCCATGCGGTGTGCTCCCTGTAGGTCCTCTGTGTCACATCCACTAGATCCGGAAGCGTTTCCTCTGCATTTTTTGTCGTGAGTATTTTCCTGAGGCTACAGTAATTCCACTTTTATGAAACTTTATTTTCCCAAACTACAGTGCACGTCCTCACTATCCTCCATCTTGGCTCCGCCTCCCAGATCTGTTTGTTTTATAGTGTCCTCTAAATCTGCTGTTTCCTTGTTGATTCTGTCTGGTTGATCTGTCTATTGCTAAAATGGAGTGTTGAAGTCCCCCAATATCATTGTATTGGAGTCTAAGTCTCCCTTTAACTCTCTTGATATGTCTTTTAAATAGCCAAGTGCCCTGTAATTAGGTGCATGCATGCTTATAATAGTTACATCTTCCTGTTTATTGGATCCCTTAATCATTATATGGTGCCCCTCTTTGTCTGTCTTTACAGTTTTTATGTTAATGTCTATTTTGTCTGATATTAAGACGGCTATACCAGCTCCTTTTTGTTTTCTTTTGGCATGGAATATCTTTTTTCCAACCTTTCACTTTCAGTCCACATGCATCTCTGTTAGAAAGATGTGTTTCTTGTAAGCAGCTAATAGGTTGGTTTTGTTTTTTAATCCATTCAGCAAGTATGTGTCTTTTAACTGGAGAGTTGAGGCCATTAACATTCAATGCAACTATTGATACATGGTGACTTTGCCCTGCCATTTTCCCAAAGTTTTTTTTTTTTTGACAGGCAGAGTGGACAGTGAGAGAGAGACAGAGAGAAAGGTCTTCCTTTGCTGTTGGTTCACCCTCCAATGGCCACCACAGCCAGCGCACTGTGGCCAGCGCACCGTGCTGATCCAAAGCCAGGAGCCAGGTGCTTCTCCTGGTCTCCCATGGTGTGCAGGGCCCAAGCACTTGGGCCATCCTCCACTGCACTCCCTGGCCACGGCAGAGAGCTGGCCTGGAAGAGGGGCAACCGGGACAGAATCGGCGCCCCGACCTGGACTAGAACCCAGTGTGCTGGCACCGCAAGGCGGAGGATTAGCCTATTGAGCCACAGTTCTGGCCCAAAGATATTTCTAATATATAGTTTAAATGTGCTGTGACTTTTTACTGAGAGGTATTCTTCCTTTATCCTCTTTCATGTTGATGACCGTGCTTCTGTGTTTCTGTTTGTAACATATCTTCAGCATCTTTTGCAGGACTGAACAAGTGGTGACAAATTCTCCCAAAATCTGTTATGAAAGGTCTTTATTTCACCTTTATTCACAAATGAAATCTTTGCAGGGTATAATATTCTGGTATGAGAGTTTTTTAATCTAAGTCTTGGGCTGTATCTCACCATTCTCTTCTAGCTTGCAGGGCTTATGATGAGAAGTCTGCTGTGTGTCTAATTGGAGATCCTTGAAAGTAATCAGGTATTTCTCTTTTGTACATTTTAGAATCTTCTTTTTTTTTACACTTCACTGTGGTGAGTTTGATTACAATGTGTTGTGTCGAGGGTCTTTTCTGGTCATGTCTATTGGGAGTTCTGTGTGCCTCCAATACTTGTGTGTCTCTTTCTTTCTCCAAACCCGGGAAGTTTCTGCTAGTATTTCACTAAAAAAGGCCTTCTAATCCTTTCTCTATCCATACCTTCAGGAACTCTGAGAACCTGAATTCTGTTTTTATATATATATATATATATATATATATATATATATATATATACATAGTATCCTGCAGATTCTCAACAATGTTTTTTAGATTTCTAATTTTCTCTTCCAGTCTTTGGTTAGGCTGTGTACTTTCCTGTGCTCTGTCTTCTATATCTGATATTCTCTTCTGCCTCACTGATTCTGTTTTTAAGGCTCTCAAATGCATATTTATTTGTTCTGTTGAATTCTTCATTTTGATTTCTCTTCAATGTCTCAATTTCATGTGCTTTTTGTTTTTAAACTTTTATTTAATGAATATAAATTTACAAAGTACAGCTTATGGATTACAATGGCTCCCCCACCATAACTTCCCTCCCACCCACAACCCTCCCCTTGCCCCCACATAGCAACACAAAGTGAAAAAATACTGTTGGAGGACTACTTATAGCATTAAATAACAGTGTACAGCACATTAAAGACAGAGATCCTACATAATATATTTTTTAAAAAATTATTAATTTTCTATGCTATTTCAAATTTAACACCAGGTTTTTTTTCATTTCCAATTATCTTTATATACAGAAGATCAATTCTGTATATACTAAGTAAAGATTTCAACAGTTTGCACCCACACAGAAACACAAAGTGTAAAAATACTGTTTCAGTACTAGTTATAGCATCACTGCACATTAGACAACACATTAAGGACATATCCAACATGAGATGTAAGTACACAGTGACTCCTGTTGCTGATTTAACAATTTGACACTCTTGTTTATGGCGTCAGTAATCTCCCTAGGCTCTAGTCATGAGTTGCCAAGGCTATGGAAGTCTTTAGGTTTCGCCGACTTTGATCTTATTCTGATAGGGTCATAGTCAAAGTGGAAGTTTTCTCCTCCCTTCAGAGAAAGGTAAGAAAGGTACCTCCTTCTTTGATGGCCCCATTCTTTCCACTGGGATCTCACTCGCAGAGATCTTTCATTTAGGTCTTCTTTTTTTTTTCTTTTCAATGGTATCTTGGCTTTCCATGCCTACAATACTCTCATGGGCTCTTCAGCCAGATCCGAATGCCTTAAGGGCTGATTCTGAGGCCAGAGTGTTGTTTAGGATGTCTGCCATTCTATGAGTCTGCTGTGTATCCTGCTTCCCATGTTGGATCCTTCTCTCCTTTTTTGATTCTATCAGTTAGCACTAGCAGGTACTAGTCTTGTTTGTGTGATCCCTTTGACTCTTAGACCTATCAGAGTCATTAATTGTGAACTGAAATTGATCACTTGGACTAGTGAGATGGTATTGGTACATGCCACCTTGGTGGGATTGTATTGAGATCCCCGGCACATTTCTAACTCCACCATTTGAGGCAAGTCCGATTGAGCATGTCCCAAATTGTACATCTACTCCCTCTCTTTTTCCCACTCTTATATTTAACAGGGATCACTGTTCTATTGAATTATTCATTTCATTTTGATTCCTCCTTAAGATTTCAATTTCATGAGAGAGATTTTCTTTCAAGTCCTCCATGGATTTTAGTAGTCCATGCATTTGCTTTTGATAATCTTATCAATTTTTTGAATTCCATTTCTTGCATTTCTTCTATCTCATCACCTTCATAAACTTGTATTGAAGTATCCTGTTCTTTTGGGAGCAGGATGTTGTCTTCCTTATTCTTGTCTGTTTGGTTGTTGCATTTGTTGTTCGGCATTTGTGGAGGTAGTCATTGGTTTCTTCTTTTTTCCTTCCACTTTGGTGGCTTTTATCATTGTATTATGATTCTGTAGATAAATGAATGCCTGTTTTCAGTGTACCTATAGAGGCTTGTAGTGGATGTGGCCAGAGAGCTCTGTTCAGTTTTCAGGGTTAAGGGCATGCCTAAGGTGATACACTCACGTTTGGCATGGTAAATCTTCACTCTATTTTTTAATAAGCGAAATATTTCTGCTCAGCTGAGCTCTTTGATGGAGACCAGTGCCTGAGTGCTAGCCAAAGTGGATGTAATATTCATCTACTCTGTCCCAAGGACCACACAAAGGATCTGTGCAATCCTCAGTGTAAGTTCAGATCTTACAGCAATGTCTCTCACCAGGTGTCCAGGACTTCTCGAGCTTATGGTGTTTCCCTTGAGACTGCTCAAAGTCTCATCCACACCATGAGTTCTCCCACACACCCTCATTTTTTTTCACAGTCCCAGTTCAGAAGCTTCACAAATTCACAAGCTCCTAGCCCTCTGTTATTTCTCCCTACTGGAGTCAGGAATCTCCTGTTGGCTGATTGCTAGGCACAGAAATGAGCTGGTGCATGGCCGGCGCCGCGGCTCACTAGGCTAATCCTCCGCCTTGCGGCACCGGCACACCGGGTTCTAGTCCCGGTTGGGGCACCGATCCTGTCCCGGTTGCCCCTCTTCCAGGCCAGCTCTCTGCTGTGGCTAGGGAGTGCAGTGGAGGATGGCCCAAGTCCGTGGGTCCTGCACCCCATGGGAGACCAGGAGAAGCACCTGGCTCCTGCCATCGGAACAGCGTGGTGCGCCGGCCGCAGCGCGCTACCGCGGCGGCCATTGGAGGGTGAACCAACGGCAAAAGGAAGACCTTTCTCTCTGTCTCTCTCTCTCACTGTCCACTCTGCCTGTCAAAAAAAAAAGAAAGAAATGAGCTGGTGCAGCTGTTATGTATTTCCAAAATGTCACCGGCTCTATTGGCTTGTATGGCTTTATAAGGTGATCAGAAAGATATGTGTTCATACCCTCCTTTTTTTCTCCTCTAGTTAGGCTGGTGCACTTTCCCCCATGGAGCTTCAAGTCTCATTTCCTCTAGGATCTTCCTGCCACTTTTTCACCAGAGTCTCAGGCTACTGTGGTGTTGTCTCACCTCACTTTCCAGTGCTGGTGCATAGGCTCTTGGATATTGGAGTCCTGAGCCATGGGTGCCTATGCCTTCCACATAGTAGAGTTTCCTCTGCCATTTTTTCCATAACTCTTCCCCAAGACTACATAATCTCCACTTTTTTAAACTGTTTTCCTCTGGGCTAGAGAAAAAAGCTCCATTCCTATTCTGCTATTTTGTTACTGCCACCGGCTTGCTGATAGGCTTTTTCCAAAGGGCATTTGTAGATCGGCAGCAACATCAAGCAGAAAGTAAGGTCACCATGTACTTCCTATACTGCCTGCTATCAGGTGGCTTCCTCCATGACCAGTGCACGTTGGCTCCAGCAGAATAACAACATTCATACATGATCATCACCCAAAGCCACACCCCCATGGGAGACCTGGATTCTCAGATGTGTTATATCTTCCTGGCTCAGTTTTGGTAGGTTATATGTATCCACAAATAAATAATTTTTAACTTTTCTCATTTATACTTGTTACTATACATTAGTGATGCATATTATATCTGTGCTATGCATTGTAGTAACTCCTTTTTTAATTTTATTTACTTGAACCACTTTTTAAAACCTAGCTAAAGGACTGTTTCTTCTATTAAAAATCAAAACTTTATTTCACTAATCTTTAATGTTAACATCCCATTTGTGATCTATGCTATTAATTTCACCTTGCATTTGGCTAATTCTTATTTTCTAGGATTCTTGAGATGGATATGTAGGTTGTTTATTGAAAATCTTTCTGTTTAGATGTTTGGACATGGCATTGTCTGTGTATAGAAAGGCTATTGACTTTTGTGTATTAATATTATATTCTACTACTTTACCATACTCTTTTACAAATTTCAATCATCTATTAGTGGACTCTTTTGATTTCCCTATATTGAGAACCAAGTCATTTGCAAATAGGAATAGTCTCAATTCCCAGTTTTTAATTTTTATCCCTTTGATTTCTTCTTCTTATTGAGTGGTCCTGTCTGAAACTTCCAGGAGTATATTTTTTGTGTTTTTAAGCAATAAAATTATGAGCTGAATTAATACAAAATTACATGATGATACAACAGATGTGTATGACTAAATATTCTTAATGATGGATCTGAAATGACTAGTGTTTGTGGCAGACATTATTTTGCGATGGGATTGGCCACTGCTTGCAATGCTGGCATCTCTTGTAGTGCAATTTTGTGTCTAATCTATTAATGTACCTGTGAAGGCAATGGAACATGACCTAAATTCTTTGATATGTGCCCATATAGTAGATATAAATAGAATTACTTGCTCCTGGCTCTGTCTTCACCAAGACCTGTTTATTTTAGCATGTTGGGAAGCGAGCCAAAAAAGATGCTTCATGTGTCTGTCTCTGTTTCTTTCATTTCTCTGCCTTTCAAATAATTAAATATTTAAAAAGAAAATGGTAAATTCAGTTCATAATCCTTGAGGTTGTCTTAATTAGCTAGACTCATTCTTTGCTCATCACTCCCCTTATTTATACCACTTGGACTATATAATCTTCTATATTTAGTACAAATTAGTCACTATAGCTTGCTTATTGACTCAGAAGAGTTGACAAAGGAGTAGCTTATGCCAATTATTGGTGAGTATGGTGTTCACAACTTTTCTCATATTGGAATTCCCCATGGAATCTATATCTCCATTCCCAGAAGGAACAACTTCTGTTGGCAGAGGTGTGTGATGATCAGAAAGAACAATTCCTAGGAAATGACATGTAAACTCACAAAGTCCATGGTGCTGAGCTAGCTCATTGATCCCTGAAATTTCATTTTTATCTCAAGAAATATGACATTGAGACCTATTTTTTCATCATGTACTTGTTTCTGAGATCTGAGATGAGGGAACCAAGCTTGGAAGCTCAAATTTAAGGTTCCCACCTTTGAAGAATATCACTTAGGATAATGGCAGTATAGAGAAAACACAGGAATTTGAACAGGGCAAATCATATCTGAGAAATAGAGAAAACCAGGGAGAGGTTGTGGGCCTAAAACCAGTTTGCTGTCTTACTCCCACTGAAGTTCACATTAGCCATGGCCATTCCCCTTTGGAGAGGAACATCATTGGCAGTAGGGGCTCTATGTAATCCTTGTGTTTATATCTTTGCATAATTTATAGAAGAAACTAGCAATCAGAGAAAAAAGTTTAGATCCCCCTCTCAGAACTGTAAATAAAGATTTGATAGATCATCAGATGAATGTGTGGACAGACAGATGGATTTCAAGAAGTTTGAACTAATTCCCAGAGACTGGGAGTTTTGTTTTGTGCAATGAATTTAAATACACTCACATTAAGACTCATTATTTTTATTTCAGTAAATGTACTATAGTAGTTTTCTGAACCCTAAAATGTGTCCCATAAATGGCACACTAATTATTTGATTAGATAATAGCAAATATCTTGATGGATTAGATATAAGTTGCCATAGGAATATTAGCTTTTTATGTGTGGGTGCAAACTGATGAAATCTTTACTTAGTATATACTGAATTGATCATCTGTATATAAAGATAATTGAAAATGAAAAAAAAAACAAATCTTGGTGTTAAATTGGAAATTACATAGAAAATTAATTAAAAAAAATATCATGCAGGATCTCTGTCATTAATGTGCTGTACACTGTTATTTAATGTATAACTAGTACTCCAACAGTATTTTTCACTTTGTGTTGCTATGTGAAGGCAAACTGTTGAAATCTTTATATATACTAAACTGATTTTCTGTATATAAAGAGAATTGAAAATGAATCTTGATGTGAATGGAAGGGGAGAGCAAGTGGGAAAGGGGAGGGTTGCAGGTGAGAGGGAAGTAAAGGGGGTGGCATTGTAATCCATAAGCTGTACTTTGGAAATTTATATTCATTAAATAAAAGATAGGCCAGTGCCATGGCTTAACAGGCTACTCCTTCATCTTGCAGCGCCAGCATACCAGGTTCTAGTCCCGGTTGGGGCGCCAGATTCTATCCCAGTTGCCCCTCTTCCAGGCCAGCTCTCTGCTGTGGCCCGGGAAGGCAGTGGAAGACGGCCCAAGTCCTTGGGCCCTGCACCCACAAGGGAGACCAGGAGAAGCACCTGGCTCCTGGCTTCAGATCAGCAAGATGCACTGTCCGCAGTGGCCATTAGAGGGTGAACCAATGGCAAAAAGGAAGACCTCTCTCTCTCTCTCTCTCTCTCTCTCACTAGCCACTCTGCCTGTCAAAAAAAAGATAAATAAAATGAATAAATAAATAAACAAATAAATATCTTAAAGTAGAATAGCAGCATTTTCTTCTATATTTTATATCTGCATCTGTAACAACCAGATGTGTGTTTAGAAATACAGTATAATTATCAGAACTTAAAGGTAAGCAAATAAGGATCATCATAAAAACCTGTACCCACATTTGAATTTATCCATTTTTAACACATGCCTTTCAAATATAAGTTTGTCACCCTAAGATTTAACCACCAGAGTTCCACTTGGTTAGTGTGTGATTGAAGATGAATTCTTTTGTATCATTCATTTTGTCCTGAGAGTGAAGCTGATTACCGAGGAAACATACAAATCATTTTTTTTGTTTCTTTTTTTTATCTCAAAGAATCATTTTATTTAATGAGTACAAATCTCATCAGTACAACTTTAGGAATATAGTGATTCTTCTTACTATACCACCCTCCCTCCTCCATTCTCACCCCACTCTTCCTCCCTTGCCCATTCCCAGTTTCATTATCCATTAAGATGCATTTTCATTTAACTTTATACATAGAAGACCAACTTTTACAAAGTATGCATTTCAACAATTTACATGCACTCACAAATTGAGAACTGGTTTTACAGTTAATTCTCATAATACAACTCATTGCAGACAGAAGTCCTGCATAGGGAGTATGTATACAGTGACTCCCGTTGTTAATTTAACAAATAACTCTCTTGTGTATGATATCAGTTATCACCCAAGATTCTTATCATAAGCTGCCTAGACTGTAGAAGACTTTTGAATCCCAATCTTTGTCAGTATCTAGACAAGTCTGAAAGCAAAGTGAAGTACTCTCCATCTGTCAGGCAAAAGTACATCCTTCTTTTATGGCCACTTTTTTCCATTGGGGTGTCTCTCACAGAGATCCTTCATGAGAACATTTTTTTTACCACACTGTCTTGGCTTTTGATGCCTGAATTGCTCTCATGGGACTTCAGCCCAACCAGAATGACTTATGGGCTGATTCTGAGGACAGAGTGTTATTTAATGTGATTCTCATTCTATGTGTCTGCTTTGTGGACTGCTTCCCATGTTGGAATATTCTATCCTTTTTAATTCTATTATTACTACCAGACATTTGATATTATTTATATGATCCATTTAACATGTAAGCCTATCTAAATTATCACTTTAACATTTAATATGTTCACTTTAACAATTAAGATGGCATTTTTACCATCCAGTTTAATGGGATTTGGGCTCCCATGCCAAGATTTTAAACTGCACCCTTAGAAATAATCTGTAGATGGCTGGCGCCATGGCTCAATAAGCTAATCCTCTGCCTGCAGTGCTGGCAAACTGGGTTCTAGTCCCAGTTGGGGCACTGGATTCTGTCCCGGTTGCTCCTTTTCCAGGCCAGCTCTCTGCTATGGTCCAGGAGTGCAGTGGAGGATGGCCCAAGTCCTTGGGCCCTGCACCCCATGGGAGATCAGGAGAAGCACCTGGCTCCTGGCTTCAGATCAGCGCATTGTGCCAGCCACAGTGCGCCAGCCATGGTGGCCATTGGAGGGTGAACCAATGGCAAAGGAAGACCTTTCTCTCTGTCTCTCTCTCTCTCACTGTCCACTCTGCCTGTCAAAAAAAAGACTCATCATCCCACTCGGCCCCTGAGCTCCACAGGCTGACCCTGAGGAGCTCTATCGGACCTGCTGCCCCGTAATGAGTAGCATTTCTCTACAGATCTGTATCCATGCAACTGTGTAGGAATGAGATAACACATCTAACCCAGCACTCAAATAAGCTTTCTTGTGAAGGAGAAAAAGAGATGATGCCCATCAGATGTTAATCAGGACCAGTCTCATGTCCTTCACCAAATCAACATTCATTGTGTGGGATCCTGGACAATGCATTTCATATGTACATGATCAAAATGACACTTAACAAATGTACAAGCAAAGTAATCCGAAGAGAACAATGACTTTTGTCAGTAACTGATTTCTTGTCACCTAACTTAGTCTGTCCCCTAATTATCCAATTATCTTCCCATTCAAGGCAACAAGAGGCACCAGTTCTATAGGGTCAGAATAAATGTGTCAAATCATTGGCTTTTGCCACTAGCATTGTGAATTCCATCTGAAACTAGTGTCTCAGAGCACTGAGACCTGCACACTTCTCAGTCTCCATCTAGAATATCTCTTGACTACTTTATACTGCCTACGCCCAGAAAATGTGTAAATTTTCCTTTCACTAAGTATGAAATAATTTCCGTCCACTGGTCAAAGACAACTATTCTGGACTTGAGACACTTTTTGGTTCCCAACAAAATGAGGGGTCTTCACCACCCGCTTCCCTACCTCCAGTATGGGTAAAAGTAGGGTCTTAGACCCATGCTGGTGCACTGGTACATCTTTGTTTCCTTATTTTTTTTAAAAAGGATTTATTTCTTTATTTGAAAGGCATAGTTACAGAGAGAGAAAGAGAGATCTTTCATCCACTGGTTCACTCCCTGAATGGCCTTCCAAAACTAGGAGCCAGGAGCTCCATCTGAATTTCCCACGTGTATGGCTGGGGCACGAGGACTTGGGCATCCTCTGCTGCTTTTCCATAATATTAGCAGGAAGTTGGAACAGAAGACAAGCAGCTGGGATTCAAACCAGCAACCATATGGGAATCCGGTGTCCCAGGCAGTAGCTTTACCCACTGTGCCATAGCAACAGTCCCTGGTTGGTCTTTCTAAAGTGATGCTAGACAAATAAATTCAACTTTTTTTTTGAGCCTGAAGTGCAGCGCCCATTACCAGCCCTTACTCAGCTCTCTCTTGGATGGAACTTCTCTGTGATGTGAATGTGGTTTTTGCTTCTGAGATTTCAGTTCCACTATGCACACACCTGCTCTGTCTGCAGTGACTTGTGCCTTTCCACAATGGAAAGAGTAATTTTACTGTGGCTTGAAATTCTTGTTTATTTGATTAGCACGTTTACAAGTAAATAGCTGGTAATTAGCAGGTAAACTTTGGAAAGAAGCTATAAGGTCCATTGGATACATTGCAGAAATCTATTTTTCTGATATAGTAACTGATTGGCTGGTTATGGCACATTGGTCTCTGGAAAGTTTCTCAAGAAAAATGTGGAGGTTATCTACATTAGTGCTCTTTTAATGATGTTGCCTAAATAAAGGCATTCATGTTGGAGCAATGAGGTGGAATAAGCATTTAAAGGATAAATCTTTTTTTACCTTGATAAATAGGATTAAGTATGGATGGTTGGATCTGAGAGGCAGCACAGCGATCACATTGGGAAGAGTTTTAACTCCTAAGGGTAGATGCTGAGTACAGTGTGGTGAGATGGTCAGTGGAGTGAATGGGAAAACACACTATAAGACTATCTGGATTTTATTCCAATCTAAATATCTGCATCATATCTAGCATATAACTTAATAGCTCTTTTCCTCCTTTTCTTTACAAGGAGGACCATTAGTAGAAAGATCTAGTCACCAAAGTGATTTTAGGGTTGCCAGATAAAATACAGTGTACCAAATTACATCTGAATTTGAAACAGTTATTTTTAGTACAAGTATGCCCCATGAGGGCATGAGAAATACTTATCATGGAAACAAAAATATGGTTTATATTAGACTCTAGCATTACTAAGAATCCCAACTTTTATTTGCTTAATCTGGAAATCATAAGTATCAGATGACAAAGTGAATGTGAAGTCCTTAAGGGAAGTAGAGGAAGTACAAGGTGAGTATGGTTGATCTTTTTGTGTTAGCTTTCAGGCTGTCTACCTAAGATGAGGGATAGGTAATAATCTAGATGCATCACTACCATAAGACCTCATTTCTTTGTATTACCAGTTTTTAAAATTGTCTTCATCCTGGATTGAAACAGAGGACAGATTTCCATATACTTAGTACCATCTATTGACCTGTAGAAGCCTTACAAAAGACAAGCACACTTTTATTCTGAGATTTGAAAAGAATATTAGATGAAAGCGATATATACATCAATACACCCACAAAAATAGGATGCTTCAAATCCTGTATGTGATTTGTGCTTTATCTGCTTTAGGCAGGTTATTGTCTGACATTATCCCTATTTACCAGCTGGAGCAAACAAAACTTGATTATAAGTAATAGCCCCCAGAAGCAGTTATATCCCATTTACTCGTGTTAGAAGATTATTTTTAATTCAGATGCTTTAGTCATCCAGTATAATTGCATCTGATATATTAATTCCATAGACCTGGCATTGTGCTGCAATAATAGCATCTCCTTTCTTGTCTCTTAAAAGACAACCTACAAGGAAACCTAGAGTAGCAAAAAATTATGAATGTGGATAACATAAGTCAAAATACTTGGGTTGGATATACAGAAACATAGAGCATTGGAAGGAGAAAAAGATGAGTGTGCATGACAGGAGAGAAGGAACTGTTTGGGCTGTGGAAAGAAGCTGATGTGTGTCCTATTCCCTACTCTCCCCATGGCCTCGGAAAAGGAGCCTTTCTCCATTAAGAGGAAGGAGACTGGGATTGGCCCAGGAAAGTACTTGTGGGCTTCATGGTGTTGAGCAGGAAATGAAGTTATGCAAAATCATTTTGTCTTGGGAAAGTCATGGGGTTCCTGGCCTGTAAGTCAGTATTCAGTTATACTGCACATGTTGGGGGAACCAGAGGGGCATGTGGTTTTATTGTCCTGAGTGTTGGAGTTTACTTACATTAGGGAAAAAAGTGGTAAATTTTGTGTAGAGGCTGATGTACAGTAAATGGTCAATGTGAATTAGGTCCCATTTCTTTTCACTTATTTCATGTAATAGAAAAGAAGCTCATTGAAAAATATTTTCCTGTTACAATTTTATCATATGTCATCTAATATTTATTGAATGTATATCCAAAACTGTTGTCTGTATTTTCACAGATATTCTCATTGCCACAAGATTTTTCTAAATTGATATTGTATCTCCGATTTCTAGATGAGACTTGTAATAATTGTCAGCATCATTAACGGATTCATGTTCTCTCAGCCAGAATTTGAAAAGCGAGACTCATTGGTGGGCCTGTCCCACTCCACACTTTACCCTTTGCCACTTCATCAGCCCCCACTACCTGTTTTATGCAATATTAAAAACTAACTAATGTGCCTCAGATAAGAAAAATTACATTCTTAAATTTTTATTATATATTTTCATGGTATTTGAAAAGGAGAGTGAGATATACATACAGAGAGAGAAAGAGAGAAGAGAGGAGAAGAGAGGAGGGGAGGGAAGGGGAGGGGAGGAGTGACCCGTACATGATGGCTCACACCACTTACGCTGGTGTATGTGGTGGGAGAGTACTTCATGCTACTCTACAAGAATCATTCTATCATGTACTTTCCTCATTCATCTTATCCTGCACTACTAAGTAATTTTTATCTTAAGGAAACTGTTGGGAATGATTCAGAGGATAGCACAGAATGTCTTTATTCTTCATTTCTTTGTCAGCATTGTAGTTGGCATACATCAGTGGTGGAAAAAAGCCAAGAACCTATTTAACTGTGAATAACTCCACTCCCTCACTATTGAAGTATTGAAACTGTCTGATTTTTTTTCCATTTTCTACACCATCTAAACTTTACTATTTTGGGAAAAAATACTCTATGCACTTACCTGAATGACCAAGAATCAGAAGCAACTTAACCTGCAAACTAGCCTTTATGTACAATTTCAAGAGAACTTGAATCAGTTAATGATGCTGACAATTATTTCTCTGAAGAATGAAAAAACATTAATACCATTTCTTTCTATATGGCAATTTAAAATGAGGCACTAATGTGTAAATGTAAGAGAGAACACATTATTTATATGTTCATAAAACTTTTAAAACTTTGTGCACAGGTAATATAACTCACGTGGGCTCTGGGTAAATTGATTTTGTGAATTCTGTGTCACCTGATGGTGGTGCCCTCATCTGTGAAGAAAGCAGTTCTGTCACCTGAGCTTGAGTCTTGACTTCTCCAGCCTTCTATGACTCGGACACTGCTGGGGATGACTGGGCACCCCCTCTTCCTGCCATCACCAGCCTACCCTCATCTCTTCACCCTCTTCCTAACGTACTCTGTCTCCTTGTGCCTTGGATCCAGGACTCCGACCTTAACCTCTCACTTCTAACTGGAAGAGGGACCCCTGGAGATGCTGAATTCAAGCACCCTATGATGGGTTTGAGGACTTCCATGAGACTTCATGCAAAAAGCAACATGCATTTCAATGTAAATTGTTCAGATCTTTGCATTGGGTAGCCTCTGGCTTCTCTTGGGGATGGCAGTCTTGACCTCCACTTCTGATAGAAAAGACAAATAGCAAAACAAAATGACAACTACAAAGTAATAAATCTTCAAGCACCTAAGACTGATAAGCCTATGTGAACCCTATCACAAACAATGACAATGAAAGTCTTTAGCCAGAAAACTAAAAAAAAAAAAGGAGTTTAGCTTTTATTTTTAACTCCACAGCTTTGTGTAATGTTCCACAATGTTTCCTTTAATATGATAATATCCCACATCATTACAGATTCAAACCCAAAATGAGGAGGTTTATAAAAAGAAAAGAAGAATAACAATTTAAGTATAATTGTTGCCTATTTAAAAGATATTCAAGAAAATAATCTTTAAATAAACATTTGACTGTTTAACTGTACATTTCCCTAATCCTTGTTTTGTTTGGAATAAAGCTTACACTTGATAAGTCAAGAAAAAAAAATAATCTGTAGGAATGTATGCAGAACGATAGAGCTTCACAAATTTCCTCCTTCCTGTCTTGTTCTCACTATTATATTTAGTGAAGTCTATTTTCAATTGACTTCATACAGATATGATTAACTGAATAGTAAGAAAAGAGTTCAACAAATAGTATGATGTAGAGAAAAAAAATTCCTCAACAGTCAAGACCAGGGCTGTTCAAGTCATTGCTTCTCAAAGTGTCAAGCTCACTTTTACAGATTTCCTTTTAGGTACTCTCTTAGTTATCACAGATCAGGGAGAAAAAATATAAAGTATATATATTTATATATATATATATATATATATATATATATATATATAATTTTACTTTGGGTCTGGCTTATTTCACTCAGTATGTTTTCCAGATTCATTCAATTTGTTGCAAATGACCAGATTTCATTGTTTTTAACCATTGTGTAGTATTCGATAGAGTACATATCCATAATTTCCTTATCCAGTCTTTAGTTGAAGGGCATTTAGGTCAATTCTATGTCTTAGCTATTGTAAATGCAGCTTTAATAAACATCAAGGTACGGATAAAATTTTTCATTTGCTGATTTCATTTCCATTGGGTAAATTCGCAGGAATGAACTGGCTGGTTTGTATACTAGGTCTATACTCAGATTTCTGAGGTATCTCTGAACTGTCTTTCATAGTGGTTTTACCAGTTTACATTCCCAACAGCAATGGGTTGGGGTACCTTTTGCCCCCCATTCTCTTCAGCATTTGTTGTTTGTTGATTTCTTTATGAAAGCCATTCTAACTGGAATGAGGTGAAACCTCATTGTGTTCTTTTTAAAGATTTATTTAATTTATTTGAAAGAGTTACAGAGAAAGGTACAAAGGTAGAAGTCTTCCACCGGCCAGTTTACTCTCCAGAGGGCCACAATGCCTGGAGATGTGCTGGTCCAAAGCCAGGTGCCAGAAGCTTCTTCAGGGACTCCCACATGGGTATAAGGGCTCAAGGACATACACCATATTCTACTGTTTCCCAGGCCATAGCAGTGAGCTGGATTGGAAGAGGAGCAGCTGGGACTAGAACCGGCACCCATATGGGATACTATACTTCAGGCCAGGGATTTAACCTGCTGTGCCACAGTGCTGGCCCCATTACTGTGGTTTTAACTTGCATTTCCCTGATGGCTATTGATTCTGCACATTTTTTCATATGTCTGTTGGCCATTTGGAATTCTTATTTTGAAAAATGTCTATTTAAATCCTTGGTTCATTTCTTCACTGGGTTGTTTTGTTGTTGTGGAGTTTTTTTTTTTATATTGTAGTACTTGTTTCTTTTTATTTTTTATTTCATAAATGTGAATTTACAAAGTGCAACTTTTGTATTGTTGTGGCTTCCCCCCCAACCTCCCTCCCTCCCGTGGCCCTCCCCTCTCCCTTTCCTATCCCGCCCTTTATCGAGTTTCATTTTCAATTACCTTCATATACTGAAGATCAACTTAGTATGTACTAAGCAAGGATTTCAACAGGCTGCATTCACACAACCGCACGAGGTATAGGGTATTGTTCGACTAGTAGTGTTTTTAAGTTTCATAGTAAAACACATTAAGGACAGAGATCCTACGTGGGGAGCATGTACCCAGTGACTCCCGTTGTTGATTTAACAATTGGCACTCTTATTTATGACGTCAGCAATCACCCGAGACTCTTGCTATGAGCTGTCTAGGCTATGGAAGTTCCTTGAGTTCACCGACTCTGAACTTGTTTAGTCAAGGCCGTGTCACAGTGGAGGTTCCTTCCTCCCTTCAGAGAAAGGCGCCTCTCTCCTTGATGGCCTGTTCCTTCTGCTGGGGTCTTGTTCACCAGGGTCTTTCATTTAGATTGTTTTTTTGCCATCGTGTCATGGCTTTCCATGCCTGTGAGACGCTCATGGACCTTTTAGCCAGATCCAAATGTGTGGAGTTTCTTGATCTCTTTATATATTCTGGTTATAAACCTTTCATCAGCTGCATAATTTGCAAATACTTTCTCCCATTCTATCAGTTGCCTCTTCACTTTCTTGAGGGTTTTTATTTTTTTTTAGTAGAGAAGCTTCTCCATTTCATGTAATCCCATTTGTTAATTATGGCTTTCATTTCCAGTGTCTCTGATTTCTTTTCTAAGAACTCTTTGCCTGAGCCAATTATCTTGCAGGTTTTCCCCAATGTTCTCTAATAAGGTGCTGTTATCAGCTCAAAGATTTATGTCTTAGATCATTTTGAATGGATTTTTGTGTACAGTGTAAAGTAGGGGTTTTGCTTCATATTTTTGCATGTGGAAATCCAGTTTTCCCAGCACCACTTGCTGAAGAGACTGCCCTTGCTCCAGGGATGTGTTTGTACTCCTTGGTTGAATATAAGTTGGTTGAAGATGCTTAGATTAATTTTGGTGGTTTTTTTTTTGTTGTTGTTCCTTTGGTCTATCCATCATTTTTTCCACAATTGCTAGGCTGCTTTTATTATAACTGTCTTGAAGCATGTCTTGATATCTCATATTATGATGCCTCTGGCTTTGTTTTATAATATTGCTTTAGCTATGCAAGGTCTCCTGTGTTTCTATATGAAGTTCAGCATCATTTTCCTAGTCCTTAGAAGAATGTCTGCTATTTTGATTGGTATCACATTGAATCTGTTAATTGCATTTAGAATAATGGACATTTTGATGATATTGCTTCTTATGAACAGGGAAATTTTTTCCATTTTTTATCTTCTATTTCTTTTTTAAAGTTTTATAATTCATATCATAGTAATCTTTGATAACCTTGGTTAAATTTACCCCAAGGTATTTGATTTTTTGTAGCTATTGTGGACAGGAATGATATTAGAAGTTCTTTCTCAGCCATGGCATTGTCTGTTTATACAAAGGCTGTTTTAATTTCTGTGTATTGGTTATATATCCTCCTATATTACCAAACTCTTCCATGAGTTCAAATAGTCTCTTGGTGGAGTCTTTTGGATCCATCTGCAAATAGAGATGTCATCTGCAAATAGAGATAGTTTGATGTTATCTTTACCAATTTGTATCCCTTGATTTCTTTTTCTGGCTAATGGCTCTGGTTAAAACTTCCAGGATTATTTTGGATAGCAATGTTAAGAGTGTGCATTCTTGTCTAGTTCCAGATCTCAGTGGGAATGCTTCCAACTTTTCCTCATTCAATAGGATGCTGGCTATGTTTTTGTCATAAATTTCCTTGATTGTGTCAAGGGATTTTGTTCTATACCCAATTTGCTCAGAGTTTTCATCATGAAAGGGTGTTGTATTTTACCAAATGCTTTCCCTGTGTATATTGAGATAATCATTTGGTTTTTGTTCTTAAATTTGTTAATGTGATGTATTATATTGATTGATTTGTAAATATTGAACCATCCTTGCATACCAAGGATAAATTCTACTTGGTCTGGATGAATGATCTTTTAGATGTGTTGTTGGATTCCATTGGCTAGAATTTTATTGAGGATGTTTGAATCTGTTTCCATCAGAGAAACTGGTGTTTAGTTCTTTTTCTCTGTTGTGTCTTTTTCTGGGTTTAGAAATTAAGGTGATGCTGGCTTCATAGAAAGATTTTGTGATATTCCCTCTCTTTCAATTGTTTCGAATAACTTGAGAAAAATTGATGTTAGTAATCTTTTAAATTTCTGTTAAAATTCAGCAATGAAGCCATCGGGACCTGGGCTTTTCTTTATTAAGAGGGTCTTTATTATTGATTCAATTTCCATCTTGGTGATTTGTACATTTAGGTTTTCCATGTATTCATGGCTCAATGTAGCTAGGTTTTATGTTTCCAGGAACCTGTCAATTTCATTTGTGTTTCCAATTTTTTCGCATGCAGCTCTTTGTATTAATTTCTTGTTATTCTTTTTATGGTGTCTATTGTTACATTTCCTTTTTCATCTCTAATTTCATTTATTTGCATCTTTTTTTCTTTTTTTGGTTAGTTGTTCAATTACGTGTCAATCTTGTTTATTTTTCAAAGAAAAAAACCAGGTCTTTATTTTGCTGATCTTTTGTGTTGTTTTTTGGATTCCTTTATTTAATTTATTCTCTAATTTTGATATTACTTTTCTCCAGTTAGTTTTGGGTTTGGTTTGCTGTTTTTCTCAATCCTTGACATGCATGATAGCTCATTTATGTAGTGTATTTCCAATTTCTTTATGTAGGCCTAGTTGTTACAAATTTTCCTCTTAACACTGCTTTTGCTGTACCCCATATGTTTTGATATATTGTATTGTTGTCTTCATTTGTTTCCAGGATTTTTTTATTTCAATTTTGATTTCTTCTATGAGCCACTGTTTATTCAGGAGCATGTTGTACAGTCTCCATATGTATGCACATGCTTTACAGATTGTTGAGTTGCTGATTTCCAGTATCATTCCATTGTCATGTGAGAAGAAGCGTAGTGTGATTTTGATTTTTTTGGAATTTGCTGAGGTTTGCTTTATGGCTTAGTATGTGGTCAATCCTATAAAAAGTTTCATATAATCCTGAGAATAATATGTAACCTGGAACTGTAAAATAAAAATTTTTGTAGATATCTGTTAGATCCATTTGGTCTATAGTGTTGATTACCTCTGCTGTTTCCTAACTGATTTTCTGTCTGGTGGATCTGTCCATTCCTGAACATAGGGTATTGAAGTCCCCATTACTATTGTATTTGAATCTATGTCTCCCTTTTGATCCCTTAATGTTTATTTTAAATATTCAGGTCCCCTGTAATTAGGTATATATGCATTTATAATAGAGACATTCTCTCCTAGGCTGTAGGATTTCTGATGAGAAATCAGCTCTGAATCTAACTGGAGATCTATGAAAGTAATCTAGTGTTTCTCTTGTGAAGATGTTAGAATCTTTTCTTTATGTTTTACTGTGGAGAGTTTGATTATAATGTATCATGGTGAATATCTTTTTTGGTCTTAGGAGTTCTATGTACTCCTTGTATTTAGATGTCCCTTTATTTCTCCAAATTAGGGAAGTTTTCTGTTATTATTTCACTAAAAAGGCCTTCTAATCCGTTCCATGTTTCCAAAACTTCAGGAACTCCTAGAGCTTTTATGTTCAGTCATTTGATAGTATCCTACAAATTACCAACAGTATATTTTAACTTTCTAATTTCTTTTTATGTTTGATATTTCTGTATGATTTCCTTGTCTTTGTCTTCTAAGTCAGATATTCTTTCTTCTGATGCACTGATTCTGTTGTTAAGGCATTCCACTGCATTTTCTAATTTGCTGTATTGAATTCTTCATTTCCAAGATTTCATTTTTATTTCTCCTTAAGTTCCCAATTTCATGGGAGAAATTTTCTTTCATGTCATGTGTAGATTTCATTAGTTCATGCATTTTCTTCTGATTATTTTTAAGCAATCCTGTGATCAATATTTTGAATTCAGTTTTGGATATTCTTCAATCTTATCATCTTCACAATCTAGTATTGTAGTGTTGTGTTCTTTGCAGAACATCATGTTGTCTTATTCTTATTTGGTTCATTTGTTACTTAGCATTTGTGGAGATACTCACTGTTTTCTGCTAATTTTTTTTTTTTGCTTTGGCTGCTTTTATCTGTGGACTATGTCTGCATTCACTACTGGAGTGTCTGCTTTCAGGAAAGACCTATAGGCATGTGGTGGTTGTAGCCAGGGAGCTCTGTTCATTGCTTCAGAATGAAGGGTGTGTCTGAGGTGACACACCCAATTTTGGCATCTTAAATCTCTTTTTCTTTTTTTTTATCAGAGGAGAGGTTTCTTCTTGTATGTTGGTGTAGATTCATCTGAGCTCCTCTCCTCAAAAGAGACCAGTTCCTTGGTGCTAGCCCCAGTGGGTATGTTATTTGTTGACACTGCTACAAGGACCACACAAAGGATCTGTGCAGTTCTCAGTGTAAGCTCTGATTCCCCAGCAATGACCCTCACCTGGTAGCCAGGGAACCCTGATTGTGTGGAGCTTCCCATGACGACTGCCCAAAGTCCCCAGTGACACCCTGAGTCCTCCCACACAGCCTCAGTCTTCACAGAGCCCTGGCACACAAGCCTCACACAGTCTCAAGCACCATGCTCCCCTTCCTGATCTTCCCACCAGATTCAGGATTCTCTGCTTGGCTGCTTTCAAGATGCTGTCACAAGCTAGCACAGCTGTGCTATGTGTCAAAATGGCATCTGTTCTATATCAGTTTCTTACCTGATGCAGTTGCAGGGTGATATGGACAGAGAAAATATGCCCTCTCTTTGTTTTTTCTCCTCTACTTTGGCAGGTACACTATTCCCCAATTGGCTCCAAGTCAGATTCTCTCTATGTTCTTCCTGTAGCTTTTTCACCCATGGATTTGGCTTCTGAAGTCTTGTCTCATTATACTCTCCTCTCTTATGCAGAGTCTCTTGGCTTCTGGGGTCCTGAGTTGTGAATCCCTCCACATAGGTCCACTTTGTTCCTCCAATTTGTGTAGTGCTTCCTCTGCTCTTTTCCCCAAAACTCTTGCCTGAATATTCACTCTTTCCACTTTTTAAAAACTATCTTCTCCAAGAACAGAGCATCAAGCTCCCTCCTTACTCTGCAATCTTGCCCTGATCCCTATTGTTTTCTAATGGGAGAGCTTACACATATCTGTTGGTTTGTTCAACATCAAATGTTAATATACCTGATGAGTTGAGAAGAATTAAATTCCATGCCAAGTTAAATCAGAAGTTAACATATATATTTTCAGGTACAGGACTCCATCCTTTATTACTGTGTGAGTGGTAGGAACCCAAGTGCTTATGCACCACCCATTGCCTCACTAACACCTAAGCAGGATGCTTCCTTGAATATGTGGAATACAAATCGTGCAACTGGGCATGTTGGTATTAGATATGGTATGTCCCAAGCAGCAGACTAACCTGCATCACAACATTTAACATTCCCAAGTCTGATGGTTTGCTATGAAATTTTGCCTGGGTCCTGTATCTCCAACAGGAAGTTCTCAGGCTTCTTCATAATATAACTTTTCAAAACATATTGGTGTTATATTCACTGAATGCCAAGGAGCATTTTAGAAAACAACTATGTGAATATTTGGAAACTGGGAGGTGTCTTTTGCAATAATTACTATAAAATATAGTATAATAAATGTGTATTATATTCATTTTCTACACAGCTGTGGAAAAAATACCCTGGTTGCAAGAAGAATATATTCTATAGAATTTTCAGTGTATATCCCATCAAGGTGGCATGTACCAATGCCATCTCACTAGTCCAAGTGATCAATTTCAGCTCACATTCGATGGCTCCGATAGGTCTAAGAATCAAAGGGATCACACAAACAGGACAAGTGTCTGCTAATACTAAATGATAGAATCAAAAAGGGAAAAAACGATCCAACATGGGAAGTGGGATACACAGCAGACTCATAGAATGGCAGACGTCCTAATCAACACTCTAGCCTCAGAATCAGCCCTTAAGGCATTCGGATCTGGCTGAAGAGCCCATGAGAGAATTGTAGGCATGGAAAGCCAAGATACCATGGAAAAGAAAAAAAAGAAGAAGACCTAAATGAAAGATCTCTGTGAGTGAGAGCCCAGTGGAAAGAACAGGGCCATCAAAGAAGGAGGTACCCTTCTCTGAAGGAAGGAGAGAACTTCCACTTTGACTATGACCCTATCGGAATAAGACCAAAGTCAGCGAACTCTAAAGGCTTCCATAGCCCTGACAACTCATGACTAGAGCCTAGGGAGATTACTGAGGCCATGAACAGGAGTGTCAAATTGTTAAGTCAGCAACAGAAGTCACTGTGTACTTACATCCCATGTGAGATCTGTCCTTAATGTGTTGTCTAATGTGCAGTGATGCTATAACTAGTACTGAAACAGTATTTTTACACTTTGTGTTTCTGCGTGGGTACAAACTGATGAGATCTTTACTAATTATATACCGAATCGATCTTCTGTATATAAAGATAATTGGAAATGAAAAAAAAAACCTGGTGTTAAATTGGAAATGGCATAGAAAAAAAACCTGGTGTTAAAATGGAAATGGCATAGAAAGTTAATTAATTTGAAAAAAAATTATGTAGGATCTCTGTCTTTAATGTGCTGTACATTGCTATTTAATGCTATAATTAGTAATCCAATGGTAGTTTATTCACTTTACGCTGCTATGTGGGCAAAATGTTGAAATCTTTACCTAATACATACTAAACTGATCTTCTGTATATAAAGAGAATTGAAAATGAATCTTTACATGAATGGAAGGGGAGAGGGAGCGGGAAAGGGGAGGGTTGCGGGCGGGAGGGAAGTTATGGGAGGGGGGAAGCCATTGTAACCCACAAGCTATACTTTGGAAATTTATATTCATTAAATAAAAGTTTAATAAAAAAAAAACCTCCACTGCAGTCAACAATTCAAAAAAAAATATTATGTAGGATCTCTGTCTTTAATGTGCTGTACACTGTTATTTAATGCTATAACTAGTACTCCAACAGTATTTCTTTTCACTTTGTGTTGCTATATGGGGGCAAACTGTTGAAATTGTTACCTAATATATACTAAACTGATGTTCTGTATATAAAGAGAATTGAAAATGAATCATGATGTGATTGGAAGGGGAGAGGGAGCGGGAAGGGGGAGGGTTGTGGGTGGGAGGGAAGTTTTGGGAGGGGGAAGCCATTTTAACCCATAAGCTGTACTTTGGATATTTATATTCATTAAATAAATGTTTAATTAAAATAAAGAATTTTCAGTGTATAACATCAAAATATGTTCTAGAGAAACTAATAATATGAAGTGCAATGCAGTATATTTGTAGTAATAGAACAATAGTTAACATTACCCAAGTGTTTTTCTATAGGGTAGATTTTAGGGACAGCATTTGTTTCTTTCTATGGTATTTTGCAACTTGACTCAACAAGCATTCTTAAAATTAAATTACTTCTTGACAGTACATTTTAAACAAAATAAGTGTCAAGTACATGTTTCTTTTAAAATAAGGATTACTTGTTCCTAATCACTGCCAATCAGTATAATTGTTGGTGTTCTTTCCAGGAGGTCTTCCTTGGCCCTTGTCATGTATAAGGCAGTATTACTACTGAGGGAAGCTGACTGGTTTTTTTTCTACAGCTAATGAATTTGGTATTTTATATTCACTTCTATCATGACATTGCTCTGAGTCTAGGAGCAAATCACATCAGTTCTCTCACACTTCCATTTTTCTCATCCAGGTACAGTCCTAACGCCCACTGCATGTTTCCAAGGCCAAAGAAAATGAACACACCACCAGTAAGTTGTTTATTTCTGTTTGTATTATATTGTAATATAGCAGCTTTATGAGTATATTTTATAAAAATGGTGAAATAAATATTTGATAACATAAAGTTGTCATGATTATAAAGCATTAGAGATATCAAACCTGATATCAAATTTGTTTCCAGTATATGATGATACTATAAGTGACATGTTTATCACATTATTCAAATTGGAACATAGAATATCCTAAATTATTGTAGAATATGAAGCGTTAATTTGTATTTATTGGTCTTATCAATGATATAGTGGAGGTGGTTTAGTACTAACACAGAAATAAACACTGAACTAGGAAAAAGTTGGGGCTGGCGCTGTGGCACAGTGGGTTAAGGCCCTGGCCTGAAGCACCTGCGTCCCATATGGGTGCCAGTTTGAAATCTAGCTGCTCCACTTCTGACCCAGCTCTCTCCTTTGGCCTGGGAAAGCAGTAGAGGATGGCCCAAGCTCATGGTCCCCTGCACCCACATGGAAGATCCAGAAGCTCCTGGCTACTGGCTTCCGATCAGCGCAGCTCCGGCTGTTGCGGCCAATTGGGGAGTGAACCATCAGATGGCAAATCCTTCTCCCCCCCCCTCTCCCTGCCTCTCCTCTCTCTGTGTAACTCTGATTTTAAATAAATAAATCTTTAAAAAATTAAAAAAAAAAACTAGGAAAATTTACCTAATGTTCAGAAAACAAATTACTGAATATGATGTTTTTTTGTGGGTGAGATGCTTGAATAGTGGGGTTCATAATAGTGTCTTGGAGGCTGAATGGGATTCATGGGCAAGAATAAGAATGCATAGGGAACATAATCTGTAGAAGCTTCTGGTTTTTTAAGGGTTTATTTCTTTATTTTAAGACAGAGTTACAAGAATAAAAGAAGGGGAGAGAGAATGAATCTCAGAATATTCCATCTGCTGGTTCACTCCCCAAGAGTCATGATGGCCATGGTTGAGCAAGGTGAAAGCCAGGAGGCAAGAGATTCATTTGGGTCTCCCACCCAAAGACATGGCCCATCTCCCAATGCTTACCCTGGCACATTATCAGAGCTTGGCTTTGAAGTGGAATTGCTAGGACTGGAAAGCACCATCCATATGAGATGCCAGCCTTGCAGGTGGTAGTGTAACCTGTTATTTCTTAATGCCAGCTCCCATGGCAGGTCCTAAAAGAGCTCTCCATACTTTTCTTCTGGCCTGTCTATAGATTCATGTTGTGTTGCAGTCTTTCCAAACTAATATCTTAAGGCAAATTATTCCATACTTAAATTATTACTTTATGCTACTGAAGGTAATTTTGATTAAATTACTCATCAATATTATAAGATGTAGTCAAAGCCAAAGATTATTTTATAATTTTTCTGTAGTTGAAATTTTGTTTTGTTTTGCTTTTATTTATTTGAAAAATAGAGTTAGGACAGTGAGAGAGACAGAGAGAAAGGTCTTCCTTCCATTGGTTCACTCCCAATATGGCCACCAAGGCCAGCACTGTGCCAAACAAAGCCAGGATCACATTATCAGCTTCTTCCTGGTTTCCCAGGTGGGTGCAAGGGCCCAAGTACTTGGACCATCCTCCACTGCCCTTCTGGGCCAGCAGAGAGCTGGACTTGAAGAGGAACAACTGGGACTAGAACCTGGTGCCCATACAGGATGATGGTGCCGCAGGTGGAGCATTAACCAAGTGAGCCATGGCACCAGCCCCTGTACTTGAATTTTTTAGGCAATAAAGTAAATTATGTATTTGGCAGGTAGAAAGACACAAAGAGAGTGAAGTAAGCTAAGAAAGACAATAGTGGGGACAGCACTGTGGTATAATGAGTTATACCACTGCCTACAATGTGGACACTCCATATTTAGGCTGGTTCAAGTTCTTTCTGCTTCAATCCAATCCAGTTCCCTGCTAATGCACCTTTTGAAGTAGAAGATGGCAAAATGTTTGGGACCCTGCCACCTACCTGGGAAGCCTGGATGAAGCTACTGGCTCCAGACTTCAGTCTGGCCAAGCCCTGAACTTTGCAACCATTTGAGGTTGAACCAGTAGCTAGAAAATCTCTCTCTCTCAACCTCAACACTGTCTTCCAAATAAATAAAATAAAATAAACCTCACTAAAGAAAAAATCATTTATAAATTGATTCACTCCTTATAAATACCCAAAATACTCAAGCAGGAACTAGGCAGAAGCCAAGACAGAAATATAGATTTGGATTCCAACATGGGTGCAAAAGCAAAATTAATTGAGTCACCACTAATGCCTCACAACATCTGTATTAACAAGAACCTGGAATCAGAAATGAATGCTGAGAGTCAAACTAAGTCATCTGAAGTAGAATTGGAGGATTTAAACTTTTATCATAAACCTGAATGCCTGTCTTCCATTTTTTCTCAACTACTGTATATGAACTTCACCTGAATATTATTTTCTATTTCTATCATGACACCAGGGATGGTTTATTGTCATTTTCTTGTATAATTCTACTTTCTTCTCAGTATTACCCATCCAAATATTCCGTACACTCTCCCATTCACAACATACTGTAGTTCTTTGCAGATATTACCCTCTCAGTTATGACATTCCTGCTTCCTTCCCAGACTAGCCTTTCCCACAGGTTTCAGGACATAGTTTCTATTCCTTGTTTAGTACTTGTTTGTATCTATCCAATTTGAATTTATGCTGAACATATCTAAAATGAAAGCCACATTATTTATTTCACCATTTACTAGTATAAGATATTACTATGAGCTAGCCTTGGCCAAATCATCAAAATGAGATTTTTTTTCTAAACTCCTCCCACGTTCTCATTTTCAAAGTTATCTGGTTTCAAGTCCTGGTACTTTTGCTTTTTTGTTTTAAAATATTTTATATCTGAATACACTCTGTAAAAATGGAAGTAAACATATATATATGTTGTAGTCTTAGAATTGTCTGAGAACTACATTAAATCTATCCTCTTGATATTTGTAAAATAGAATATAAATAATAACTACTGCTTTCAGTTTAAAAATTGAGAATTATTAATTTTGGCAAACATCTTGAAGAATGTATTAGCTCAGTGCTGAGCTTTTATCTCTCCTCAGAGGGGGTGACAGGCTTAGGAGTCAGTAGGGGAAAGCAGTCAGTAGCTAGGACATGTGAGTGAACCAGACTCAAAATCAAGTACATAAATAAAGGAGACATAGATCATGAACATTTCCCTGGTTACTAAGATGGTGAGTCTTTGTCATTAACTTAAGTCGCCATTCTGAATACCCACATTTAGAGTCTCACTACTCTCCTTTTTCTCCATTTCCTGTGAAGTGTGTCCTGGGAGGCAGTAGATGCCTAAAATATTTGAATCCCTACCTCCCAAATGGTTGACCAAATTAAATTGTGGTACCCTGGTGTATTTTTGGATGAAGTGATTTTGGGAGGAATGAATTGGAAAATGAAATACTCCCTCTCCCTCTTCTTTCTCTCTTCATTTGAATCAAAATGAAAACAAATCAATAAAATTTTAGCAAATATACCTCTGTCATCTCCTGAATTCCATATAGAGTGTGTGTGTTTATGTCATGAATCTGCTTCTAATTCTAGCTTCCTGCTAATACAGATACTAGGAGACTGCAGGTGATAATTCAATGCTTGAGTCTCTGTCATCTACGTAAGATACCAAGCCTGGCACAGCCTTGGTTGTTTGTAGACATTTGGGGAATAAAGAAGATGATGGGATTTCTATGCCTCTGTGTCTATTTCTCTCTCTCTCTCTCTCTGTGTGTGTGTGTATTTAAAATAAATTAATAAGGATATTTTTAGATATGCCTTGTATATTTTGCATACACACATATATATATATATGATTCTTTCTGTATTTTGAAATAATATAAAATTGCATATTTCTACCCTGTCCCAATAAAATGGCTTGTCATGTTTTCAAGCACTTTCAAATGTTGTATCATATTTCATTGGTTACATCTAAATTTACATCTATATTAGTATTAAAATAGATGTATGCATCTATAATTGCAAGATTATGGATGAGGACTCTGGTTAATAGTTTTTTAAAATCAAGTATTATATGATAAAGGTATAACTACCATTTAACATTTTAAAGTGTGAATGTCTGTGTCAGTAAGACTATACACATTCTTCTGTAATAATAAATACCATACATCTAATTTTTTTAATCTCCCCAGGCAAAACTTTGTGTGCCTCAAAAACTAAATCTCCATCTCTCTCCACCACAGACCATGACAGTCAATTCTCTACTTTATATATCAATTGTCTCCGCTTATAACCTCATAGAAGTTGAATCACAAAGTAATTATCATTTTGTAATGGCTTATTTCATGTACCAGTATGCATTTATGCTTAGTCCATATTGTATTACATTGTACCATATTATACTTCACTGTATGCTGAAATGGTTTGAATATCATTTATTGTAAATAAATCCAACTTGAAACATGAAGAAGTTGGAAATTTAATCTTACAATAGTGTTCAGAGTTAGAGCCTTTGCTAGATGAGTAAGGATTAAATGGGGTAACCCTGTTAGGTCCTCAGAATTGCTTGGATACGAACAGTTTTAAAAGAAGATGGAGACCATTGAAACATGTCCACACTCTATCTCCTGTCTGATGTCCTGCCCTGCCTCTGAACTTTGAGTGAGAAAGTGAATGCCATCAGCTGGTCTTCAGAACTGTCAGCCATATTATCTGCATCATTTTACATTTACACCAGTAATGTATGAGGATTTCATCTCTCTAATATTGTGGGCACTTGTTTTATAGTGGACATTGGATACAAAATAAGTGGTATTTCACTATGATTGCTACTTGCATTCGCCTAATAAGTAATGTTGACAATCTTGTGTGGTAATTAGTCATTTGTAAATCTTCTTTGTAAGAATGTCTGTTTCTCCATTTTGGAATATGGTTTATTGCTTTTTATTTGTAGGATTTTCTTATATATTGCCAATAATATTCTCTATGCAATATAAATCTTTTTCATCATGATTGATTCCCTTTTTTTCTGTTTTTGTGAGTCTTTTGATATCCAAAATGTTTTAATTTCATAGTTACTCTTAACACTATCTTCTGTTATGCATGCTATCTTAAATTCACAATCTATCTTTATAAGATAAAATATAAATTGTTATTTAGAAACTGATACAGAAATTAAACTTAAGATGTCTGGTAACTGAGTATCCTTTGAGTATAATGACTTTTTAATATTCCTAAAAGTGCTAAATGTTCATGGATAAGTTCCTAAGACCATACTATACTGAACTTGCCCTTAGATTCTACCTCAAAGGTGGGAACAGGAGAGAAGTTTGGATGACCACAACTCTACCTAAAATGCCATCGTTATGGTAAAATGTGTCAAATATATTTTTAATTTCTCTTGATCATTTTTTCTCTCACAGATTGTTTAGGAGAATGGTTATCTCATTTTTAAATATTGAAAGCGCTTTTTAAAATTTTATTTCTTTATTTATTTTTTGACAGGCAGAGTGGACAGTCAGAGAGAGAGAGAGAGAGAGACAGAAAGAAAGGTCTTCCTTTTCTGTTGGTTCACTCTCCAATGGCCACTGCGACAAGCGTGCTGTGGCCGGTGTACCACACTAATCTGAAGCCAGGAGCCAGGTGCTTCACCTGGTCTCCCATGTGGGTACAGGGCCCAAGCACTTGGGCCATCTCCACTGCACTCCCAGGCCACAGCAGAGAACTGAACTGGTAGAGGAGCAACCAGGACAGAATCCGGTGCCCCGACTGGGACTAGAACCCAGGGTGCTGGCGCCGCAGGTGGAGGATTAGCCTAGTGAGCCACAACACCAGCTGAAAGCTCTTTTTTAATTTAAAAAATCTGTACTTAATTCCATGTGGTCATAGACTATGTTATCATTTTAATCTCTTTAAAAATATTGTAGTTTTTATGTTATCTCTTGAAACATTATTCTTTTTTTACATTTTTTTAAACTTTCATTTAATGAATATAAATTTCCAGTGTACAGCTTATGGATTACAATGGCTTCCCCCTCCCATAAATTCCCTCCCACCGACAACCCTCCCCTCTCCCGCTCCCTCTCCCCATCCATTTGCATCAAGATTCATTTTCAATTCTCTTTATATACAGAAGATCAATTTAGTATAAAGATTTCAACAGTTTGCACCCACATAGAAACACAAAGTGAAACATACTGTTTGAGTACTAGTTATAGCATTAAATCACAATGGACAGCACATTAAGGACAGAGATCCCACATGAGGAACAAATGCACAGTGACTCCTGTTCTTGACCCAACAAATTGACACTCTAGTTTATGGCGACAGTAACCTTCCTAGGCTGTCGTCATGAGTTGCCAAGGCTATGGAAGCCTTCCAAGTTTACCGATTCTGATCATATTTAGACAAGGTCATAAAAGACAGAGTGAGGATAGTAACCAATGATCCTAAGAGTGGCATTTACCAGGTTTGAACAATTATACAGCATTAAGTGGGGAAGCGGTCCATCAGTACACACAGGTTGGGAGTAGAGCCATTGGTGGTAGAGTAGAGGTTATGATTACAAAGGAATGAGGCCCAAGTGCGCTAGACAGGGTCTAGAACAAAGGACAGAGTCATTATTAGAGGAGCTAAGAAAGGTGCTGTCTAAGCTACAAGTAATTTTTCTGATTGAGAGGCAAATAGAACCTGATAGAAGGGGCTTGATAATAATCTGGTGGGCTTTAGGCCTTGTAAATTCAGAGGCCCAGACCTATCTATCTCTTCACATGGGGTATATCCTAAGGGAGGTATGAACCTCCTAGGGGAAGGCACTCTGTTGACTTTCATTACTTGGCTGGCCTGGGAGGAGAGCTGGCCAGGTAAAGGCAGGTGGCATCTCTAACAAGAAATTTACAGTTCTGCCTGCAATGTTGCTGACCCTACTTGACCATACCCTCAGCTGCAGTGGACACTTTGGAAGTTGAGCTGAGTGAAGGGCTTTTCAGCTTAGAGCCAATAAGATCTGTGGCTCTGACGTGAGCATCCTTCGACTCCAGGGCAGGTCCATTTCCAGTGATCCAACTCTTGGCAGAGCTGCCAGGGCTCTTCACAAGCTGACTTCTGCTGAAGCCCAGGCTTACCACATTGAAAGCCACTGCAGTGGACTGGCCTGTTGGGTCTCCTTGAGGGCAGATCACTGTACAGATCAGCCATTAATAGGCCTGCCACCCATTGCTGACAATAGCAATATTACATGAATACTTAGAAAACCATTTCAACAATTAGATAACAACTTAAGAAAACATTTACCAGAAGGTCCAATGCCTGCTATAAATTTTAAGAATCATGTATTTGAAAACACCTCTTAAATATCTAACATGGTGTAGTTTGTTTAGCCAGTGAACTTAAGCACAACCATCTAAAATGTTTTTAGTTTCTTTCTACCAACACGTTTAAAACATATGATACACAGATTCAGGTCACACAAATTAAAATGTATCTTTGATTGATTTTAGCAGCTTAAATTTATTGACAATCTTATCTATAAGCCATTTAAAATAAAACTCTTAATAAAATTTCCCTATGTGGACATACAATATGTACACACATATAACATAGCATAATAGACCAATATAGCAATTTTAATACTAGCTTTTAAAATCTTTAACTCTTTGTAGATTGCCAATTGATTTGAATTGCTTTTTGATTTTAGTAACCTCAGTTAACCATACTTTCTCTCAGTTGGTACTGTTAATACATTATTGGCTTCATCTGTTTACAGAGCCATCCCAAAGTACTGAATACAATAGAAGTGGCTGGAAAAAGTCCATAGGAACCTATAGGAGGACAGCTAAACACAGAACCAACAACACTTTAGTTTTATGAGCAGCAAATCATATATAACTATGGATGACAAAAGACTTTATGTCGCCATGTTTAAAATTATAAACTCATCAACCAACAAGAGGCACTTGCTTACTTCACAGTATTTTTGAAAGCACCTGTAGGATTGTACAAGTATTTAACCCTTTAGGCCTCTGGGGCTTTCTCATTAAGATAACTATCATGTCTAGTAACACAAGATCATTAGACTTTTTAATTCTCAAACATTTGTATTAATAGCATTTTACATTATAGAAACTTAAAGTCTGGTACCACATCACATCTTGACAGTACTTCTAATATAATCCAAATAGTTGGATGTTAGTTGGTGTCTCTATAAGATGAGAGACATAGGTCCTTCGACTTTTTCAGTTGGGCCCAAACTGGAAAAACCAAAGTCCAGGATTTACTGGAAATTTTAGAGACCAGATTGTTTGAAACTTTGAATTTTTGAATGCCTGTCAAGAATGCCCAAAATCCAAAATATCTGGTTGAAATAAGATTCCTTAAAATCATGACATAACATAGACCAAATTTGATCATTGTTACAGGTGATTATTCAAATCTTTGAAAATAAGCACATATTTAAATAACCCATAGCTCTTAATAAAAATTCAGCTGTTTTTGAACAATTAGAATTTAACAGACATCAAGAGAACATAATAGATTACTTTAACACATTGCTGTAACAGTGCATCAGAGTTTAATTCTATGTCAAAGAGAAATTGAGCTTCCTGTGATCTTTTGCTGTGAGGTTTCCTTCCTTTACCTTCTTTCATATTGGTGACCATGTTTCTGTGTTTCTGTGTGTAACACATCTTTAAGCATCTTTTGCAGGGCAGGACGAGTGGCAACAAATTCTTTCAGTTTCTGTTTGCTATGAAAAGTCTTAATTTCACCTTCATTCACAAATGAGAGCTTTGCAGGATATAGTATTCTGGGCTGGCAGTTTTTCTCTCTTAGTACCTGGGCTATGTCTCACCATTCCCTTCTAGCTTGTAGGGTTTCTGATGAGAAGTCTGCTGTGAGTCTAATTGGAGATCCTCTAAGAGTAATCTGGCGTTTCTCTCTTGCACATTTTAGGATCTTTTCTTTATGTTTCACTGTGGTGAGTTTGATTACAACATGTCGTGGTGAGGATCTCATTTGGTCATGTTTATTAGGGGTTCTATAAGCTTCCTGTACTAAGATGCCTCTGTCCTTCTCCAAACCTGGAAAATTTTCTGCTAGTATCTCACTGAAAATGCCTTCTAATCCTTTCTCCCTCTCCATGCCTTCAGGAACTCGTAGAACCCAAATGTTGGGTTTTTTAATAGTATCCTATAGATTCCCAACAATATTTTTTAGATTTCTAATTTCTTCTTGTTTTCTTTGGTTTGCCTGTTTCCTTCCTGTTCTCTGTCTTCTAAGTCTGATATTCTCTCTTCTGCTTCGCCCATTCTGTTTTTAAGGCTCTCTTATGTGTTTGCCATTTGATCTATTGAATTCTTCATTTCATTATGATTTCTCGTCACTATCACAGTTTCTTGTTCTACTAGTTGTTTCATTTCATTTTGATTCCTCCTTAATATTTCACTTTCACGAGAGAGATTTTCTATCTTGTCCATTAAGGATTTCTGTAGTTCAAGAATTTGTTTTTGAGAACTTCTTAATGTTCTTATCCATTTTTTGAGATCTGCTTCTTGCATTTCTTCGATCTCATCATCTTCATAATCTTGAATTGGGGTGTCTTTTTCATTTGGGGGCGTCATAGTGTCTTCCTTGTTCTTGTTACCTTGGTTTTTGCGTTTGTTGTTTGGCATGTTGGAGATATTTGGTTTCTTCACTGTGGTGTTTTTTCTTGTTACACTATGGCTCTATATTACGTGGACTGTCTGCTTTCAGTGGAGCCTTAGAGGCTTGAGGTGAGTGTGGACTGAGAGCTGTGTTTGGTTCCTCAGTGTTGAGGGTGTGTCAAAGATGACACTCCCAGGTTAGGTGTGGTAAATCTCTCTTTCTTTTTTTGATTTAAAAGGGAAGTAATTCCACACAGCTGAACGTAATTGGAGGTAGTTAGCAGGCAAATGATATACCCACAGGAGCCAGAGATCCCAAGCTCTTTCCCAAGGACCACACAGGGAATGTCTGCTGCCCTCAGTGTGGGCTCCAATTCTCCTGCAGTCCCCCACTGGGTTGCCAAGTTAGATGCTAATCTCCTGTTATTTCACCCCTCCCCCCAGAGTCAGGTTTTTCTGCTAGGCTCAGGGCCGGTGCAGACCTGAGGTCGCCCTGCTTATGACGTATGTCCAAAATGGTGCCTGCTCTGTCTTGCTCGCCTTTGAGAGGTGAGCAGAGAGAGAGAAACTTGTGTCCGTATCGGTCACTTTTTTTTATTTTTTTCCTCTCTCTCTTCTAGTTAGCCTGGTGAATTTTTCCCCATGGAGTTTCAAGCCTTGTTCCCTCTAGCCTCCTCTTTCCGCTTGCCCGCTGGTGTCTTGGGCTATTGAGGTTCAGCTCACCTTGCATTCCAGCGCTGGTGTGTTGAGTCTGCCGCTGGTGTCCCGAACTTGGGCTCCCACGCTCTCCATGCAGGTACACTGTGAATCACTAGTTCTGGAAGATTTTCCTCTGCTGTTTCATCCCCTACTCTTCCTTGACCCTGCAGTATCTCCACTTATATTAAACTGTCTCTCCCCCGGAATAATAGTGTGCTCCCTGCCTATTCCGCCATCTTGCCGCTCTCGAAACATTATTCTTTTTCTATAGATTTTTTTATTTTTTGAAAGAGTTTCAGAAAGGGAGGGATAGAGAGAGAATTATTCCAACCACCAATTTACTTCCCAGATGGCTTTAATGGCCAGGGTTTTGCCAAATGGAAGCCAGGAGCCAGAAGTTTTTTTTTTTCTTTTCCATTTGTCCATGTGGTTATCAGTGTCTCAAGCCCTTGGTCCATCTTATTTTGCGATTCTCAGGCCTTTACAGGGAGATGGATCAATGTGGAACACCCAAAGCATACACCAGTGTCTATAGGGAATGCTGGTGATTCAGGCAATTGATTTACCTGCTAAGCAAAATTTCCAGCCTCCTGATTTTAGTCTTGGATTATGGATCAGCAGGTGTTATATCTTGGTTCTATAGTGATGTACACATATTACTTAGATTATTATGCTGTAATTTATGCTAATAATTGACTGATTTTTATCAATTTGTTTCATCAATTACTATAACATGAGTGTAAATAGTCTAACACTATTTGTAATTTCTTTTAAGTGCCTTGTTTAATTGTGTGTACTTTGCTTATTGTCTTTTGAGACTGTTTTTTTAGGTTCATCAAAACTGATTATACCATTCTGATGTATAATTTATGCAGTACACCCTACTCTTTGTAGGTATCTTTTTACATCCTTTCAGTTTCAGTCTGTTTTTTGTCTTAGTTTTTAAATGTGGCACTTTCAGATAGCAAACTGAAATCTCTTGTTTCATGCATACATGTGTTTTGTAGTAGTCCTCCAATAATTTTGGTGAATTTTCTACTGCAACTCAGATACCTAAGTTATTTGGCTTTCTCTCTGGCAGTACTGATTTTTGTCATTTCCTCTTTTCTTTTCATCTATATCCTGATGTCTTCTCTATAACATTCCAGTTGATTAAATTTACAGATTTTACATCTGTGATCAGAATGTTAGTAGGAGAGTGTCTTATTGTAAAATATCCCAAGTGGCTGAGGTTCTCTTCCACAAATTATTTCAATCCACTTTCTACCCCTTAGTTTGATTGCTCAACAACCCCCAAATATTCATGCTATAGCTATTGTTCAAATTTCAGAATTTTCTTTTGTTTTAGGAGTTCAGATTTTCAAATGTCTTGCCATTGCCATGATACTTTTTTTAAAAAGATAATAATTTATTTTTATCAAATCAAATTGAGATAAGGTAGAGAAAACAATGCTCCTTATGTAGAGATATTACCTCTCACTGTGTTTTTCTACTTTTATTTAATAAATATAAATTTCCAAAGTGCAACTTTTGAATTATAGCAGCTTTTCCCCCATAACCTCCCTCCCACCCACAACCATCCCATCTCCCACTCCCTCTCCCATCCCATTCTTCATCAAGATTCATTTTCAATTATCTTCATATACAGAAGATCAATTTAGTATATACTAAGTAAAGATTTCAACAGTTTGCACCCACACAGAAACACAAAGTGTAAAGTACTGTTTAAGTAGTAGTTTTACCATTAATTTGTATAGTACAACACATTAAAGAAAGAGATCCTACATGGGGAGTAGGTGCACAGTGACTCCCATTGTTGATTTAAAAATTGACACTCTTATTTATGACGTCAGCAATCACCCAAGATGCTTGTTATGAGCTGCAAAGGCTATGGAAGCCTCTTGAGTTAGTCTGTTATAGAAAAAATATATCTTCTGCAGTTAATCTCACTTTTCTACATGTATAGTTTGATATAGTTGTCAGTCTTTTTTACTATGCAAGTCAGGTCTTTCTTGCATAGGAAAGCTGCCTATGCAATTTAGCTCAGTCCCTATTTTAGAATGTTTTGTAGGCTCTTTTGTTGGCCAATTGTAATATTATAATAATTGTTTATGCTTCTCTGTGGTCAGCTTTGATTTCTGGTCTACCTTTGAAAATTATTATATCTCTTTATCAGGGGGTAAAGATATAGTATTATAATTGGTTATTTTTTCAATTTCTCTACTATTCTGGTAATATATTTTATTCTTATCCTCAACTCATTTTTAGTATCTTTCTTCAAATGGTAAATGAATTTAAAGTCTGAAAATATGAGAGAAAGATATCTGTAATCTATTTGCCATTCACAGTGTATGTATTTACCGAGATTTTTATGTTTTTGATTGAGATTTTTTGAAAGGCTTTCTTATTTTCTTTTGCTGTGTTATTTGGGTATCCACAAAGTTTTGATTATTCAGATATCAAGTATATGCTTAAATTCTTGACATAAATTTCAATTACAAGGATATCACAAATATATTAAATAATTCAGAAAAGACATCAAACTCATGTTCCAATTTATTCCCAAAATGAATCTTCTGAAATGAGTCAAATAATGAGTTGCATAGGGCAAAGACTGATCCATCCAGCTTGAAATTTTAGTTGTTTGCCCTTAGTGAACACTTCCTTTTGTTATCTAGTTCTCCCAATCACAATTTATAGCAATACATATAGGACATTGATAGTCAGTGACCTCATTTGAATATGTGTTTAGCATCTTTTTTGACATTTTGCCACTTAGACACAGGTAAGCATCCATAAATTGCTGCCTTTATTTTCCAGTTTACTCAGAGATTGAGCAGATACCACATGACAGAGGACTTGTCACCATAAATCACATTGTCAGAGTATACTGTCAGTGTTGCCTAAAGTGCTGATGTAAATGAAAAGATTCATTTCCAATGAGACAGTCTATGTTTGGTGAGAACCATCTTGGGACAGTGCTGTGGCACGATGAGTGAAGGTGCTGCTTGTGTTGTTGGCATTCCATATCAGAATGCCAATTTGAAACCTGAAAGCTCTACTTCTAATCCAGTTTCCTCTAGATGCACCAAAGAAAGCAGTGGGAGTTATCCCAAATGACTGGACTCTTGCCATCTATGTGGTTGACCAACATGGATTTCCCAGCTCCTGGATTCAGCCTACCAGTCTTGCCTCTTCTGATTATTTGGGGATTGGAACAGCTGTTGGAAGAATTTTTCTTTCTCTGTCTTCCTCTCTCTCTGTCTCTCTGGCTTTCAAATAAATAAATCTTAAATAAGGAGACAGAAAACTCCAAAGATTTGGAAAAAGGGAAACATTTCTTAAGGAAATATTACCTTTTCACTTTGCAGCTTGTGATTTGTAGCATTGCATTCTTAGAATAATTGGATTGCTATTTTTACTGGGTTTGGAAAACATTGAGTTTTAACATCCTTAAATATTGCATTGATCCCACTCCCAGTGTGGTTACAATTATAGTTGTGTCATCATTTGCTATCACCTCACAAATCTCCAATGCTTTCATTAGTTACTCATATTAATGGAATCCTATCCCCTAGTGTATCATTTCATACTAAACAAGATGAGAATGAAGTCTAATTCTACTTTTAACACTTTCAACATTGGATTTAACTTTATATTATGCACATAAAAATGGTCAAATGTTGTGACACAAAAAGGTCTCTGTGTTGTTCAATTTGCCAGTTTTGTCAACTCATCTTTATGTGACCTATACAACATAAAAATCACCAATTCAGTTTTGAAAAGATCAAAGGAACGTGATAGACAATTCTCAAAAGAAGAAATAGAGAAGACCAGAAAATATATGGAGAAATACTCATCACTAGCCATGAGGAAAATTAAAATCAAAATGACAATGAGATAGCAATTCAACCATGTCAGAATGGATATTATGGAATAGGCAGAGTAACAAATGTTGGACAAGGGGATACTTATACCTTGTTGAAGGGATTTTGAATTAGTTCAGTCATTGTGGAAAATAGTATGTATATGTGTAAAAATATTAAAAATAGACTTGCTATATGATCCAGGAATCCAACTACTAGGTATCTGCCCAAAAGACATGACCACATTGTATCTAAGAGTTATCTTCACAACCAATCTTATACCAGTACTGTTTGCAATACCCAGTATATATAATGAAAAGTGCCTGACATCAAGTGAATCAATAAAATATATGTAGTATATGCATACAGTGGAATACTACTCTGCTCTGTAAAGAATGACATTCTATAATTTATATAAAATGATGCAACTGGAGGGCAAGTTGTTGAGTGAAATATGATGGACACAGAAAGAAAAATACTACATGTTCTCTCTTATATATGATATCTTAAAAGAGGTAACAATCAGAAAACAAAAATAAAAATGAAAAAAATTCATATATTTATCAGTATTGCCACAAGTAGAGTTGTTTTCACTTTGCTTTATATCTTTTCAAATGAGTGATAAAGATGAATAACAATACAGTTTGGATGATCTGTGATTGTTCTAAAGTTGCATATGAATGAAATTGATATATTTTCATTCCATTATTATATGTAGCCCTTGCCTATATTCCTGAAGAACTATGTTCCTTTCCCTTTGTTGAAGAACTCTTTATTTAATAGAGAATTAAGCTCTTGACTGTAATGTAAATTAAAAACACACTATCTCAAAAATTTTATAAATAAAAGGGAATAAAAATGAGAGGACATAATAGAAGTAACATATTTTTATTTTTATTATTTTTTATTAAACTTTTATTTAATGAATATAAATTTCCAAAGTACAGCTTATGGGTTACAATGGCTTCCCCCTCCCAAAATTTCCCTCCCACCCACAACCCTCCCTTTCCCGCTCCCTCTTCCCTTCCAATCACATCATGATTCATTTTCAATTCTCTTTATATACAGAAGATCAGTTTAGTATATATTAGGTAACAATTTCAACAGTTTGCCCCCATATAGCAACACAAAGTGAAAAAAAATATTGTTGGAGTACAAGTTATAGCATTAAAAAACAGTGTACAGCATATTAAAGACAGATCCTACATATTTTTTAAATTAATTAATTTTATATGCCATTTCCAATTTAACACCAGGTTTTTTTTTCATTTACAATTATCTTTATATACAGAAGATCGATTCAGTATATAATTAGTAAAGATCTCATCAGTTTGTACCCACACAGAAACACAAAGTGTAAAAATACTGTTTCACTACTAGTTATAGCATCACTGCACATTGGACAACACATTAAGGACAGATCTCACATGGGATGTAAGTACACAGTGACTTCTGTTGCTGACTTAACAATTTGACACTCCTGTTCATGGCCTCAGTAATCTCCCTAGGCTCTAGTCATGAGTTGCCAGGGATTTGGAAGCCTTTAGAGTTCGCTGACTTTGATCTTATTCCGATAGGGTCATAGTCAAAGTGGAAGTTCTCTCCTCCCTTCAGAGAAAGGTACCTCCTTCTTTGATGGCCCTGTTCTTTCCACTGGGATCTCACTCACAGAGATCTTTCATTTAGGTCTTCTTCTTTTTTTTTTCTTTTCCAAGGTGTCTTGGCTTTCCATGCCTACAATACTCTCATGGGCTCTTCAGCCAGATGGGAATGCCTTAAGGGCTGATTCTGAGGCCAGAGTGTTGTTTAGAACATCTGCCATTGTGTGAGTCTGCTGTGTATCCCACTTCACATGTTGGATCCTTCTCTCCCTTTTTGATTCTATCAGTTAGTATTAGCAGACACTTGTCTTGTTTGTGTGATCCCATTGACTCTTAGACCTTATAGAGCCATCGGTTGTGAACTGAAATTGATCACTTGGACTAGTGAGATGGCATTGGTACATGCCACCTTGATGGGATTGTGTTGGAATCCCCTGGCACATTTCTAACTCCATCATTTGGGGCAAGTCTGATTGAGAATGTCCCAAATTGTACATCTCCTCCCTCTCTATTTCCACTCTGAAATTTAACAGGGATCACTTTTCAGTTAAAATTTAAATACCTAAGAATAATTGTGTGTTAACTACAGATTTCAACCACTAGTACTAGAACAACAACAACAACAACAACAAATACTAAAAAGGATAAAGTATTACATTGTACATCAACAGTCAGGACAAGAGCTGATCAGGTCATTGTTTCTTATAGTGTCCATTTCACTTCAACAGCTTTTCCCTTTGGTGCTCAGTTGTCGCCGATATGGGAAAACAAATGATATTTGTCTCTTTGGGATTGGCTTAATTCACTCAGCATGATGTTTTCCAGATTCCTCCATCTTGTTGCAAATGCCTGGGTTTCATTTTTTTCTTACTGCTGCATAGTAGTCTATGGAGTACATGTCCCATAATTTCTTTATCCAGTTTATTGTTGATGGGCATTTGGGTTGGTTCCAGGTCTTAGCTATTGTGAATTGAGCTGCAATAAACATTAATGTGCAGATGGCTTTTTATTTGCCAAATTAATTTCCTTTGGGTAAATTCCAAGGAGTGGGATGGCTGGGCTGTATGGTAGGGTTATGTTCAGGTTTCTGAGGAATCTCCAGCCTGAATTCCATAGTGGCTTAACCAGTTTTCATTCCCACCAACAGTGGGTTAGTGTCCCTTTTTCCCCACATCCTCTCCAGCATCTGCTGTTGGTAGATTTCTAAATGTGAGCCATTCTCACCGGGGTGAGGTGAAACCTCATTGTGGTTTTGATTTCTATTTCTCTGATTGCTAGTGATCTTGAACATTTTTTCATGTGTCTGTTGGCCATTTGGATTTCCTCTTTCGAAAAATGTCTATTGAGCTCCTTGGCCCATCTCCTAAGTGGGTTGTTTGTTCTGTTGTTGTGGATTTTCTTGATTTTTTGTAGATTCTGGTTATCAACCCTTTATCTGTAGTATAGTTTGCAAATATTTTTTCCCATTCTGTTGGTTGCCTCTTCACTTTCCTGACTGTTTCTTTTGACGTACAGAAACTTCTCAATTTGATGCAATCTCAAATGTTAATTTTGGTTTTGACTGCCTGTGCTGCTGGAGTCTTTTCCAAGAAGTATTTTCCTGTACCTATATCTTGCAGGGTTTCTCCAATGCTCTCTAATAATTTGATGGTTTCGGGTCTTAGATTTAAGTCTTTAATCCATGTTTAGTGAATTTCTGTGTAAGGTGAAAGATATGGGTCTTTCTTCAAGCTTCTGCACATGGAAATCCAATTTTCCCAGCACCATTTATTGAATAGACTGTCCTTATTCCAGGGATTAGTTTTGGATCTTTGATCAAATATAAGTTGGATGTAGATGTTTGGGTTGATTTCTGATGTTTCTATTCTGATCCATTGGTCTATCCATCTGTTTCTGTACCAGTACCATGCTGTTTTGATGACAACTGCCCTATAGTATGCCCTGAAATCTGGGATTGTGATGCCTCTGGCTTTGTTTTTGTTTTACAAGATTGCTTTGGCTATTCGAGGTCTTCTGTGTCTCCATGTGAATTTCAGCATCATTTTTTCCAGATCTGAGAAGAATGTCTTCGGTATCTTGATTGGTATTGCATTGAATGTATAAATTGCTCTTGGGAGAATAGACATTTTGATGATATTGATTCTTCTAATCCATGAGCATGGAAGATTCCTCCATTTTTTGGTATCCTCTTCTATTTCTTTCTTTAAGGTTTTGTAGTTTTCGTCATAGAGATCTTTAACGTCCTTGGTTAAGTTTATTCCAAGGTATTTGATTGTTTTTGTAGCTATTGTGAATAGGATTGAACTTAGAAGTTCTTCCTCAGCCATGGCATTGCCTGTGTATACAAAGGCTCTTGATTTTTGTGCATTGATTTTATATCCTGCTACTTTGCCAAACTCTTCGATGAGTTCCAGTATTCTCTTAGTAGATTTCTTTGGGTCCCCTAAATAAAGAATCATATCATCTGCAAAGAGGGATAGTTTGAGTTCTTCCTTCCCAATTTGTATCCTTTTAATTTCTTTTTCTTTCCTAATAGCTCTGGCTAACCTTCCAGCACTATATTGAATAGCAGTGGTGAGAGTGGGCAACCCTGTCTGGTACCAGATCTCAGTGGAAATGCTTCCAACTTTTCCCCATTCAATAGGTTTTTGGCCGTGTGTTTTTCATATATTGCTTTGATTGTATTGAGGAATGTTCCTTCCATACCCAGCTTGCTTAGATTTTTCATCATGAAAGGGTGTTGTATTTTATCAAAGGCTCTCTCTGTGTCTATTGAGAGAATCATATGGTTTTTCTTCTGCAGTGTGTTAATGTAGTGTATTACGTTGATTGTTTTGCGAACGTTGAGCCATCCCTGCATAGCAGGGATAAATCCCACTTGGTCTGGGTGGATGATCTTTGTGATGTGTTGTTGCATTCTATTGGCCAGAATTTTATTGAGTATTTTTGCATCTATGTTCATCAGGGATATTGGTCTGTAATTCTCTTTCAATGCTGCATCTTTTTCTGGCTTAGGAATTAAGGTGATGCTGGCTTCATAGAAAGAATTTGGGAGGATTCCCTCTTTTTCGATTGTTTTGAATAGTTTGAGAAGAATTGGAGTTAGTTCTTCTCTAAATGTCTGGTAGAATTCACAGTGAATCCATCGGGTCCTGGGCTTTTCTTTGTTGGGAAGGCCTTTATTACTGTTTCAATTTCTGTGTCAGTTATGGGTCTGTTTAGGTTTTCTATGTCTTCCTGGTTCAATTTAGGTAGGTTGTATGTGTCCAAGAATCTGTCCATTTCTGATAGATTTCCCTGTTTGCTGGCATACAAGTCCTTGTAGTAATTTCTGATGATTCTTTTGATTTCTGTGGTGTCTGTTGTTACGTCTCCCTGTTCATCTCTCATCCTATTGATTTGGGTCTTTTCTCTCCTTTTTTTAGTCAGTTGGGCCAATGGGGTGTCAATTTTGTTTATTTCTTCAAAAAAAAAAAAACCAGCTCCTCGTTTGGCTGATTTTTTGTAATTTTTTTTTGATTCATTCCTATTGATTTCTTCTTTGATTTTAATTATTTCTGTTCTCCTACTGGGTTTGGGTTTGGTTTGCAACAGATTTTCTAGATCCTTGAGATGACTTGAAAGCTCATCTATTTGGTGCCTTTCGAATTTCTTGATGTAGGCACCTATTGATATAAACGTTCCTCTTAACACTGCTTTTGTTGTATCCCATAGGTTTTGGTATGTTGTGCTTTTATCCTCATTTACTTCCAGAAAATTTTTGATTTCTCTTTTAATTTCTTCTATGACCCATTGTTCATTCAGGAGCATGTTGTTCAATCTCCATGTGTTTGCACGCGCTCTTGGGATTCTCGAGTTGCTAATTTCCAATTTCATTCCTTTGTGGTCTGAGAAGCTGCATGGTATCATTCTAATACTTTTGAATTTGCTGAGACTTGCTTTATGGCCTAGTATATGGTCAATCCTAGAGAAGGTTCCATGTACTGCTGAGAAGAATGTAAAGTCCTTAGATGTAGGATGAAATGTTCTGTAGATACCTGTTAGATCCATTTGGGCTATAGTGTCATTTAAATCTACTGTCTCCTTGTTGATCTTCTGTCCTGTTGATCTATCTCTGAGAGTGGGGTATTGTAGTCCCCCAGTACTATTGTATTGGAGTCTAAGTCTCCCTTTAAGTCCCTTAACAAGTCTTTTAAATAAGCTGGTGCCCTGTGATTAGGTGCATATACATTGATAATCGTTATATCTTCCTGTTGAATGGATCCCTTAATCATTAAATAGTGCCCCTCTTTGTCTCTCCTAACAGTTTTTGTGGTAAAGTTTATGTTGTCTGATATTAAGATGGCTACGCCCGCTCTTTTTTCATTTCTGTTGGCATGGTATATCTTTTTCCAGCCTTTCACTTTCAGTCTGTACGCATCATTGTTGGAAAGATGAGTTTCTTGTAAGCAGCAAAAAGATGGGTTTTCTTCCTTAACCCAATCAGCCAATCGGTGTCTTTTAACTGGACAGTTCAGGCCATTAACGTTCAATGTGACTATTGAGAAGGAGTAACTTTGCCCTGTCATTTGCCAAAGATATTTTCTAATATATGGTTTGAGACTCCTGTGATCTTTTGGTGTGAGGTTTGCTTCCTTTATCTTCTTTCATATTGGTGACCATGTTTCTGTGTTTCTGTATGTAACACATCTTTAAGCATCTTTTGCAGGGCTGGATGAGTGGCGACAAATTCTTTCAATTTCTGTTTGCTGTGAAAGGTCTTTCTTTCACCTTCATTCACAAATGAGAGCTTTGCAGGATATAATATTCTGGGCTGGCAGTTTTTCTCTCTTAGTACCTGGGCTATGTCTCGCCATTCTCTCCTAGCTTGTAGGGTTTCTGATGAGAAGTCCACTGTGAGTCTAATTGGAGATCCTCTGAGAGTAATCTGGCATTTCTCTCTTGCACATTTTAGGATCTTTTCTTTGTGTTTCACTGTGGTGAGTTTGATTACGACGTGTCGTGGTGAGTATCTCTTTTGATCATGTTTACTAGGGATTCTATGAGCTTCCTGTACTAGGATGTCTCTGTCCTTCTCCAAACCTTGGAGAATGGGTGAAGCAGAAGATAGAATATCGGAATTAGAAGACAGAGAACAGGAAAGGAAACAGTCAAATCAAAGAAAAGAAGAAGAAATCAGAAATCTAAAAAATACTCTCAGGAATCTGCAGGATACTATTGAAAAAACCAACATTCGGGTTCAAGGAGTTCCTGAAAGCATGGAGAGGGAGAAAGGATTAGAAGGCCTTTTTAGTGAGATACTAGTAACGCGGCCACAGTGGCCATTGGAGGGTGAACCAACGGCAAAGGAAGACCTTTCTCTCTGTATCTGTCTCTCTCTCACTGTCCACTCTGCCTGTCACAAAAAATAAAGGATAACAAGAAGGAGGGAGGGAGGGAAAGACAGAGAGACAGAGAGGGAGAGAGAGAAGAGACTTGATCTGCTTTTTCGCTCTGCAGTTGGCTTCAATTAGTGACTTTAGGCAAAGCCAAATCAGTTTCCAGGATCTTCATCTGGAACTCCAACTTGGGTACAAGGATCCAAGAACCTAGGAGGTCCTCTGCCGTATTTCCAGGCCAACTGATTGGGACATGGATTAAAAGTGAAACAGCTGGGTTTTGAATCAGCACACATATGGAATTCTAGTGCCGCAGACAGTAGTTTAACTCTCCTGGTGTGCCACAACACTAACCCCAATATTTTCTTAGATTAAAAAAAATTTGAATACTCTCAGTTTCCAATAAATTCATTTCTTAGGTTCTATAGATCACACACATACTAATTTATCCTTCTCTCTACATTCATATCCTGGGGTTCCTTCAGAAATGTATCAATTATTTTAAGTCTTCCATTGCTTACTAATTGGCTGGAACATAAGCACTGCTTTCTTTGGCTTGCTGAGTTCAATTCCTCACTCCTTTATTTGATTAGGCATCATCCATGCTATTGCATAAATATGAGGGCTAAGCCAGTGAATAGAAGCTCTCTTACTTCTCTCTCTTTCTTCATTGTCTATTGTTTAATTATCTTCTCTAAAATGACAATGAAAATGTATAATATGATAGTCTTTGCAATTTTTTGAAAAATAATCCAGTGAATGAGTTCTATTTGTCTCTGCTTATGTATCTCTGAAACAATGAAATAAATAAGAAAATTACAAAAGATGGTTCATAGCAAGCCTGTTTGTGACATCAGAAATCATGGTGCTAAGTAGAAACTGTAATAGTAATATGGAAATATGTGGTTATCTGCTACATAAATGAATCAGTTGATTTTGGTTTCCAAGCCCAAACAAACCCATGGAATAATGTTAAATTCCTTACATTTGTTGAGAGGGAGCTTGTACTTAGACATATATTTTTCTATATCTTTTTAAAAGATTGTAATAATGACAGAGACAAGGAGAGCCAGAAGGAAAAAAAAAAACCTTCCGTTTCCTGGTTTACTTCAACAAATGTCCACAATGCTCAGGATCATGCCAGGTGAAGCCAACAGCCTTGAACTCCATCTAGGTTCCCACAGAAGTGGAAGGGGCCCAAGTAATGGGGCCATCTTCCACTGTTTTCTATTTTATGAGCCAGGATCTGGAAGAACAGTTTTATTTATTTTTTTAAACTTTTATTTAATGAATATAAATTTCCAAAGTACAGCTTATGGATTACAATGGGGAAGAACAGTTTTAAACCAGTACTTCATTATGGGATGCCAGTGTTAAAGGCTATCAGTTTATATTATTTTGCCACATAATCATCTACTATCTCTTTAAATATAATTAAAAACATGAAAGAAATTATATATATATATATATATATAGTTATATATATATAATTAAGACTTAGACACCTGTGAAAATAGAAGCATACTAACCTTCCAACACAGAAATTAACAGCCTTCACTTTATATTTTCAACATTTGTATGCATACACCAAGAAGCGAAAGGATAATACAAGGTCTGTTAATCTCAGAATGAGGTAGAAAATGATTTTCAAGAAGTGGTGCACAACTTGAGTTGCAGAAGCATTTTCCCTAAACTTGGATGGAGAGCATCCCCCTGATGGTGCATTGGGATATTTCTCTCTTTTATGATAATGAAAATATCAAGATCTCAGGTTTCTTTAGAAAGATGGAGAAAGCAGTAATAATAGAGTACATGTAAAATGATTTGTCTCACATGAATAATTCCACGGATGCCTATGCGCATTCCCCTGCAAAAACTGAACACGAAACAATCATAGACAGAGATCATGCTTTTAGCCAATGGATCTGATTGAGGGATAGTCGTATTCTGCACTTGCAAGTAAGTGATCCAGAAAGTCATTTCCATCTTCAAAGCTGAAAGATCATCAGAGAGGCGCAACACATGACATTTAAATCAGAAAAAAAACTGCAGAAAAAAAATAGGGAAAACAAATGACTGTTGAGAGCACTCAGTTTACTGCTGCCACCAGAGAGAGAACATTTTTGCTCATTGTCTTCCTACTTATTAAAATACTTGCATGTTATAATTTAATTGAAAGGCATAGTGGCAGTAAGAGATAGAGAAATGACAGAGTTATATCTTTTGTATACAAGTTAATTTCTCAAATGTCTTCAACAGTTAGATTTAGGCCACCCTGAAGAAAAAAAATCTGGAACTGTATATTAATCTTTCATGTTTGGATGATTGCCACAAACCTCCATGAACCTGAATCATAATCTGGTGTCTCCCAGAATATAATAGCAGTTTGCTATATTGAAAGAAGAGTAGCGAGGAGTCAAACTGGCACTGTTACAAGATGCAGGCATGCTAAGCAGTGGCTTGGCCAACTGTAACACATCCTCAGCTGCTCCAGCCACTTAAATAAAAAGTTCAGGAAGTTAAAATGTTATTTAGCATTGCGAGAACCGTTTGTATAGTTGATTATATTATTATATTAAGGGGAAATCATCTAATGGTAATAAATGTGTACATTTTACTGTTATATTAAAATTTTATGATTATATAGGGTAGAAACAAACTTAACTGTCTTCTATGAGCATTCCCAAAACACTTACATGTGGTTCAGGAGTATGGTTGCTTTTTTTCTCATTTCAGTTGTCCACAGAAAATATACACTGTTTGGAGCCACAAAGAAAAATCAAGAGATAAGCTTCAGGCAAGCTATAAACACAAAAAGTAGTATATCAAATAATAAAATAGCTGAATTAACAAAAAAATTAATCTATGGCCATATGTAAACCTGATAAAAAAGGTAAGTTGTCCAGTAAAGAAACCTGAAAGATATAATTTATTTCAGAATGTACTTCTCCTTAGGAAGCCTGATGAAATGCCAGCTAGAGAGAAACACGCCGACCCTGAGGCACATGTGGACTCACTCCAATGCTGGGAAGATTTTAGTCAGCATAAAAAGATTCACACAGTGCAGCATGTTGTTGAATACAGGGGGAAAGAGAAATCCTTTCACAGGAAGAGGATATTATTTCAATGTGAGAATCTTTGTATCAGAGATGCTTGCAACAAATTAACTGTCCTTGTTGGAAAAACAACTCAGGCTGAAAAAAAAAACTTTGCTTAAAAATACATATTTCAGTAAGCATCAACCAACATACTCAGGAGAGAAATTCCACAAATATTTGAACTGTGAGGAATCTCTCAATAACAAATCAGATCTTACAGGAAATCAATTACTGCACAAAGCAAAAAGTCATTATGGATGTATCCACTGTGGTAAATCTTTCATTTGTAAATCTAGCCTTACCATCCATCACAGAATTCAAATAGGCGAAAATCTCTATGGGTGCAATGAATGTAGAAAAATAATTTCCAAGGAGCTAGATCTCACTAGAATTCACACAGGACAAAAGATTTATGATTGCAGTGCATATGGAAGAACATATTGCAGGAAATCCCACCTCAAAGCGCCTCAGAGAATTAACACACAGAATAAATCTTATGAATTCAATAAGTGTGGAAAAGCCTTTGACCCCAACTCACACCTGATAATGCATCAGAGAATTCACACAGGGGAGAAGCCTTATGAATGCTATGAGTGTGGAAAAGCCTTTTGCTCAAAATCCAACCTCATAATTCATCAGAGAATTCATACAGGGGAGAAGCCTTTTGAATGTAATGAGTGTGGAAAAGCCTTTGGATATCAATCATACCTCATAGTGCATCAGAGAATTCACACAAGGGAGAAACCTCATGCATGTAAAGAGTGTGGAAAAACTTTTGGCCAGAAGTCACACCTCATAATGCATCAGAGAATTCACACAAGGGAGAAGCCTTATGAATGTAGTGAGTGTGGAAAAGCTTATGGCCAGAAGTCACAACTCATAAATCATCAGAGAATTCACACAGGGGAGAAGCCTTTTGAATGTAATGAGTGTGGAAAAGCCTTTGGATATCAATCATACCTCATAGTGCATCGGAGAATTCACACAAGGGAGAAACCTCATGAATGTAATGAGTGTGGAAAAACTTTTGGCCAGAAGTCACACCTCATAAATCATCAGAGAATTCACACAGGGGAGAAGCCTCATGAATGTAATGAGTGTGGAAAAGCATTTTGCTCAAAATTCAACCTCATAAATCATCAGAGAATTCACAGGGGAGCAGCCTTATGAATGTAATGAGTGTGGAAAAGCATTTTGCTCAAAATCCAACCTCTTAAAGCATCAGAGAATTCACACAGGTGAGAAGCCTTATGAATGTAATGAGTGTGGAAAAGCTTATGGCTGTAAGTCACAACTCATAGTGCATCAGAAAATTCACACAGGGGAGAAGCTTTATGAATGTAATGGTTGTGGAAAAGCCGTTTGCTCAAACTCTGACCTCATACATCATCAGAATTCACACAGGGGAGAAGCCTTATGAATGTAATAAGTGTGGGAAAGCTTATGGCTGTAAGTCACAACTCATAGTGCAACAGAGAATTCACACAAGATCGAAAACTCATAAATGTAGTGAGTCTGGAAAAGTCTTTACCCAAAGGTCAGAACTCATTACACACCAGGAATTTACCCAAGGCAGAAACCTCATGTATGTTGTGAGTGTGGAAAAGCCTTTTTATGGAGGTCAGCTCTCATTGCACATCAGCGAGTTCACATGGGCAAGAAACCTTAGGAATGCAGCGTGTGTGGAAAAGCCTTCAGTTCAAAGTCCAATCCCTTAAAGCATCATAGAACTCACACAAGTGAGAAACCTTATGAGTATAATAAATGTGGAAAAACCTTTTTGCAAAGGTCAGTATTCATTACACAACAGAGAGTTAGCACTGATTAGACATCAGAAAATTCACACAGTGGAGAAACCATATGAATCTAGTGAGTGTGAAAGTGTATTTTCACATAACTCAAGCCTCACAGAGTCTCAAAATTAACACATGAAATAAATTTTTGGATGCAATATTTTGCCAAGTGTTATACTGCAATGGACATCAAATCCACAGAAATGAAAAGCAAGTATTCACTGCAATGACTGAAAAATTCTTCCTCAGCAATTGCTCTTCAGCATATTTTAAGGAAATCAGAGATGCAAAAGCATATAAATATAGAAAAAATTCATTATCATAGATCAGCTATCACCATATACCAGAGAACTGATATGGAGGGAAAACCCTATGAAAGCATTAGCAAGACACATAGAAAACAATGTAAAAGTGTAATGAATCTGGGGAACTCTGTATTGAATGTCACACCTCAGCAAGTACTAAGAAATTCACATGAGAGAGTAACATTGTATATCAGAATCATACAATTTTCTTAGAACCTAACTTCTCTTTGACATGCACACTGCACCTGGTTTCCCATTGTTGAGTGGAAAAATGTAAATGAGCTCTGATTTCACATTTTAATTTTGATAACAAATAAACATGAATTCTTTAACACTCTTGTGTTTGAAATGTGATCTTTATCATTTACAATGTTATTAAATGATGTTGCCATTTTTCTGTCTTTCCAAACACTAGTCTACTACAGACTAGTAATGTAACCACAGGCATTTCTATTAACTCATTTGATGACTACAAAACAAAACACTCACTTTGAGTGATGGACCTTTTGTCCAGATGGGTCAGTGACACTTGTGACATCTGTAGTCTTGACAATCACTTATTTGCCTCTCTGAAGGCCTTCTAATTTTGCTCAGATTACTATATCTGTGTATCAGTTGCAGAGAAGACGCTGTCAGTGTTTGGGTGACATATGGCCCACAAAAGTCTCCCTGAGATTAGCCTGTGTTTATTTTTTAAAAAAATTTACAGCTAGCAATGTGTCATACATGGTTAAATCTGTTACCTGTGCTATGAGCATCCCATGTAAGCTCCTGTTCAATTCCTCACTGTTCTACTTCTGATCCAGATCCCTGATAATGCATTTGGGGAACCAAGTGCTGATCCTATCACACACACTAGATTCAAGGGTGGGGTACCAAACTCTTGCATTTGGCCTATCCCAATTCTATCCATTGTGATTATTTTGGGAGTGAGCCAGAAAACAGAATCACTTTCTACTTTGTCTCTGTCTCTCTCTGCCTCTCTCTCTCTGTCTCTCTCTCTCTGTGTGTGTGTGTGTGTGTAGGTCTATATATTTTTCAAATAATCAAATCAATGTTTTTTAAAAAAATTGTCTCTAAAGGAAAAGTGAGAGTGGAAAATAAATACACATATATATCATCCCTCCAGTGTTTCACTCCCCAGATGGCTGCAAAAACCAGATCTCCACCAGACCAAAGCCAGGATTCCTGATTTCCATCTGTGTCTTTGACACAATTGTTATTAGAACAATTATGTGATATCTTTCCCAGGTACATTTGTAGGGATCAGGCTCATGAAGCCCATTAGCACTCTGATATGGGATTCCAGTATGCATTCTAAGTAGGAGCTTATTTTTTTTTTGGTTATAATTCCGACCCCATCAGTATTTACTTTCACTTTTGTTCCTTGGACAATTTTCTTTCCACCTTATTGTAGTGATTTACTCCTTTTTTGTAACTAAATTCTGACTTGATTGGATTCATTTGGCATGTTTCTGACCTGTTTTATTTCGATGAATTCCTTGGAAATGATACACACAGTTAGTAGCACCACGAACAGAGGACTTCCATACTTGCATTGCAGCTCCACATTACTCAAACTCCAGCCCTTCATTGCATCTCCCAGGATTATGCCAGCAAGAACTACCTAACACTGCTACAGAGTCATCTCATCCATCAGAAATCTAAGCCTTCCCCTCATAACCAAATGCCATAACAATTTGCAGAATTCATCATGTGTGTGCTAGTCACAGATACATAAGATGCCATGATATTACTGAGAATTTGAAAAAAATGAGGGAACTGAAAAAGCATCCATACATTGATTGAGGATTCTTTTTATTACCATTGCCCCTCTTACAGCTAGACATTTCTATTTCTTCTAATGTCTACCTCCAATTTTTTATTCTAATGGCCCATTGATCCATAATCCAGTGACATTCTGATTATTGGGAAGAAGTCAAAACAATCTGAAATCTGCTGTGGACATTGGTGATGTCTTAAGTAAAATGTCAGACTTATTTTGTTTCTGCCATAATTATTAGTTGAATCCTAAACTCTTGCAGAGGGGAGGTAACATATGGAACTACTACTAGGAGTAAATCACATGTAGATACGATGTGTGCCAGATGAAGGGAAGAAAAACACACCATGGAAAAATCATTAAGACCTTTTTACTCCTGCCACAAGAGATCTTTTCATCTACCACTTCTGGTGCCAGGCCTCATAGTTCCACCCATTGATTGTGCTGTGGTGTGGTAAGGCATTGTTTCGTGCATCCCGTATGTGTGTGAGTTATTGTCCGTGCTTGAATCCCCAAACATGTAAGCATGGTGAGGATCACAAGCTCCTGAATCTATCACTTCCTCAAACATACTAGCACAACAGAGGGAGCCTGAAACCTGTCTCCTGCTTCTGAATATGCAGGCCCTCTAGGGTATTTGGATTCTGACCTCTTGTCTCATGGGACATGCTGGCATCTGGACGCCAATCACCATAACCATTCATGGGGGGCTCTGTATAGTGGGCCTGGATCAACAATGTCAGGGCACTGTAGCACACTCTGTTCCCCAGACATGTCTCAGTTTGTGTTTCATTATTTCCTTTGCCACTTAATTACTGTAGCCCCTGCTCTGTTCCTACCACACCTCTTGTCTCAGCCCTATGCTGTTGGTCTGAGGCACAAGGCTTTGCAGACAATTGCTTACCAACATTTGAACAAACATGGGTGGTGACTAGTCACTGTCTCTCACCTTGGGTATTGTATGAGGTACATCCTTTCAAGAGAGTTGTTTAACAGCACACCCCTGGGGCATGTTAATGGCTACCGGAAGTTGGGAAGCAGCTGAAATAACTGCTAAGATTCCCACTGAGTTCATTCATAATTAACACCTGGAGCATTACATTATTTCCCACCACTGGGATAAGTCAGCCCTGGAAACCTTTGGATACCAATCTGTGCCTCAACCCTGCAACTTCCAACCACAAAAATAGATAATTTTGTATATGAAAATTGTCAGCTTACTTGTGGGTGTTAAAGTCTTCAAACTGGCCTCCAACACAATGCTATAACCAAGACTCTGCACATCCATTTGAGAGAGTTATAGGATCATCTACCCTGCATGACTATCCTTGGTCCCATAATGGAAATTCCTTCCAGCAGAGGAATCATTTCCCATTGAATCTTTCTCAGTCAGCAAAAGTTCCAAATATCAAAGAGAATCAACCAATGATGGAGGAGGGTAGTGTGCATTTGGGCATAGTTGTCCCTTGCTCACAAGAGAGTGATGCCACTACATAACTTTTAGTTGCATCTCAGTTTATGAGGATGAAAACTTCATAAATAAGAGGACAGGGTGTATTTTGGAGTATTGGATGATTTGACACACTCTTCATGGTGTTAAAATAATGCATTAGACTTCACAGATCTTATCCTATGTTTCTTCTCTGAATTTTGATGCAGAAACTGTATTCCTTGGCAGCCCAGCTAGAGCAGGAAGCACCAATGGAGATGGGTATTTAAGTCTACAAGGATGTGCATGAGAGAAACACCACATTACATTCCAATGACCTCCAGTTAGATGCATAGATAATATGCATCAGTCCCTATTAGATCAACATGATCTTTTTATAATGTAATTTCGCTTTTAATCACACCCTAATGTTCCCATCTTCTCTTGTGATTTTTCCATAATCCATTTAACATTTAAGAACATGATGCTTATTTTCCACATATTTTTCTATTTCTTAATTATCCTTCTGTTTTTGGTTTTCTAGATTTAAAAAATATGAATAATTTTAAGGGTTTTGATTTTATTTTTTGAAAGAGTTACACACACACACAGAGAGAGAGATAGAGAGAGAGAGAGAGAGAGAGAGAGAGAGAGGTCTTCCATCCACTGGTTTGCTCCGTAATTGGCTGCAACAGCTAGAGCTGTGTCATTCTGAAGTCAGGAGACTGGAGCTTTTTCCAGGTATCTCATGAATGTACAGGAGCACAAGGTCTCAGGCCATCTTCTACTGCTTTTCCAGGCCAAAACAGAGATCTGGATTAGAAATTGAGCAGCTGGAACTCTAACTGGCACCCGTATGGGATGCTGGAAATTGAGGTGGCAGCTTTACCCACTATGCCAATGTGCTGGCCCCTATAAATACTTAATTGAAAACCTGAGAGGGAGGTAGGGGGAAGGAGGTAGGAAAAGATAAAGATAAAAAAAGGAGAAGGAGAGAGAGGTTTTGCCCAGCTAATGATTTGATCTTTGGGATATCTACCACAGGTGAGGTTGGTCTGGGAAAACTTCAAATCCAGAAATTTATTCCATTTCCCTCACATGGCAGAGACCAGGCTACTTGAGACATTACCTGCTTCCTCTCAACACTCACCTTAACAGGACGGCAATAGAGCCAAGACTTGAACTCTGCCACTCTGGTTTCTACTTAGGCATACCAAGAATTTTCATAAAAACAGGCCAAATGTTCACACTTCTGTTCAGAAAATATTTTCAATTATTTTAGTCATTGAAAAGTATGCCATATATGACCTAGCATATTGTTTCCTGTGAAAAATGTTGCATGCATATTTGAATAGAATGCTTGTTTTCTTGAATGGTGTGATATTGGTCAATTAACTGTGTTGTTTTATATTTTCAAGTTTTCATTATCCTATTCAGTATTTTTCATAGTTATTCTGTTCATTATTGAAGGTAGGATATTGGCATCTCCAAATACTGTTTCTGAAGAATTTTTCTCCTCTTTTCATATAAAGCTGAGCATTTCTGTTAAGGAAATATACATATATATGTATATAATATATATAATTTTATCTAAAAATTTGTTATTATGAAGTGTCCCTTATATATCTGTAGTAACACCACTGATTTTAAAGTTATTGGGTCCATTGTTAAAGTGGGTATTCTTTATGACCATCTCTTACATTTTTGTATATTTGCTTTATCTTTTTATTTTTCAGCACTTTGCATTTTTTTCAAATTTTATTCTCCAGGGCAGAGTATATGATGTGATCTTATTATTTGAAACCCACACGAAGCTCTCTGATTTTTATAAGATTTCTGTCTTTATTTAAAAGGCACAGTAAGATATAAATAGGGAGGGAAACAGAGTTTTTTTTTTTAAATACATGACTTCACTTCTCAAATGCTCACAAAATTTAAGACATATCACACAAAATCAGGACCCAGGAATTCCTTCCAAGACTCTCACATGGGTAATAGCTATGCAAACACTTTGGCCATCATCCATTGCCTATCAGGCACATTAGCAGGAAGGTTCATCAAAGATGCAGAATTACCACTAGAACTCAAACCAAACAGTAGCATATGGGATTCAGATATCTCAAGCACTGAATTAAACTGCTATGACAAAATGGTCACCACAATTGGAGTCTTTTTTTAAAAAAGTATAGTAGTTACACACAGTTGGAGACAAGATGAGATTATGTTAGATAAAGAAGCCTATTTATAAATTTAGTCAACATACATAATTGAACTTCATCAGAAAACTTCAATAGAAAAAACTTAAAACCACTTGTAATGCCACTTTTAGAAAAAAAAACATTTTCCCAGGACATTATCCAAGTGTAACCTAACCAGATATCATCTGAATGTTAGAGATCCAGTAACCTTGATATTTGTGCTCTTGTGAAGCAGTAACTTTATGCAAAGGTCTATAATCGAAACTCAAATTGAAAATGAATGACCATTTGCATTTTTAGTCTTCCCTAGAGTTGAAAAAACTTAACTACAAGACCAACCAAAACACAATGCAAAGATACATTAACTAGTTTAGTATGTTAGTAGAAGATGATGCTGAAGTGAATATCTTGTGTATTATTCTATAAATGTTATAAATAATATGTCAGTTAGTGTTGCCTTAACAGGTAGAGTGTTATTTGATAGAATAAGTACTTAGGCAATGTATAATGCACAGAACATTTTGCTACTATGAAAACAAGTACAGTGTAGGTAGAAGAAAACCAATCAGACTCTACATTACAAAAATCTATGTGAAGACTCATCATCATTTGTGAATATAAAATATTAATATAAAATGCTAACATAATATATGAGAGTTATTAGTGCACATAATATTTTTTTATTTAACAAAACGATAAATTACACAATGATTAAGAGCTGTAGTGTCATTACTAAAAAACTACATATTCTGTCATACAGTTTTATCATCAGACTTAGCAGCCTCAACCGTTAAACAATTGAACAAATCCATAAGCAGTTTTATTAGAAAAGGATAAGTACATATTTATTTATCAATTCCAGTAAGTTGATAGTCAACAAACATGTCATTAACATGCAGAAATAAGCATCATGAAGAGCAGGAAATATCATATATCCCTTGTGCATATGAATAACTTTTTACTCTTGAGCAATACTGCTCATATCACAATGCGATACCAATCAAAATACCAAAGACATTCTTCTCAGATCTGGAAAACATGATGCTGAAATTCATATGGAGACACAGGAGACCTCAAAAGGCTAAAGCAATCATGTACAACAAAAACAAAGTGAGAGGCATCACAAAACCAGATTTTAGGACATACACAGGGCAGTTGTAATCAAAACAGCATGGTACAGAAACAGATGGATAGAACAATGGAGCAGAATAGAAACACCAGAAATCAACCCAAACATCTACAGCCAACTTATATTTGATCAAGGATCTAAAACCAATTCCTCGAGCAAGGACAAAACTTTTCAACAAATGGTGATGAGAAAACTGGATTTCCACATGCAAAAAATGAAGCAAGACACCTACGTTACACCTTACACAAAAATCCACACAACATGGATTAAAGATCTAAATCTATGACCCAACACCATCAAATTATTATAGAAAATTGGAGAAACCCTGCAAAATTTAGGCACTGGCAAAGACTTCTTGGAAAAGACCCTGGAGGCACAGGTAGTCAAAGCAAAATTAACTATTGGGATTGCTTCAAATTGAGAAGTTTCTGTATTGCTAAAGAAACAGGATAGTCAAGAGGCAACTAACCGGATGGGAAAAATATTTGCAAACTATGCTACAGGTAAAGGATTAATAGCCAGAATCTACAAAGAGATCAAGAAACTCCACAACAACAAAACAAACAACCCACTCAAGAGATGGGCCAAAGACCTCAACAGACATCTTTCCAAAGAGGAAATCCAAATGGCCAACAGACACATGAAAAAATGTTCAAGATCACTAGCAATCAAGGAAATGCAAATCAAAACCTCACCCCAGTTAGAATGGCTCACATTCAGAAATCTGAATGAGTAAGTTTAATATCCCATAATTGACAAAAATGATTGAATATTGGATAGTTATGTCCCACATCATTGGTCAGTTTTGGTAACAAAGTGATACACATAAAGCGTTTGACATAATTCCATCTTGTTCGATATTTTTCAAATGGTTTGAAAAGTATTGCACTTATTTCTTCTGAATATTTTCTATAATTCAGTAGTAAAAACCTCAGGTCCCAGTCATTTCCAGGAAGAAAGATGTTGGATTTATGCTTCCATTTCATTACTTTTTATGAATCTGTTTAGATTGCCTATACTTTTCTGTCTTAATATTTGTAGGTTATATGTTTCCAGGAATTTATCCATTTCTTAATGGTTTTCCAGTTTATTAGCATATAGTTCTAAGTGTTTCTTATGATCCTTTGCATTTCTGTGCTTTCAGTTGTAATGTCTTCTTTTTCAACTCCAATATAACTTATTTGAGTTTTGCCTCACGTTTTCTTGTTAGTCTGGCTAGAGGTTTATCTATTTTGTTTAACTTTTCATTGAAGTTTTGATGGAAGAAAAGTGGAAGGACTTTATTCCTAGAGTATAGTTACAGAGAAGTTTGCAGTGGAAAATCTACATAAAGGAGAGAGACACTGTGGAGCAGTGTGGATGGTACAAATTTGCAGCAATGAGTTGAGACACCACTGTTGACTCTTTCAGCCTGTGGAAAGGGGAGATGCCGTCTTCTTATAGCAAGTTGAGAGGTGCATGAGGCAGAAGGTGTCACTTGTGATATTATCTGAGTAACAACTGACAGACTGACTTTGGGTTCAACTTGGAAGACAAACAGGAGTCCGGATGGCCAGATAACTGCAAGAAGGGAGAGCACAGAGCTCTGTTTCCCTCACCCATTAGGGAAGCTTAGAAAAGCAAATATAAAGAATAAAGATATTCAATCATGGCATCAATGAAAAATGCTATCAAAAGCTAGAGGTATAGAAGGTAAATCAAACTGAATTATTAGAAAAGACTTAATATATCAAATAGAAAATAGAGTAGGAAGCCTTACCAGAACATTAGGTATGGGAAAAGAAAGAATATTCAAGTTAGAAGACAAATCTGAGGGGGCGGAGCCAAGATGGCGGATAGTGAGGATGTGCGCCTTTAGTTTGGGAGAATAAAGTTTCATAAAAGTGGAATTACTGTAGCCTCAGGAAAAGACTCAAGAAAAAACCTGCGGAGGAAACGCTTCCGGATTTTGTGGATGGGACACAGAGGACTTACAGGGAGCCCACCGCGTGGAAAACCAACCAACACGAGCCGAGCGGCGGGAGAGGAGCCAGAGCCACAGATTCTCGCCAGCGCGGGAACCGAGGAGGGGGACCCAAAGAACTCTACTAAGAGACTACTGGAACTCATCGAAGAGTTTGGCAAAGTAGCAGGATATAAAATCAATCCACAAAAATCAAGAGCCTTTGTATACACAGACAATGCCACGGCCGAGGAAGAACTTCTAAGATCTATCCTATTCACAATAGCTACAAAAACAATCAAATACCTTGGAATAAACTTAACCAAGGACGTTAAAGATCTCTACGATGAAAACTACAAAACCTTAAAGAAAGAAATAGAAGAGGATACCAAAAAATGGAGAAATCTTCCATGCTCATGGATTGGAAGAATCAATATCATCAAAATGTCTATTCTCCCAAGAGCAATTTATACATTCAATGCAATACCAATCAAGATACCGAAGACATTCTTCTCAGATCTGGAAAAAATAATGTTGAAATTCATATGGAGACACAGAAGACCTCGAATAGCCAAAGCAATCTTGTACAACAAAAACAAAGCCGGAGGCATCACAATCCCAGATTTCAGGGCATACTACAGGGCAGTTGTCATCAAAACAGCATGGTACTGGTACAGAAACAGATGGATAGACCAATGGAACAGAATAGAAACACCAGAAATCAATCCAAACATCGACAGCCAACTTATATTTGATCAAAGATCCAAAACTAATCCCTGGAATAAGGACAGTCTATTCAATAAATGGTGCTGGGAAAATTGGATTTCCATGTGCAGAAGCTTGAAGCAAGACCCATACCTTTCACCTTACACAAAAATTCACTCAACGTGGATTAAAGACATAAATCTACGACCCGAAACCATCAAATTATTAGAGAGCATTGGAGAAACCCTGTAAGATATAGGTACAGGAAAAGGTTTCTTGGAAAAGACCCCAGGAGCACAGGCAGTCAAAACCAAAATTAACATTTGGGATTGCATCAAATTGAGAAGTTTCTGTACTTCAAAAGAAACAGTCAGGAAAGTGAAGAGGCAACCGACAGAATGGGAAAAAATATTTGCAAACTATACTACAGATAAAGGGTTGATAACCAGAATCTACATAGAAATCAAGAAAATCCACAACAACAGAACAACCCACCCACTGAAGAGATGGGCCAAGGACCTCAATAGTCATTTTTCAAAAGAGGAAATGCAAATGGCCAACAGACACATGAAAAAATGTTCAAGATCACTAGCAATCAGAGAAATGCAAATCAAAACCACAATGAGGTTTCACCTCACCCCGGTGAGAATGGCTCACATCCAGAAATCTACCAACAATAGATGCTCGAGAAGATGTGGGGAAAAAGGGACACTAACCCACTGTTGGTGGGAATGCAAACTGGTTAGGCCACTATGGAATTCAGTCTGGAGATTCCTCAGAACCCTGAACATAACCCTACCATACAACCCAGCCATCCCACTCCTTGGAATTTACCCAAAGGAAATTAATTTGGCTAATAAAAAGGCCATCTGCACATTAATGTTTATTGCAGCCCAATTCACAATAGCTAAGACCTGGAACCAACCCAAATGCCCATCAACAGTAGACTGGATAAGGAAATTATGGGACATGTACTCCATAGAATACTATGCAGCAGTAAGGAACAATGAAACCCAGGCATTTGCAACAAGATGGATGAATCTGGAAAACATCATGCTGAGTGAATTAAGCCAGTCCCAAAGAGACAAATATCATTTGTTTTCCCATATCGGCGACAACTGAGCACCAAAGGGGAAACCTGTTAAGTGAAATGGACACTATAAGAAACAATGACCTGATCAGCTTTTGTCCTGACTCTAGATGTACAATGTAATACTTTATCCTTTTTAGTATTTGTTGTTGTTGTTGTTGTTGTTCTAGTACTAGTGGTTGAACTCTGTAATTAATACACAATTATTCTTAGGTGTTTAAATTTTAACTGAAAAGTGATCCCTGTTAAATTTCAGAGTGGGAAAAGAGAGGGAGGAGATGCACAGTTTGGGACATGCACAATCAGTCTTGCCCCAAATGATGGAGTTAGAAATGTGCCAGGGGATTCCAACACAATCCCATCAAGGAGGCATGTACCAATGCCGTCTCACTAGTCCAAGTGATCAATTTCAGTTCACATTCGATGGCTTGGATAGGTCTAAGAAACAAAGGGATCACACAAACAAGACTACTGTCTGCTAATACTAACTGATAGGATCAAGTAGGGAGAGAAGGATCCAGCATGGGAAGTGGGATACACAGCAGACTCATAGAATGGCAGATGTCCTAGATGACACTCTGGCCTCAGAATCAGCCCTTAAGGCCTTCGAATCTGGCTGAAGAGCCCATGAGAGCATTGTAGGCATGGAAAGCCAAGATACCATGGAAAAGAAAAAAAGAAGAAGACCTAAATGAAAGATCTCTGTGAGTGAGATCCCAGTGGAAAGAACGGGGCCATCAAAGAAGGAGGAACTTTTCTCTGAAGGGAGGAGTGAACTTCCACATTGACTGTGACCCTATCGGGATAAGATCAAAGTCAGCGAACTCTAAAGGCTTCCATAGCCCTGGCAACTCATGACTAGAGCCTAGGAAGATTACTGACGCCATGAACAAGAGTGTCAAATTGTTAAGTCAGCAACAGGAGTCACTGTGTACTTACATCCCATGTGGGATCTGTCCTTAATATGTTATCTAATGTGCAGTGATGCCATAACTAGAACTGAAACAGTATTTTTACACTTTGTGTTTCTGCGTGGGTACAAACTGATGAGATCTTTACTAATTATATACTGAATCAATCTCCTGTATATAAAGATAATTGGAAATGAAAAAAAAAAAACCTGGTGTTAAATTGGAAATGGCATAGAAAATTAATTAATTTTTTAAAAAATAATATGTAAGATCTCTGCCTTTAATGTGCTGTACACTCTTATTTAATGCTATAACTAGTACTCCAACAGTATTTTTTTTTTCACTTTGTGTTGCTATATGGTGGCAAACTGTTGAAATCGATACCTAATTTATACTAAACTGATATTTTGTATATAAAGAGAATTGAAAATGAATCATGACGTGATTGGAAGGGGAGAGGGAGCGGGAAAGGGGAGGGTTGTGGGTGGGAGGGAAGTTTTGGGAGAGGGAAGCCATTGTAACCCATGAGCTGTACTTTGGAAATTTATATTCATTAAATAAAAGTTAAAAAAAAGAAATTAAACTAAATACCACTTAAAAAAAAAAGAAGACAAATCTTTGGAAATATATCTGCCAGATGAAAAGAGAAGGCAAAATTAGAAACAGTGAACTACCATTTGGGATTTATGTGATACTATCAAATGTTGAAATATGTGTGCCTAGAAGTACTTGAAGGTGTGAAAGGATAGAATGGAATAGAATGCCGGGGTCCACTGCCGGGTGCAGGGGCGAGAGACGAGTGTCCTTATCCTAGGGATTGAGGCTCGGGGCCTGTGAGCCGGTTGGAGTCTCGGCGGCGGGAACGATCGAGCCGAGCCGAGGGAGACATGTTGCTCTTCGTGGAGCAGGTAACATCTAAAGGAACTGGTTTAAATCCCAATGCCAAAGTATGGCAAGAAATTCCTCCTGGAAATCCTGATGCCACTCCTGTAACTCATGGAACTGAAGGTTCTTGGCCTGATAGAGCAGCCACATCAGGGTCCCCTCCTGAAGGAAATACAGAGCTTTCAGAAGATATGTGTAAGGAATATGAAGTAATGTATTCTTCATCTTGTGAAACCACAAGAAATTCTACAGGCATTGAAGAGTCCACTGATGGAATGATTTTAGGACCAGAAGATCTGAGTTACCAAATATATGATGTTTCTGAGGAAGGCAATTCAGCAATTTCCACAGAAGAGCTAAAAGAATGTCTGAGGAAACAATTAGAATTCTGTTTCTCACGAGAAAATTTGTCAAAGGATCTTTACTTGATATCTCAGATGGATAGTGATCAATTTGTCCCAATTTGGACATGGAAGAAATAAAAAAGCTGACCACAGACCCAGATTTAATTCTTGAAGTATTGAGATCTTCTCCCATGGTTCAAGTTGATGAGAAGGGCGAGAAAGTGAAACCAAGTCATAAGCGCTGTATTGTGATCCTCAGAGAGATTCCTGAAACAACACCAGTAGAGGAAGTGAAAGCTCTGTTCAAAAATGAAAACTGTCCCAAATTGATAAGCTGTGAATTTGCACACAATAGCAACTGGTATATCACCTTCCAGTCAGACACAGATGCACAGCAGGCTTTTAAATACTTAAGAGAAGAAGTTAAAACTTTTCAGGGCAAGCCAATCATGGCAAGGATAAAAGCCATCAATACTTTTTTTGCAAAGAATGGTTATCGATTAATGGATGCTAGTATGTATAATCAGCCCATTCAAACTCAAGCACAATATGCCTCACCAGTCTTTATGCAGCCTGTATATAATCCTCACCAGCAGTACTCAGTCTACAGTATTGTGCCTCAGTCTTGGTCTCCAAATCCTGCACCTTACTTTGAAACACCACTGGCTCCCTTTCCCAATGGTAGTTTTATGAATGGCTTTAATTCACCAGGATCTTTTAAAACAAATGCTGCTGCTATGAATATGGGTCAACCATTCCAAAAAAATCGTGTGAAGCCTCATTTTAGGTCATCTAGTGGTTCAGAACACTCAACAGATGGCTCTGTGTCATTGGGGGATGGACCATTGAACAGGTCTAGTTCAAGGAACTTTACAACTGAACGGCCTACCCCTGTAGTAACAGGGCACCAGGAGCAAACTTTCCTTCCAAAGGAGGCTCCCACTTTGCAGGTGAAACAGAATGGGGACTTTGGTAGAGGCAGGAGAACACTTTTCAGAGGTCGGAGACAACGAGAAGAAGACAGGATCCCAAGACCCCATTCCTCCAGCACGGAAGCAAAGCCTCCCACACCGAAATTTGACTTACTAGCCTCAAATTTCCCTCCTTTACCTGGAAGTTCATCAAGAATGTCAGGTGAACTTGTTTTGGAGAATAGGATGTCTGATGTCGTTAAAGGTGTCTACAAAGAAAAGGATAATGACGACTTGAGAGTGAGTTGCCCAGTGCCTGCAGAAGATGAGCAGACAGACTGCACTCCTGCCCAGCAGCTCAGTAGGAATCCAGTCCTCCGAGTACAGCTGAGCCTCCTGTGTTAAGCACAACTCAGAAAGAAAAAGGATCTAATAGAAGACTCCACTGTTCAGAAGGATGTTGTCAACCAGACAAATATACCAGGTTCTTCCCCAAGTACTGCAAAGCCATCCAGGGCAAATGCTTCTTCACCTTGTAGCAGTAACATAAATTCAGCTGTCACTGTGGCTCTACAGGAACCCCGAAAATTAAGTTATGCTGAAGTGTGCCAGAAGCCCCCTAAAGAGCCATCTCCAGTTCTTGTGCAGCCACTACGGGAACTTCGCTCCAATGTGGTATCTCCACCAAAAATGAAGAGAATGGAGCTCCTGAGAAGTCTGTTGAGAAAGCACATGAAAAACCAGAAGCGAGGGCTAGTAAGGATTATTCTGGCTTCCGAGGCAATACCATTCCCAAGGGAACAGCTGGAAAAATCAGGGAACAGAGACTCCAGTTTAGCCATAGGGCTATACCTCAGGGAGTGACTCGATGTAATGGTAAAGAGCAATATGTGCCACCCAGATCACCAAAGTAAAAAAAAAAAAGAAAAAGAAAAAGAAACAAAACAGAAAAACAAGAAACTATTTGGAAACTTCTCTCTCTTCCCATTAAACTTGAGCCGGATATTTTGAACTGTTTTGGAGGGGAGGGGGGAGACAAGAAGGAAACAAGAGAAAGAATGTCCTTAAATCATTGTGGATTTTGGAGTTGTGAGCAGTAGAATCCCAAAATTCATCTCTAAAATGATTTTAAAATGCTGGAGGATTCCAATCAGTATAAATATAAATATATATATAGAGAGAGAGATAGATATATATACGCATATAAAAATATAATTTTTCTATTTTTGTTTTTGATTTTAATTTGCAGAGATTTTCTGCCTGGAATCAATTTTGAGGGTTCAGATTCAGCTTGGAAAAAAAAAAAAAAAACATTGTACATCCTTCGGTATAGGAGTTGAGGGAGTGAGAGAAAATATTTTTTGAAGAAGTGTTTCTGTAAAATTAGAAATTACTTTTTTTAATCTATTTAAAGTTTGGCTTGAAGAATGCCATCTCTGACTCTATGGCCTTGTGTTGCAAAGCAGATCAGTGGCTGGGGTGCCTGTTGTGGGTGTGAGTGTGTGCAAGATTGATTTAAGCCAAATCTGTTGTCATGTTCATAAATGATTTGAAAATTGAATGTAATACTTGAGTAGATTTTTTAGTTTGAAAAATTTAGTTTGTCTTTTTGACCTTACTAATATTTCTTTCAACAAGTTGTTAAGCTCTGATTGTACTTGGAGATGTGACTACCAATCAGTTTGATACTCAAGGAAAGAGTGGGGATTATTTTTTTTCTTTTTTTTTTTTTGACAGGCAGAGTGGACAGTGAGAGAGAGAGACAGAGAGAAAGGTCTTCCTTTTGCCGTTGGTTCACCCTCCAATGGCTGCCGCGGTAGCGCGCTGCGGCCGGTGCACCATGCTGTTCTGATGGCAGGAGCCAGTTGCTTCTCCTGGTCTCCCATGGGGTGCAGGACCCAAGGACTTGGGACATCCTCCACTGCACTCCCTAGCCACAGCAGAGAGCTGGCCTGGAAGAGGGGCAACCGGGACAGGATCGGTGCCCCGACCGGGACTAGAACCCGGTGTGCCGGCGCCACAAGGCAGAGGATTAGCCTAGTGAGCCGCGGCGCCGGCATGTGGGGATTATTTTAAAATGGAAAATTTCATCTTCGATCTGAGTGGACGTGTCAGGTGGACTGAAGACATTTGAACTGTTCTGTGGTTTTTCTTTTCCTCTTAAAATGAGAAACAAAAAAAAAAATTGCTATTCTGTATTCTTTGCCTACCCCAAAAAACAAAATAACTAACCACTTACTGAATTGTATGTTTCTATCTACTTTGACCAGTCTAGTCAAATCATATAACTGTTATACATTTCAGAATTCCATGTTGAAGTATTTTTCTCTTCTGTTCACATATTTAGAATTTTAGGTTCTAGAGTGATAAGGGCAGATTGACCCTACAGTAATTTATTTGTGTTAGTGTTAAAGGTGAAAGAAGCATTATAACTGACTTTTCAAAGTGTTAAATAGTGTAGTAGAAGAGAATTTTTTTAAAGGCTTAATTTGAGGAGAACTTTTTTCTGTTTACACTCTATTTGCCACCTTCTTTCCCTCCCTCTAAAAAAAAAACAAACACACACAGTTTGGAATTCACTCGGACAGAACATGCAAGTCATGAAATTTTTGAGTTACGAAAGGTGGTTGAGCAAAATTAATGCATAATTCTCAGACAATAAAGTTGTAGCTCTCAGATAGGCAAGTTTACATGCTGGTATTTAGAAAATAGCTAAAATATTAAAAACCATGTTGCATTAATCTGTTTTAAGTCACACCATGTTCAGAGTTCTATGTAAGATGGAATTTTGTTTTTCATTTTAGGGGATAGTTTGGAATAGTAGTAACTATCTCTTAGTGAGTTACATATGTACAAATGGAAACTGTAAATTGTGAACACTGGAAAGTACCATTGTGACATAGCATAAACATCTTAGTAATATATTAATGAATGTAAATGGAGGTTAAAATTACGTTACTGTGAAACTCATCTTCCAGCTCTATGCTTTGGAGATCTGTATTATTGGGTAACTAACTGTTAAGAGCTTTGAAAACTCTGCACATTTCTTTACAGGCTAGAATTTTTATTTCTTTGTAACTTATTCAGCTTGGCAGTTGCTTTTGATTTGGTGGGTTGATAACATGGTATAATATATTTACAAAGTTTGAAACTATTCATTTCTATACACTATTTGTTTTTAGTCATCTACTAAATGAAACATACAATACTACCTGTGCTGAAATTTGGGGGAAGTTTAGGTCCTTCACAAAAAAAGCTATTATTGATCATTGACTACACCTATGAAAAAAGTGCTTATTTTGGTTTACTTAGATAATGCTCGACTGGTGGAAATGAGAAACATTAGAAGTGTTAACACCCTGTGAATGCATTGGATTTAAGAGAATAAACTTTTTTTAAACTTTAAAAAAAAAAGAATGGAATAGAATGCCTAGTCAGTAGAATAATAACAGATCATTTCCCTTAATTGGAAAAAGGGACAACCAAGTAGAGGAAGCACATAGAAATCCTCATAGAGATGATCAGAAACATTCCTCACAATGACCCAGTATAGTCAAACTTTCAAGTAAATAAATGTGAAGATTCTTAAATGCACATGAGAGAAATATTACATTACCTACAGAGCATCTCCAATTACATTAATCATTGATTTCTCATCAGAAATCCTAAAGGCTAGAAATAATGGAGAGATATAGTCAAAGTGAAAAAAAAAGCAAAAAGCACTACTGTCAACCCAGTGCACTGTACCAAAAACCTCTCATTTATAAATGAAGGTGAATTTCTTGAGTACCAAAAAATTCAATAGTAAATTAACAATCTAGTTAAGAAATGGACAAAGGGCATGAACAGAATTTTTTTCCAGAATTTGAATTCGAACGGCCAGCAGACAGTTGAAAAAGTTATCAGGATGGCTATCCATCATTGAAATGCCAATCAAAATAACAATGAGTTTTCATTTCACCCCAGTTAGAATGGCTCCCAGGCAATAATCAACAAAAAACACATGGTGACAAGGATGTAGTCAAAAAGATACCTTAATCTGGCCGGTGCCGCGGCTCACTAGGCTAATCCTCTGCCTTGCGGCGCTGGCACACCGGGTTCTAGTCCCGGTTGGGGCACTGATCCTGTCCCAGTTGCTCCTCTTCCGGGCCAGCTCTCAGCTGTAGCCAGGGAGTGCAGTGGAGGATGGCCCAAGTGCTTGGGCCCTGCACCCCATGGGAGACCAGGATAAGCACCTGGCTCCTGCCATCAGAATGGCGCAGTGCACCAGCCACAGCGCGCCTACCGCGGTGGCCATTGGAGGGTGAACCAATGGCAAAGGAAGACCTTTCTCTCTGTCTCTCTCACTGTCCAGTCTGCCTGTCAAAAAAAAAAAGATACCTTAATCTACTGTTTGCGGTAATATAACTTGTTGGCCACTTTGCAAGTTAGGATGGAAATAACTCAGAAATCTGAATTTAGGTATAAAAAATAACTCAGCAATCCAAGTCCTGGGAATTTATTCAAAGAAAATAACACATGAAAGTGTTATCTGTACCTCCATGTCCACTGCAGATTAATTCACAAAACCTAAGATTTGGAATCAAACCAGATTCCAACAACAGATGACTGGATAAAAAATTATTGTATATATGCGTTATAGAGTACTATTCAGTGATGTAAACTGAGATCTGAATTTTATAACCATAATATGTAAATAAGTCAGTACCCCAAAGACAGAGATTTTTGTTTGCTCTGAACTGTGTTAACTAACAGAATACCTGCAATGCAATGTTTTGTAGTGAAAATGATATTTTTAGATTCCATGATTGTTTGCATTCCCTTGTCTCTTCTGGTGAGGTACAGTTTTTCTTTTTCTCCATACTCTTTTTGAACTCGTTACTTAGCACAGGTCTAACCTTTGGATTTGACTGTCATTTTTTTTGCTCATATTTAGAATCCTGTATAACTGTTGTCGTTTTATATTTTACTTGTTGAATATCATGATAAGTGGTGAAGTAAGCCTGTGAACATAGAGTGGATTAAAACTGTTTTTGAGAACCCTGATGAAGACATGTGATAGATGGAGGGGTATTGGGTAAGCAGGGTATCAAGGGAAGTCTGATTTTCTCCTTGGAACTGTACCAATGGAATGCATAAAATTGCTCTCATTATTTTAATAAAAATGATAAGCAAGAAAAAATAAATTATGTAGCCCAACTTGGACCTTGTGGCAAATTCCACTGCCAAAATATATTGTTTTCATTGTTTTCTGTCAAGTCCTGATATTATATGAGATCAGGCATGTTCAGTGCTGCATGGTTGTAAACAAGACTAGAATATAGGGGATGGTCATTCATGAAATCAAATAACAAAAGCCATTTAAGTGCCCCAGCATTGTGGCTCAATGGATTGTTCCTTCATGTGGTGCCTGCAACCCAGATGTGCACCAATTCATGTCCTGATGCTCCACTTCTGATATAGATTCCTTCTCATGTGCCTTGGAGAGTAGGGGGGATGGCCAAAGTACTAGGACACTAACACACATATGGGAGACCTACATTGTGTTTCAGCCTCTGGGATTCAATCTGATCAAGCCTTGTGTATTCCAAGTATTTGGGGAGTGAACCAGTAAATGATGAATGATTCTCTCTCTCTCTCTCTCTCTCTCTCTCTCTCTCTCTCTCTCTCTCTCTCTCTCTCTCTTTCTCTTTCTCTCTCCTTAAATCTACTGCTAAAGCCACTGTGGAAGTCTGCTGGAGATTCCTCAGAAACTTGAATATAACCCTACCATACAACCCAGCCATCCCACTCCTTGGAATTTGCCCAAAGGAAATTAAATTGACAAATAAAAGAGCTGTCTGCACCTCAATGTTTATTGCAGCTCAATTCACAATAGCTAAAACCTGGAATCAACCTAAATGCCCATCAACAGTAGACTAGATAAAGAAATTATGGGATATGTAATCTACAGAATACTATACAGCAGTAAAAACAATGAAATATGGTCATTTGCAACAAGATGGAGGAATCTGGAAAACATCATGTTAAGTGAATTAAGCCAATCCCAAAGGGACAAATATCATGTGTTATCCCTGATCAGTGACAACTAACTGAGCACCAAAAAGGGAATATGTTGAAATGAAATGGACACTATGAGAAACAATGACTTGATCAGTCCTTTTCCTGACTGTCAAGGAACAAGTTAATACTTTATCCCCTTTAGTACTTTTTTTGTTCTACTTAATACTATTGGTTGAACTCTTTAATTGACATGCAATTATCCTAGGTGTTTAAATTTAACTGAAAAGTGATCCCTGTTAAGTATAAGAGTGGGAATAAGAGAGGGAGGAGATGTACAGTTTGGCACAGGCTCAATTGGACTTGCCCCAAACGGTAGAGTTAGAAACATGCCAGGGGATTCCAATTTAATCCCATCAAGGTGGCATGTACCAATGCCATCTCACTAGTCCAAGTGATCAATTTCAGTTCACAATTGATGGCTCTGATAGGTCGAAGAGTCAAAGGGATCACATAAGCAAGACTAGTGTCTCCAAATACTAACTGGTAGAATAAAAAAGGAGAGAATGATCCAACATGGGAAGAGGGATTACACAGCAGACTCATGGAATGGTAGATGTCCTAAACAGCACTCTGGCCTCAGAATCAGCCCTTAAGGCATCCGGATCTCACTAAAAAGTCCATGAGAATATTTCAGGCATGGAAACCCAATACACTCTGGCAAAAAAACCAAAAGACCTAAATGAAAGATCGCTGTGAGTGAGATCCCAGAGGAAATAACAGGCCATCAAAAAAGGAGGTACCTTTCTCTGAAGGGAGGAGAGAACTTCCACTTTGACTATGACCTTGTCTAAATAAGATCAGAGTTGGCCAACTCAAAAGGCTTCCATAGCCTTGGCAACTAATGACAAGAGCCTAGAGTGATTACTGACGCCATGAACAGGAGTGTCAATTGTTAAGTCAACAATAGGAGTCACTGTGCACTTACTCCCCATGTAGGATCTCTTTCCTTAATGTGCTGTACTATGTAAATTAATGGTATAACTAGTACTCAAACAGTACTTTACACTTTGTGTTTCTTTGTGGGTACAAGCTGTTGAAATCTTTACTTAATATACACTAAACTGATCTTCTGTATATAAAGATAATTGAAAATGAATCTTTATGTGAATGGAATGGGTGAGTGAGTGGAAGTTGGGATGGCTGTGGGTGGGAGGGAGGTTATGGTGGGTAAAAGCCACTATAATTCAAAAGCTGTACTTTGGAAATTTATATTTATTAAATAAAGATTAAAAATCTACTTTCCAAGTAAATAAGACAAATAATAAGAAAAAACTATCCAATGCAGCTGCACACCATTCTGCTGAATTTGAGCCTATTATTGTTGGTTTGAATGCATGCATTTGGTTGTCATCCAGAAACACAAACCTTAAAGTGAAGCCATGTAATTAAGAAATGGTGACAAATGATGTGACCCACAGTTCAATATTTTTGGCTAATACCACCATTGGCATCTAGATATATTGTGACCAGACTGACAACCCCATCAATGAGCCCTAATAACTAGCGTTAATTATGAGATCAACTTTTAAACTACTGCTGGAACTCTGATATCAGCTATGGGTATTTTCATTGGCAAATAACTTGTCACTAAATTAGCATATGCTTAAATAAGTCATTATCTTTCAAAAATATAATTGCATCAAAATTTCATCATCTACCTTGGCCAAAATTATACCTCAGGGATTCTGGTGCCTTAACTACAATGACAGTACTTCAGATACCAATACCATCTTGGCTGCTGCTTCACTGCCCCCAAACCACTGAATGTAAGAGAACTATAGGGGCCAGCACTATAGCATATAGGATATGCCTCTGCCTGTGGCACCAGCATCCCGTATGTGTGCCAGGTGGAATACTAGCTGCCCCATATTTTATCAAGCTTCTAGCTAATGGTTGAGAAAGCAGTGGGTGATAGAACAAGCCCCTGCACATACTCAGAAAAAGATCCTGGCTCCTGTATTCAGATTGTCTCAGCTCCAGTCATAGCAGCTATTTGGGGAATGAAACAGTAGTTGGAAGATCTCTCTATCTCTGAGTCTCTCTTTGTCTGTAACTGTGCCTCAAAAATAAATAAATTTTTAATAAAAATAATTGCAAATCAGTCTCCCCAAAACTGTGCTGTCATCATGTTACACAAAGAGTTGATCTTAGAATTCTCCCAAAATAGACACCCTATGCTTCCATTCCTAAAGGAATAATCACATAGAGGAAACTACTAGCAATGTCATTATAATAATCAATGGAGATTATTTAGTTTACCAAATGAAAGCTATCTCATATCTGTTAATATTTAATTCCATGATAATATAAAATTTTTTCAGCTCTTCTCCAATCTTGATTTTGATTTTGATTTTGAAAACCAAACCTAAGACATTTGCTATGAACCTCACAAATACATATTTCTTTCATGCTAATACATGAATGTCTCTGTACTCTACACTTCAATATATATATATATATACATATATAATGAAAAACCACATGTAGTTTAAAAATTCTTTGCACCAAAATAAACACATACTATAGTTTTCTTTTTCTACCATTTTCTGTAGTATTTTCATATATTTGTTCATCTTTTCCCTCAATAGTTTTGACATTTTAGAAATGAGGTCATTGAAAGGTAATGAGTGTGTGACTTCTATTTTTTTAATATTTTATTTATTTATTTGAAAGCTAGAGTTAGAGACAGTGAGAGGGAGAGACATAGAGAAATGTTTTCCATCTGTTGGTTCACTCCCCAGATAGCTGCAATGGCCCAAACTGTGCCGATTTGAAGCCAGGAGCCAGATGCTTCTTCCTAGTCTCCCACATGGATACAGGAGTCCAAGGACTTGGGCCATTTTCCACTGCTTTCCCAGGCCACAGCAGGGAGCAGATTGGAAATGGAGCAGCTGCGACAAGAACTGGTGACCATATGTGATACCATCGCTGCAGATGGAGGATTAACCTACTGCACATGGTGCAGGCCCCGTGACTTCTGTTATAATTAGTGGATTTGAAGGAAATGATTTATTTTATTTATTTTCAAGACAGAGTTACAGAGAGAGGTAGAGACAGAAAGAGAGGTCTTCCATCCACTGGTTCACTACCTAGTTGGCCACAACACCTGGAGCTGCGCTGATCCGAAGCCAGAAGCCAGGAGCTTTTTCTGGATCTCTCATGCAGGTACAGGGGCCCAAGGACTTGAGCCATGTTCTACTGCTTTGTCAGGCCATAGCAGAGAGCTGGATCTGAAGAGGAGCAGTTGGGTCTAGGATCAGTGCCCAAATGGGATGCCAGTGCTCTAAGCCAAGGCCTTAGCCAGCTGAATCACAGCGCCAGTCCTGGTGCATTAGATTTTTAAAATATATTGCCTAATTTGATTCAGTGATGACTTATTTGCCAATGAAAACACCCATGGTTGACATTAGAGATCCAGCATTTGCTTAAAGTTTGATCTTATAATTACACCTATTTTAATGGCTGAATTTGGACAGTTTTTTTTTCTATTTATCTTATGTTTTGAAAAGTAGATTTAAGAGAGAGAGAAAGAGAGCGAGAGTGAGAGCGAGAGAGAGAGAGAGAGAGAGAAAGAGAAAGAGAAAGAGAAAGAGAAAGAGAAAGAGAAAGAGAAAGAGAAAGAGAAAGAGAAAGAGAAAGAGAGATCTTCTACTGGCTCACTCCCCAAATTCTTGCAATAACCAAGCCTGGAACAGATTGAATCCTGGAAGCTGGAATTCCATCTAAGCCTCCCATATGTGTGGTAGTGTCCCAGTACTTTGGCCATCCTCCACTGCTCTCTCAGTCACATGAGAAGGGATCTGGATCAGAAGTGGAGCAGCAAGAACATGAATTGGTGCGCATATGGGATGCTGGCATCACATGAAGAATGTTAACCCACTGAGCCACAATTCTGGGCTCCTTAAATAGCTTTTGTCCTTTGATTCTTAATTAAAATTAAATTTAAAAAATTATATGGAAACATGACAGACCCTGAATAGCTAAAGCAATTTTGCACAGCAAAAACAAAACTGGGGATACCACAAATCAGATTTAAAGACATATTACAGGGAAATTATCATCAAAACAGCCTGGTAATGAACAAAAATACACATGTAGATAAGTGAGACAGCACGGAAACTCCAGAAATATACTAACACATCTTCAACCAACTAATCTTTGAGAAAGGAGTTAAAATAAATCCATGGTGAAAGCTCAGGCTCTTCAACAAATAATGTTGGAAAAATAGGATATCTGCCTAAAAATGTGAAAAAATATCCTATTTACATTTTGTAACAAATCAACTCAAAATGGATTGAGGATCCAAATCTGTGATGTGATATTATCAAATTAGTGGAGGAGAACACTGAGGAAAGTCTGCAAACATTAGCATTGTCAGTGCAAATGATGACAGAAGAATAGGCATTCAAAACCAAATTAGATGAATGGGATTACATCAAGCTGAGGAGCTTCTTCACTGCAAAGGAAATACTAAGAAAAGAAAGAGGCAACTGGAAGAATGGGAGAAATTATTTGGAAACTTTGCAACCAATAAAGGATTAATATCCAAAATATATAAAGAGCTCAAGAAATTCAAAAAAAGACCCCAAATCATCCAGGTAAGAAATGGGAGAACTTCAACAAGCATTTTTCAAAAGAGGAAATTCAAATGGTCAACAGGCACATGAAAAACATGCTCAGACTCACTAACCATCAGGGAAATGCAAATCAAAACCACAATGAGTTTTCACCTAAGCCCAGTTAAAACTATTATCATGCAGAAATAAAAAAAGAATAATAAATTCTGGCAAGAACATGGGGAAAATGAATCCAAATTCACTGTTGGTATGATAAACTAGTCCAGCCATTGTGGAGGACAGTATGGAGTCACCTCAGAATGCATATGATGCAGCATTCCCACTCCTGGGAATTTTCCCATGGAACTGTAATCAACATATGAAGGAGTTATCTATGCTTATTGCAGCTCAGTTCACACTAGCTTAGATATGGAATCAAACCTGATGTTTATCACTGAATGATGGAATAAAGAAATTATGGTATGTATACACTATGAAAGTCTACTGAACTGTAAAAAAATGGGTTTCTGTTATTTAAAATGAAATGGGTACAACTGGAAACCATCATACGTTGTGAACTAAGCTAGTTCCAAAAAGAAATTACCATGCTTTCCCTGATCTGTAGTAACTAATAGAGTACCAAGACATAGAACCTAGGAATGAAATTGACATTTTAAGCTTTTGGCAATTTCTTACAGCCTTGAATAGTATTTTCTTTTATTTATTACTATTTGTTGAACTATTTAATTAGTGTAGAGTTAATAGTATGACTGTGATGTAAACTGATGTGCTATTTTGAGTCTTTTGGGGTTTCATTTGCATTTAGTATTTTGCAACTATTTTGTTCTGTTTAGCAGCTTTGTCCTTTGTAGTGCCATCCTTGTATATTCTCAATTGCACATGTGGAAAAGTATTTCTTAAGTAAAAGGATGTAGGAAATGGGTGGATAATTTGATGGAATGATGGATGGATACAGGGATGGATGGGCAGACATGGTCAATCGAACTAATGGGCGAAATCATGACTACATGAATGGATGGACTGAGAAAAGATAGAAACACTGGACATAGTGATAAAATGGAGAAATAGAGGCATTAGATAGATAGATGAATGGGGAGACTGGACGGATGCATTCACAGAATATCTGGGGAAAAATCAAGTAAGTAATTGAGTACAAAATATAATTGAATATTCTTTCTTATTCTATATGTTGTCTAATAAAATTCATTGCACATTTTGAATATTACAAACTGTGCTTCTCTTTAAGACCTACGTAAACCTCATATTTGACAAAAAATAATCTACAAAAAGTAGATTTCTCCTTCCCCCCTAGGCAAGCTCCTAATAGAAAGTATTTCAGTGCTTTGCATAAAAGACACATGTAAACATTTTGAAATAGTATTTTCCACATGAAGAATATGTTTTAAACAGAAAGTGTTGGAAATCACCATTGAGAAAGAAAAGGAAACTCTGAGCACTATATCTATACATCTACATATGAATGTGTATATAAGAATATACACACACATATATATTTAACAAATGGCTCTTATCACTAAAAAGAGAATGTTATCTAAAAGTCTGGAAATATATTTCACTAAACAGCAAATAGTCAAGAAAATGTATAAAAAGCCCCAATTTCACTAACCACAATAAAATTAGTATTAAATTCTTAAGGAAGTAACATGACATATAAACTAGAATAGATAAAAAGCAATATAAAGAAAATACTAATTATTGTGGGATTATGAAGCAGAGTCACCTCATTTATACATTTATGAATGATAAAATTGATTCTCCTTTTCTTTAGTCCATGATTTCTACTTTAACTACAATTTATTTCACATTGTTTCCTCCATTTTGCTTTTGATCCCTCTGATTTCTTTAAAGTCTTATGTCCATCCTATGTTTATGCATTTCATTGTAAGCCAGTTGAAACTGGTAGAATATTAGATTATAAAGGATATATAAGTATTCTGGAATAGTATTTTTCCATAAATATATGGTTTTTAAGAAGAGGAATGGAAGTTAGCATTGAGGAAGTAAAGAAACCTCTGCATGCTATACGTATATTTGACAAATGTCTTCTATCATTGAAAATAGAACATTATCTAGAAGTCTTCAAAAGACCTTTCACCAAAAAGCATCTATAAATGGTCAGAAAATGTATTAAACATTTCCAACTTCATTAATCACAATAAAATTAATATTAAATATTCAAGGACATAACTTTATAAATGAACTAGAATATCGAAACATACATAACACATAAGAAAATACTAATTATTATGAAATTATAGAGCAATGAGTCATTTTATTTAGATCTAGTGAGAATTTAATTTCAAAAATTCAAAAAACTAATTTCAGGATACTTATTAAAACCAAACACGTCCATATTTAGGGTCCAGTAATTCTTCCCCCAGATTCATATATTTGATCATCCATAGATATATTTTCCAAAACAATGTGATAGAGGAACACTCTTCTTTTTATTTTTTGTTGATTTTTTAAATTTATTTGTTTGACAGGTAGAGTTACAGTGAGAGAGACTGAGAGAAAGATCTTCCTTCCATTGGTTCACTCCACAAATGACTGCAATGGCCGGCGCTGTGCCGATCCAAATCCCAGAGCCAGGTGCTTCTTCCTGGTCTCCCATGTGCATGCAGAAGCCCAAGCACTTGGGCCATCTTCCACTGCCCTCCCAGGCCACAGCAGAGAGCTGGACTGGAAGAGGAGCAACCAGGACTAAAACCTGGCACCCTTATGGGATTTTGGCGCCACTGGCAGAGGATTAACCAAGTGAGCCATGGCACCAGTCCCAAGGGGAGAAACACTCTTCTGAACAGTCCATAATTCATGCCACACAATTACTCATTATGAGATAAAGAGATAAATGAGAATGTGCAATGTGGCATATTTTCTCACAAATATGATATAAGAATGAATATGAAAAATTCATGCAAGTAACAATTTTATGCAACAATGTGGGTAAATCTCACAAGCAATTTTGATGACAGAAAACAAATACAAAATAATTACATACTTTATGAGTTTGTGCATATAATTACAAAACAGAAAACACTGATCTGGTGATAGAAGCCAGAACAAGATTATCCTGAAGCTGTGTTTGGGTAGTGACTAGAAAGGGATGATGGGCGGTGGGAGACCTGGATGGAGCTCCTGGATCCTGGCTTTGGCCTGGCCCAGCCCTGGCTGCTGTGGCCATTCGGGGAGGGAAGCAGTGGATGGAAGACCTCTCATTCTCTCTTTCAAAATAAAACTTTAAATTTTTTTTTTAAAAAGGGACTGATGATAAAAAATTGAATGAGCTCCTTGAAGGTGCAAGTTGACTGTACGTCATAGAGATATTAAAAGCAGGCTTTCATTAACAATCAAGGCATGTAAAAATGATCCATGTTGAACATACTGAGTTCTTTTTTTTATTTTTTATTAAACTTTTATTTAATGAATATAAATTTCCAAAGTACAGCTCATGGGTTACAATGGCTTCCCCCTCCCAAAACTTCCCTCCCACCCACAACCCTCCCCTTTTCCGCTCCCTCTCCCCTTCCAATCACATCATGATTCAATTTCAATTCTCTTTATATACAAAAGATCAGTTTAGTATAAATTAGGTAATGATTTCAACAGTTTGCCACCATATAGCAACACAAAGTGAAAAAAAAAATACTGTTGGAGTACTAGTTATAGCATTAAGAGTGTACAGCACATTAAAGGCAGAGATCCTACATAATATTTTTTTAAAAATTAATTTTCTATGCCATTTCCAATTTAACACCAGGTTTTTTTTTTCATTTCCAATTATCTTTATATACAGGAGATTGATTCAGTATATAATTAGTAAAGATCTCATCAGTTTGTACCCACACAGAAACACAAAGTGTAAAAATACTGTTTCAGTATTAGTTATAGCATAACTGCTCATTAGAGAACACATTAAGGACAGATCCCACATGGGATGTAAGTACACAGTGACTCCTATTGCTGACTTAACAATTTGACACTCCTGTTCATGGCGTCAGTAATCTCCCTAGGCTCTAGTCATGAGTTGCCAGGGCTATGGAAGCCTTCAGAGTTCGCTGACTTCGATCTTATTCTGATAGGGTCACAGTCAAAGTGGAAGTTCTCTCCTCCCTTCAGAGAAAGGTACCTCCTTCTTTGATGGCCCCGTTCTTTCCACTGGGATCTCACTCACAGAGATCTTTCATTTAGGTCTTCTTCTTTTTTTCTTTTCCATGGTATCTTGGCTTTCCATGCCTACAATGCTCTCATGGGCTCTTCAGCCAGATCCGAAGGCCTTAAGGGCTGATTCTGAGGCCAGAGTGTTGTTTAGGACATCTGCCATTCTATGTGTCTGCTCTGTATCTCACTTCCCATGCTGGATATTTCTCTCCCTTTTTGATCCTATCAGTTAGTATTAGCAGACAGTAGTCTTGTTTGTGTGATCCCTTTGTTTCTTAGACCTATTCAAGCCATCTAATGTGAACTGAAATTGATCACTTGGACTAGTGAGATGGCATTGGTACATGCCACCTTGATGGGATTGTATTGGAATCCCCTGGCACATTTCTAACTCCATCATTTGGGGCAAGACTGATTGTGCATGTCCCAAACTGTGCATCTCCTCCCTCTCTTTTTCCACTCTGAAATTTAACAGGGATCACTTTTCAGTTAAAATTTAAACACCTAAGAATAATTGTGTGTTAATTACAGAGTTCAAACACTAGTACTAGAACAACAACAGCAACAAATACTAAAAAGGATAAAGTATTACATTGTACATCTAGAGTCAAGAAAAAAGCTGATCAGGTCATTGTTTCTTATAGTGTCCATTTCACTTCAACAGGTTTCCCCTTTGGTGCTCAATTGTCGCCGATATGGGAAAACAAATGATATTTGTCTCTTTGGGATTGGCTTAATTCACTCAGCATGATGTTTTCCAGATCCCTCCATCTTGTTGCAAATGCCTGGGTTTCATTTTTCCTTACTGCTGCATAGTATTCTATGGAGTACATGTCCCATAATTTCTTTATCCAGTCTACTCTTGATGGGCATTTGGGTTGGTTCCAGGTCTTAGCTATTGTGAATTGGGCTGCAATAAACATTAATGTGCAGATGGCTTTTTTATTAGCCAAATTAATTTCCTTTGGGTAAATTCCAAGGAGTGGGATGGCTGGGTTGTATGGTAGGGTTATGTTCAGGGTTCTGAGGAATCTCCAGACTGAATTCCATAGTGGCCTAACCAGTTTGCATTTCCACCAACAGTGGGTTAGTGTCCCTTTTTCCCCACATCTTCTCCAGCATCTGTAGTTAGTAGATTTCTGGATGTGAGCCATTCTCACCGGGGTGAGGTGAAACCTCATTGTGGTTTTGATTTGCATTTCTCTGATTGCTAGTGATCTTGAACATTTTTTCATGTGTCTGTTGGCCATTTGGATTTCCTCTTTTGAAAAATGTCTATTGAGGTCCTTGGCCCATCTCTTCAGTGGGTGGGTTGTTCTGTTGTTGTGGATTTTCTTGATTTCTATGTAGATTCTGGTTATCAACCCTTTATCTGTAGTATAGTTTGCAAATATTTTTTCCCATTCTGTCGGTTGCCTCTTCACTTTCCTGACTGTTTCTTTTGAAGTACAGAAACTTCTCAATTTGATGCAATCTCAAATGTTAATTTTGGTTTTGACTGCCTGTGCTCCTGGGGTCTTTTCCAAGAAGTCTTTGCCTGTACCTATATCTTGCAGAGTTTCTCCACTAATAATTTGATGGTTTCTGGTCATAGATTTAAGTCTTTAATCCACGTTGAGTGAATTTTTGTGTAAGGTTAAAGGTATGGGTCTTGCTTCAAGCTTCTGCACATGGAAATCCAATTTACCCAGTACCATTTATTGAATAAGCTGTCCTTATTCCAGGGATTATATTTGGATCTTTGGTCGAATATAAGTTGGCTGTAGATGTTTGGATTGATTTCTGGTGTTTCTATTCTGTTCCATTGGTCTATCCATCTGTTTCTGTACCAGTACCATGCTGTTTTGATACTAACTGCCCTGTAGTATGTCCTGAAATCTGGGATTGTGATGCCTCCGGCTTTGTTTTTGTTGTACAAGATTGCTTTGGCTATTCGAGGTCTTCTGTGACTCCATATGCATTTCAGCATCATTTTTTCCAGATCTGAGAAGAATGTCTTCGGTATTTTGATTGGTATTGCATTGAATGTATAAATTGCTTTTGGGAGAATGGACGTTTTGATGATATTGATTCTTCCAATCCATGAGCATGGAAGATTTCTCCATTTTTTGGTATCCTCTTCTATTTCTTTCTTTAAGGTTTTGTAGTTTTCATCGTAGAGATCTTTAACATCCTTGGTTAAGTTTATTCCAAGGTATTTGATTGTTTTTGTAGCTATTGTGAATGTGATTAATCTTAGAAGTTCTTCCTCAGCCGTGGCATTGCCTGTGTATACAAAGGCTGTTGATTTTTGTGCATTGATTTTATATCCTGCTACTTTGCCAAACTCTTCAATGAGTTCCAGTAGACTCTTAATAGAGTTCTATGGGTCCCCTAAATAAAGAATCATATCATCTGCAAAGAGGGATAGTTTGAGTTCTTCCTTCCCGATTTGTATCCATTTAATTTCTTTTTCTTTCCTAATAGCTCTGGCTAAGACTTCCAGGACTATATTGAATAGCAGTGGTGAGAGTGGGCATCCCTGTCTGGTACGAGGTCTTAGCGGAAATGCTTCCAACTTTTCCCCATTCAATAGGATGTTGGCCATGGGTTTTTCATATATTGCTTGGATTGTATTGAGGAGTGTTCCTTCCATAACCAGTTTGCTTAGATTTCATCATGAAAGGGTATTGTATTTTATCAAATGCTTTCTCTGTGTCTATTGAGAGAATCATATGGTTTTTCTTCTGCAGTCTGTTAATGTAGTGTATTACGTTGATTGTTTTGCGGACGTTGAACCGGTCTGGGTGGATGATCTTTCTGATGTGTTGTTGCATTCTATTGGCCAGAATTTTATTGAGTATTTTTGCATCTATGTTCATCAGGGATATTGGTCTGTAATTCTCTTTCAATGCTGCATCTTTCTCCGGCTTAGGAATTAAGGTGATGCTGGCTTCACAGAAAGAATTTGGGAGGATTCCCAAGAATCTGTCCATTTCTGATAGATTTCCCTGTTTGCTGGCATACAAGTCCTTGTAGTAATTTCTGATGATTCTTTTTATTTCTGTGGTGTCTGTTGTTATGTTTCCCTTTTCATCTCTGATCATATTGATTTGGGTCTTTTCTCTCCTTTTTTTAGTGAGTTGGGCCAATGGGGTGTCAATTTTGTTTATTTTTTCAAAAAACCAGCTCCTCGTTAGGCTGATTTTTTTGTAACGTTTTTTTGGATTCAATCCTGTTGATTTCTTCTTTGATTTTAATTATTTCCCTTCTTCTACTGGGTTTGGGTTTGGTTTGCTGCAGATTTTCTAGATCCTTGAGATGACTTGAAAGCTCATCTATTTCGTGCCTCTCCAATTTCTTGATGTAGGCACCTATTCATATAAACTTTCCTCTTAACACTGCTTTTGTTGTACCCCATAGGTTTTGGTATGTTGTGCTGTTATCCTCACTTACTTCCAGAAAATTTTTGATTTCTCTTTTAATTTCTTCTATGACCCATTGTTCATTCAGGAGCATGTTGTTCAATCTGCATGTGTTTGCATGTGCTCTAGGGATTCCCGAGTTGCTAATTTCCAATTTCATTCCTTTGTGGTCTGAGAATCTGCATGGTATGATTCTAATTCTCTTGAATTTGCTGAGACTTGCTTTATGGCCTAGTATGTGGTCAATCCTAGAGAAGGTTCCATGTACTGCTGAGAAGAATGTAAAGTCCTTAGATGTAGGATGAAATGTTCTGTAGATATCTGTTAGATCCATTTGGGCTATAGTGTAATTTAAATCTGCTGTCTCCTTGTTGATCTTCTGTCCTGTTGATCTGTCTATCTCTGCGCGTGGAGTATTGAATTCCCCCAGTACTATTGTATTGGGGTCTAAGTCTCCCTTTAAGTCCCTTAACAAGTTTTTAAATAAGCTGGTGCCCTGTGATTAGGTGCATATACATTGATAATCGTTATATCTCCTGTTGAATGGATCCCTTAATCATTAAATAGTGCCCCTCTTTGTCTCTCCTGACAGTTTTTGTGGTAAAGTTTATGTTGTCCGATATTAAGATGGCTATGCCCGCTCTTTTTTCATTTCTGTTGGCATGGTATATCTTTTTCCAGCCTTTCACTTTCAGTCTGTATGGATCATTGTTGGAAAGATGAGTTTCTTGTAAGCAGCAAAAAGGTGGGTTTTCTTCCTTAACCCAATCAGCCAATCTTTGTCTTTTAACTGGACAGTTCAAGCCATTAACATTCATTGTGACTATTGAGAAGGAGTAACTTTGCCCTGCCATTTGCCAAAGATATTTTCTAGTATCTGGTTTGAGATTCCTGTGATCTTTTGCTGTGAGGTTTCCTTCCTTTACCTTCTTTCATATTGGTGACCGTGTTTCTGTGTTTCTGTATGTAACACACATTTAAGCATCTTTTGCAGGGCTGGACGAGTGGCGACAAATTCTTTCAATTTCTGTTTGCTGTGGAAGGTCTTTATTTCACCTTCATTCACAAATGAGAGCTTTGCAGGATATAATATTCTGGGCTGGCACTTTTTCTCTCTTAGTACCTGGGCTATATCTTGCCATTCTCTCCTGGCTTGTAGGGTTTCTGATGAGAAGTCAGCTGTGAGTCTAATTGGAGATCCTCTGAGAGTAATCTGGCGTTTCTCTCTTGCACATTTTAGGATCTTTTCTTTGTGTTTCACTGTGGTGAGTTTGATTACAACGTGTCATGGTGAGGATCTCTTTTGATCATGTTTATTAGGGGTTCTATGAGCTTCCTGTACTAGGATGTCTCTGTCCTTCTCCAAACCTGGGAAATTTTCTGCTAGTATCTCACTGAAAATGCCTTCTAATCCTTTCTCCCTTTCCATGCCTTCAGGAACTCCTAGAACCCGAATTTTGGGTTTTTTAATAGTATCCTGTAGATTCCTGACAGTATTTTTTAGATTTCTGATTTCTTCTTCTTTTCTTTGATTTGACTGTTTCCTTTCCTGTTCTCTGTCTTCTAATTCCGATATTCTCTCTTCTGCTTCACCCATTCTGTTTTTAAGGCTCTCTAATGTGTTTGCCATTTGTCTATTGAGTTCTTCATTTCATTGTGGTTTTTTGTCACTATCTCTGTTTCATGTTCTACTAGTTGTTTCATTTCATTTTGATTCCTCCTTAATATTTCATTTTCATGAGAGAGATTTTCTATCTTGTCCATTAAGGATTTCTGTAGTTCAAGAATTTGTTTTTGAGAACTTCTTAATGTTCTTATCAATTTTTTGAGATCTGCTTCTTGCATTTCCTCTATCTCTTCATCTTCATAGTCTTGCATTGGCGTGTCTTGTTCACTTGGGGGCATCATAGTGTCTTCCTTGCTCTTGTTACCTCGGTTTCTACGTTTGTTGTTTGGCATGTTGGAGATAATTTATGGTGTTTTTTTTTTTTTTTTGCTGTGGTGTTTTTTTTTTTTTTCTCGTTATACTATGCCTCTAAGTGGGCTGTCTGCTTTGTTGGAGCCTTAGGGGCTGTGATGGGTGTGGCCAGAGATCTATGCTTGTTTCTTCAGGTTTAAGGCTGTGCAAAGAGTGACTCTCCCAGATTGCTCACTCACTTGCTCCTTGCTTGCTCGCTTTCTCTCTTTTTTTTTTTTTGACTCAGTTGGGAGTGGAGTTGAGGGTAGTTGAAATCTGGCCTCTGTGAGTATTCGTTTGATCTACCCCTGGGACCACACACAGAGTTTATGCAGCCCTCAATGTGTTCTCCAGTTTTGCTAAAGTTACTGAGTTTGGCTGCGCTTTACATATGTAAAATGGCGCCTGCTCTTTGTTTTGCTTGGTGAGTGAAGGGAGAGGCCTCTGTTCCCCCCACCCCAATGTCTTGGGTTTCTGAGTTCTTTGTCTTACCCTCCTCCGTTCCCGCACTGGCGAGATTCTGTGGCTCTGGCTTGTCTCCCACCGCTCGGCTCGTCTTGGTTGGTTTTCCACGCGATGGGCTCCCTGTAAGTCCTCTGTGTCACGTCCACAAGATCTGGAAGCGTTTCCTCTGCAGTTTTTTCTTGAGTCTTTTCCTGAGGCTACAGTAATTCCACTTTTATGAAATTTTATTTTCGCAAACTAAGGTGCACGTCCTCACTATCCGCCATCTTCTATACTGAGTTCTTTAGGTCAGTTTCTTGGGTTCTAGGGCTGTGGAGCACATAGATACTAGATTTATAAATTGTTCGAGGTTACTCTACATTTCTAGATGGTTCTTATCTGCAAGGTGGGGTAATGGTCCCATAAACAAGTTTCTTGTGGTTTGTACAGATTTGTTAAAATGTGAACATTTCCCAGCTGCCTTGTGTGGTAGAAACCGATCTTTTTCAGGATGCTGTTTTTTCACTTCTCTAAGGATTTCTTTCTTTGTCATATCTGTGATGCTTACCTGTAAGCTGTCCATGTTGCCAAAAAAGGAGGCTATACTTACCACCGATGCTCCTTAATATTGTACAGTTTAACTGTGACTCTTATTTCCAATGTTGCAAGCCATTTTGTTTTTTCATTGTACATAGACACATTTTCTAAGATGCTGCTGAAATTGTAGAGAATATAGCCAAAACAGTAATAAACAATGACAGTTAAAATGTAAAGACTATGAAAATTACATCAAAAGGAGCTTTCAAGATTTAGGATATTGACTGTCTTAGCTCCTTTACTTAAGAATCAGCTGAATAAATTCTTTTAAGTATAAAAAAAAGGGACTGATGAGAGATTTTGTGGTGTTGGTAATATTTTTTGACCTATGTGCTAGTTATATCATTGTGGTGGGTGTGCATTCACCAAGTGGTTCACTCAAGCTATGTTTATTTTGTATCCATATGAATGCATCCACCACAGTCTAAAAAAATTTCAAGACAGGACATATCTGAGTCAGAAAAATCTGACTTGCCTTGCTTTGAAATGTAATAAGTATCACTAATCACTAATATGTTGATATTTGTATAGTAACTGAAAAAAATACCCTTCCCTGTGTGAGAGGCCAGAGCCATGCCATGACAGGTTGGTACAAGAAGGCGAAACCTGGCATGAGAAGATGAAACCTGACAATGGGCAGTCCTTGGTCCAGCAGGGCCAGGTGGGAGCAACCAATGGGGGGGGGGTGCCTGATATATGGCCATATGAGGAAAGAAGGAATGCGGACGTAATACCTGTTTGCCCAGGAACTATAAAAACCCAGGGAACAAAGAAAGGGGGTCTTGGTCTCCCAGCACTCTCATTGTTTAACAGACTATTTGGAAAAGTTTAATTAAAAACTATTATTAAATTCTGAGCAGTGGGATCTGAGAAAAAGTGGGGTGCAGTCCCTGAGTCATGCTTATAGTTGGCAGCCCTTGGCTTCCTCTTCCTCCTTCCTGATGGTGATATTTGGTCCTGTTGGCGATAAGTCCACCTTTATTCAGGCTTTATCCCGTAGTCCACAATACAGAAGGGTCCTGTGCCTCTGTACATATGTCATGGGGAAAACTGTCTAAACTCCTGGGATTACCTATAAACTTGAAATATGATTTATTGATAATATGACACTCCAGGGTAGCATGAACATCACTATGGCCAGGGGTATGTAGACACTTATGGGCATATCTTGAGTACATCCATAGGGGTGGGACAGCATAAACAACCAAAGAAGATATTTCACAAGTAACATTTCATATCCAGACTTTTGGGATTCTTTCAACTCAAGCCTTTTAGATTCTCAAGCTGACTCCAAGTAGAAATGACCTTTGAATATACTTTTAATTTCTTTCAGTAAGTCAGTATAACAAATTAGATCAGGGTATGAAATAAAATAAAGTAAAAGAGCATATTCCATAAACAGATATACAGATATTCTAAACAAAATACCTTTACATGAATTAAACCATATACGAATAACTAGTAGATAAATTAAAAAGAAGATACACTAAAATTCCAGAGGTATTTATCATTCTCAAAAATCATGTAAATCACCCAGATTGATGAAAATAGAAGGAACTACATAATAGATTAAATAAATTTAAACAGGGATTTAATTAAATTTAATAAAATGCATCATCCAGCCATAAAAATCCAACTATCAGAAAAATAATAAAAAAATTTCAATACACTCATAAACATTGTCTTGAAAAATTGAACTATTTAACACAGGATCATAGAAAACTATCTTTTTTCCAATCCCAGACAAGCCTGCCTCCTCGCATCATCTCCAAGATTATCCTGGAGCTGTAGTCAATGAAGTGAAATAACAAAAAAGAAATCAACTTTTAAGCAGTAGAACTCTCAATATATGTAGATGACACAATTATACATACAGAGATTATTCAGTATAAATCAAAAACAAATACAAACTAATAAATTAATTTTGTAAGATTACTGGGTAGAAGATAATAGAATAGATTTGGTTACTAAGTACAAGCAGAAGACAAATAGAAAATATAGATGGGCAAAAGACAGATTATGAAACACATTACAAAGTAAATTAATGAAAATCATTCAATTATATAATATTTTATAAAGTTGTCCCAATTTTGTTATTTTTATTTATATAAAGTGAATAAATTTCATGTATTTTGTATATTCAAATTTAGAATACTGATATTTCCCATGGAACACTCTCTCATGCCCATGCCCCCACCCTTCCTCTTCCTTCTTTTCTTACTCTTTTAAAAATGACACACTTTCAGATTATTTCATAATCATAACCTTAACCTCCACTAAATAAATAATTCAATAAATTATGTGGAGAATAATCCACTGTTCCTCAACTTTGGAGACAAGGAATTTAAACATAAATAAATCTCAAATGGTCAATTTGACTCATATGTTTTCCCTGATCTGTGGTAACTAGCAGAGTACAAAAATGTAATATAGTTGCTATAGTTTTCAACAAAAATAATGAGAGGAACAAAAAGAAAACAGAACTTATGTTATATTCATATAAAATAATAGACGTTGTACATGAAGATTTGCAGACATTACAGTGGGATCACTTATTATGCTTCATTGGCATATGTGTCTGTTTTAAAGCTAGCATAATGGTGTCATGTGTACCATGGTTTTGCATGTTTTTGTTTTTTTAAGAAAATATTATATTAAAATTATATTAAATTATATTTAAATTATATATTATATTTATATTTAAATTATATTAAATTCAACTTTATGAATTTCATAATGGCTAATAGAGGAACATGGTGATTCTTCCCACCCTACACGCTCTGTTTTATGCAATCCCACCATATTTCTTCTTCCCATTCCTGTTCTCATTCTTATTTGTGACAATGATCTATTTTCATTTTTTTTATTTTTAAAATTTTATGGTCCTTTATTGTCAGTGGTGGAGAATGGGCTCATGTCTTAACTCTCAACCTAAAGCTCAAATCAACAGAGCTTACAAAGGCAAAAACACAAGGATGGGAGGGTAAGTACATGGTTCCTAGGATTGGGGGGAATGCATGTTTACCAGGGTCAAGTTGGCCTAAGACCTATGAAAAACTAACATTTTTTTCATTTTCAATTATCTTTATATACAGAAGATCAGTTTAGTGAATACTAAGTAAAGATTTCAACAGTTTGCACCCACACGGAAACACAGAATGTAAAGTACTGTATGAGTACACTGTTAATTCACATAATACAACACATTAAGGACAGAGATCCTACATGAGGAGTAAGTGCACAGTGACTCCAGTTGTTGATTTAACAATTGACACTCTTGTTTCTGGCATCAGTAATCACCTGAGGTTCTTGTCATGAGCTGCCAAGGCTATGGAAGCCTCTTGAGTTTGCCAACCCCTATCTTATTTAGACAAGACCAAAGTGAAAGTGGAAGTTCTCTCCTCCCTTCAGAGAAAGGTACCTCCTTTTTGATGGCCCATTTTTTCATCTGGGATCTCACAGAGATTTTTCATTTAGCTCAATTTTTTTTTCCAGAGTGTCTTGGCTTTCCATGCCTGAAATACTCTCATGGGCTTTTTAGCCAGATCAGACTGCCATAAGGGCTGATTCTGAGGACAAAGTGCTATTTCTTTTGCAGTACAGAAACTTCTCAATTTGATGTAATCCCAATTGTTAACTTTGGCTTTGACTACCTGTGCCTCTGGGGTCTTTTCCAAGAAGTCTTTCCAGTGCCTATATCTTGCAGGGTTTCTCAGATGTTCTCTAATAATTTGATGGTGTCGGGTCATAGGTTTAGATCGTTAATCCATGTTGAGTGGATTTTTGTGTAAGGTGTAAGGTAGGAGTCTTGCTTCATGCTTCTGCTGTTAGAAATCCAGTTTTCCCAGCACCATTTATTGAAAAGGCTGTCCTTGCTCCAGGAATTGGTTTTAGATCTTTGAGCAAATATAAGTTGGCTGTAGATGTTTGGATTGATTTCTGGTGTTTCTATTCTGTTCCATTGGTCTATCCATCTGTTTCTGTGCCAGTACTATGCTGTTTTGATTATAACTGCCCTGTAGTATGTCCTGAAATCTGGTATTGTCATACCTCTGGATTTTTTAATAATTTTCAAAATCTTATTTAAGTTATTTAAGTTTCATGTCATTCATATGTAGATTAGGAACATAGTGACACTTTTCCTATTACCTTTGCTATTTGTCAATTAACTTTATACACATAAGATGTGAGCTGTAAAATTTATAATATCTTTAATCATTCCTCAAATCCATACATTTTTTGAAAAGTTCCACCAGAATATGTTCTAAGAATAATGAACAACAAAAACAGACAACAACAGCAATAAAAACCCACAAAATCTTGGGAATCAAACAACAGTCAGTGAATTGTAACTCATCTGAATTAGTTTATTACAAGCTGTGGATCAAGGGGCACCTGCAGGAAAATGAAAGCAGCAGCAACCGCAGCAGTGAGTAGAGTCAGGGCCCTGGACTACTAGGCTCCAGACCTGAGTCCTAGCCATGCCTCTCAATCTTCTAACTTTGTACAATGACAAGTGATAGCCTCCCCTGCTATAGATGATGCTGATTGGCTATGGCTTTGTGTTGGTATGCATGCTCATTTGCTTTGCAAACTGTCCAATCAGGTGCCTGGGTAGCAACAAGACAAAATGGCCCAATGTCTTCACATCACTTTCTGATCCATGCTATGCTGATGAGAGGAGCCTGTGGTGGTCCAAGCTCTGCCACCATGTGGAGAGCAAGCCAAATACCTTGGAAGCTGGACATGGTGAGTATGGGGGCCCAGTTGTTCCACAAAGGGGTAGGTGTAGTGTGCAGACCAACTGAAACTTGGCAGGTTCAAATCTCAGATGCTGCTCTTACAATCCAGCACTCTGCTTAAATGTGTCTTGGAAATCAACAGAATACGGCCCAATTATTTGTTCCTTGACACCAGTGGAAAGCTCTAGATGGAGCTCCATGCTTCAGCCTGGATCACTACCAGCCATTGCAGTAACTTGGGGAGTAAACCAGCCATTTGGCAAAAGAATCAGAAGATGGAAGATACACCCCTTTCAAAAAATAACACTTAAATAACACTGAATATAAAGAACTTACAACAAAGGAATTCATGTTGCTTTAGGAAACATGCATTTAAATAACAACAAGACACAAGGTGTTAGTATTATTATCTTTCACAAATAAACATGTGAAAATATAAATGCTTTACAAGGATATAGAAAAGCAGGAAATTGCATTTCTTACTTACAAGAAAACATTGTTTATAAGTCTTCTTGCCGGCCTTAGAATCACCATATAATACAGCATATATGTTCCTACATATTTATCAGCTAGTGTGAAAATGTGTGTCCATATAAAATACAGAATGGTGGCTAGAATTGTGTCATTGTAGCTAAAACCTAAAATTGCCACCTGCATTGCTAACATACAATATGGGTGCAATTTCAGTCCCAGCTCCTACACATATGAATCTTCCCTGCTGATAGCTTGGGGAAAGGAGTGTGGGATGGTTCCAGTGATTAGGCCTCTACCACCCACATGGGAAACCTGGAAGAAGCTCCTGGCTCCTGGGTTCAGCCTGCCCCAGCCCTGGCTATGGTGGATATCTAGTGAGTGAACCACTTGATGGAGGATCTCTCTCTCTGACATTCAAATAAATATATCTTTAAATTAAAACATGAAAACATACAAAATAGTTATACGTAATTCTAAATCTTGTTTGAAACCAAGCCATCTTTCAGTAGTTAAATAGATATTCAAATTGCCACAGTCAATGGAGACCCTTGAGGCATAACAACAGAAGACATGAAATGCACAGGCTGAAGGCTCTGGGATTGAGAACACAATACAAAAGCCTGAACTGCAGTCAGAGGGGCTTTAGAGACATAAAGAAGGTAAGTTACAGTAAGAGGTATGGAAACATCTGAAGCAAGGTATAACCTCAAACAAAATGCTGTGTAGTACCCAAATGTTGCCATGAGCTAGAAGCACAGGCATTAAGACACTCCAGTGTAGCAACAACATCACTCTGGCAAGGGGATGTAGACACTTAAGGGACCATCATGAGCACATTCAGAGGTGAGGGACAGCATAAACACTGACAAAGGGTGAAGGCAAAAAGAAGACACTCAAGAAAATATGAGGTGGAGGCACAATGGGTGGTGGAGACTCATGAAGATGGCACATGATGCAGGCACAAGCAGTAGACTTTGAAAGCTAACATGGATGAGAGATTTTACAATTTACAACACATAAGGGAAAACATGAGTCAAAGTTATATGAGCGAACATGAGTTCCAGATTCAGGAATGTACACACATGAAGACTGGAATGTCTGCAGGCAAATGAGTGAAGAGACACTGGGGCAGAGTCTGTGCATACAGGGTTTAGAAATCCATTAGGAAATAAAAGGAATGAATATAAATGATATTTACAGATTTACATCTTTACATGAATATACTTTATATTCAGTATTATAATGCTGAAAACAGTCATTTTAGAAATGATTTAATAATATAATAAAGACAGAAAAACAGAATAGCAGAAATCAATGAAATTCTAGTAGTCACAAAAATACTACAGAAACAAATAAACAAGGATAAAATTTATTTTAAAAATGTATTAAGAAGATTAATACTTCATTAGTAAAAGTGATTAAATCAAGAAAAAAGAGGAACACAAGTAACCAATTTCAGGAAATTTACAGAGCATACAAAACTCCCCAAGATAGTAAGATAATTTTTTTAGGATTCTTAGAAATAAAATTTTGACTCCATAGATCAAAGTCTACCTTATTTTGAAAACTTGTTTTCCAAAATACAGATACATCTAAAAATTAGAAAGCTCCTAGATAATCTAAGTAACTTAAAGCAATTTTTGTAAAACCAAACAAACCAATGAAGAAGTTTCACAATTAAAATTTCATGTCTAGACTTGTGGAATTCTTTCAAGTCTTTAAGGTTCTCAAGCTCACTACAAGTAGAAATAAACAGGGAATACTTTTAAATTTATTTTGGGAAGTCAGTATATCACAAGTTGGACCAAGATATGAAAAAAAGTTGAAATTAAAGAACATCTTATATAAACAGATATATAGATATTCTAAACAAAATACCTTTATATGAATTAAACCATATATGAAAACCTAGCAGATCAATTAAAAAAAGATACATTAAAAATGAAAGTGTACTGGCCAGTGCCATGGCTCAACAGGCTAATCCTCCACCCAGCGGTGCCAGCACACCAGGTTCTAGTCCTGGTTGCAACATCAGATTCTGTCCCGGTTGCCCCTCTTCCAGGCCAGCTCTCTGCTGTGGCTCAGGAGTGCAATGGAGGATGGCCCAAGTGCTTGGGCCCTGCACCCCATGGGAGACCAGGAGAAGCACCTGGCTCCTGCCTTCGGATCAGCGCAGTGCAATTGAAGGGTGAACCAATGGCAAAGGAAGACCTTTCTCTCTGTCTCTCTCTCTCACTGTCCATTTTGCCTGTCAAAATTTTTTTAAAAAATTTAAAAAAAAGAAAAATGAAAGTGCATTTAATATTCTCAAAAATGACTTGAATCTCTCAGGTAGGTGAATAATATAAGAGCTAAATAATAATTTACATAAATTCAAACAGGGATTTAATAAAAATAATCATCCAGTCATAAAAAAATCAGTTGTCAGAAAAATAATCAAAAATAGATTTCCTTATACTCATAAGATTGCCTTCAAAACATACAACAAACAACTTAACACAGGATCTTAGAAAACTATCTCCTTCCAATTCCAGACAAGGCTGCCTCTTCTCATCATCTCCAAGATTGTACCGAATATAAAATCAGGGAAGTGATTGTAGTAGTAATACAGGTAGTCAGGGAAGTGAAATGACAAAAAAGAAATATCAGGTATAAGAATCAACTTTAAGCAGTAGAACTCTTAGTATATATGGATGACACAATTATATATACAGAGAATATTCAGTATACTCCAGAAACAAATATGAATCAATAAGTGAATTTAGCAAGATCACTGTGTAGAAGATAATCTACTGGATTGGGCTGCTAATTTTGAGCAAGAAGCAAATAGAAACTATTGATGGACAAAAATAGACTATGAAAAGTATAACTACAAGAGAAACTAATGAAAATGATCCAATTATGTAGTATCTTTTAAAAATCTGTCCCAGTTATTTTCTTATATAAAGTGAACAAATTTCATGTATTTCATCTATTCAGATTTAGGAGAATACTGACACTTCTCATCAATCCTCCCTCACACCTCCTACCCTTCCTCCTCCTTCCTTCCTTAGTTTTCTCTTACAGTGAGTTACTTTTAGCTGATTTTGTAATCATTATCTTAACCCTCTAATAAGAGAAGTCAACAAATAGTATGAAGAATAAACCACTGTTCCTCAACAATGGAAAAAAGGAATGTAACATAAAAAATCTCAAAATGTCAATTTACTCATGATTCCTTTGATCTGTGGTAGCTAACAGAGTACAAAAAATGTAATATAGTTGCCCCTGTTTTCAACAAAAGTGATGAGAGGAACACAAAGAAAACAGAAAGTATGTTATTTTCATATAGAAATAATAGAAATCGTACATGAAGGATTGCAGATTATTATACTGGGATCACTTATTACATTTCATGTCATATGTGTCTGTTTTCAAGCTAGCATCATACTGACCTGCATACTATGATTTTGCATTGTATTTTTTTGTTTTTTCCCCATAAATACTTTAAGTTACATTAACTTTATGCATTTCATAAATACAAATTTAGGAAAATACTGATTTTTCCCACCATACTCTCCTTCCCACATGCAATCCCAAACTTGTACTTTCTCCCCTTCTATTCTCGTTCTCATTTTTTATAAGATGTAAATTTTCTTTTTTTATTAATTTTAAAAATGTTATTATGTCACATAAACAAGACTAGTGTCTGCAAATACTAAGGCCGGTGCCGTGGCTTAACAGGCTAATCCTCCGCCTTGCGGCGCCGACACACCGGGTTCTAGTCCCAGTTGGGGCGCCAGATTCTATCCCGGTTGCCCCTCTTCCAGGCCAGCTCTCTGCTATGGCCCGGGAAGGCAGTGGAGGATGGTCCAAGTCCTTGGGCCCTGCACCCGCATGGGAGACCAGGATAAGCACCTGGCTCCTGCCTTGAGATCAGTATGATGCTCCGGCCGCAGCAGCCATTGGAGGGTGAAAGAATGGCAAAAAGGAAGACCTTTCTCTCTGTCTCTCTCAGGAACCACTCTGCCTGTCAAAAAAAAAAAAAGACTAGCGTCTGCAAATATTAACTGATAGAATAAAAATGGGAGGGAGGCCGGCACCCTGGCTTAACAGGCTAATCCTCCACCTAGCGGTGCCAGCACACCGGGTTCTATTCCCGGTCAGGGCACCGGATTCTGTCCCGGTTGCCCCTCTTCCAGGCCAGCTCTCTGCTGTGGCTCAGGAGTGCAATGGAGGATGGCTCAAGTGCTTGGGCCCTGCACCCCATGGGAGACCAGGAGAAGCACCTGGCTCCTGCCTTTGGAACAGCACGGTGCACTGTCATTGGAGGGTGAACCAATAGCAAAAGGAAGACGATTCTCTCTGTCTCTCTCACTGTCCACTCTGCCTGTCAAAAAAAAAAAAAGGGAGAGAATGATCCAACATGGGAAGCGAGATACACAGCAGACTCATAGAATGGCAGATGTCCTAAACAGCACTCCGGCTTCAGAACCAGCTCTTAAGGCATTTGGATCTGGCTGAAGAGCCCATGAGAGTATTTTAGGCATGGAAAGCCAAGACACTCTGGCAAAAAAAGAACCTAAATGAAGATCTCTGTGAGTGAGATCCCAGTAGAAAGAACGGGCCATCAAAGAAAGAGATACCTTTCTCTGAAAGGAGAAGTGAACGTCCACTTTGACTATGACCTTGTCTAAATAAGATCAGAGTTGGTGAACTCAAAAGGCTTCCATAGCCTTGACAACTCATGACAAGAGCCTAGAGTGATTACTGATGCCATAAACAAGAGTGTCACTTTGTTAAGTCAACAACAGGGGTCACTGTGCACTTACTCCTCATGTAGAATCTCTGTTCTTAATGTGCTGTACATTGTGATTTAATGCTATAACTAGTACTCGCTTTGTGTTTCTTTGTGGGTGCAAACTGTTGAAATCTTTACTTAATATATGCTAAACTGATCTTTTGTATATAAAGAGAATTGAAAATGAATCTTGATGTGAATGGAAGGGGAGAGGAAGCATGAAAAGGGAGGGTTGTGGGTGGGAGGGAGTTTTGGGGGGGAAGCCATTGTAATCCATAAGCTGTACTTTGGAAATGTATATTCATTAAATAAAAGTTAAAAAATGTTATTATGTTATATAAGTTTTATGTACCTCATATATATATATATATATATATGAAGATATTTATATGAACATAGTGACACTTCCCCTACTATCTTATCTATTGTCAATTAACTTTCTATATATAAGATTTAAGAGTTATGAAATTATGTAATATCTTTAAACATTTCTCAATTCATCAAATTTTTTAAAATGATCCAACAGGAAAATGTTCTGAGAATAATTAAAAACAGCAATAACAATAAAACCCCACAAATTCCCAGGAATCAACCAACAGATTGTAAATTGTAACTCATCTGAAGTAGGTTATTAGAGGCTCAAGATCCTGGAACTCCTGCAGGAACATGGAAACAGCAGCAACTATGGCTGCCAGAAGAGTCAGGGCCCTGGACTACTAGGCTCCAGACCCGAGTCCCAGCCATGCCTCTCAATCTGCTGACTTGGTACAATCACAAGTGATCACCTCCCCTGCTGTGGAGATGCTGATTGGCTATGGCTTGGTGTCGGCATGTGTACACATGGGCTTTGCAAACTGTCCAATCAGGTGCCCAGGGAGCAACAAAACATATTACCCAAGGCCATTATATCACAATTGTATCCATGCTACGCTGATGAGAGATGCTTGTGGTGGTTCAGGCTCTTCCACTGTGTCAAGAGGAAGCCAGTACTTTGGAAGCTGGACTTGGTGTGTATGTGGGGCCAGTTGTCCCAAGAGGGGTAGGCGTAGTGGGCAGACTGACTGAAACTGGCTGTAGGGGAACCTGGACTTCTCCATGGTTAGCTCTGGAATTTGGGGACCTCAGTCTAGCACTGGGGCAGCTTTTCCCTGTCCTCTGTAGCTGCTGGGTGAGGATTAGGCCAGCCATAGGACTCCCAGTGACCTGTCCCTTCACCATGCACCCATCCAAGCATGTGAGTCATCACCAGCTGCCTCCTAGAATGCGTATCACCAGGAAGCTGGAATCAGAAGGGGATCTGAGACTTAAAATGCACATTTTCATATGGGATGTGGGTATTCTCAGTGGTGCCAAAACCACTATGCCAAATTCTCACCTCATCTGCCTATTGTAAATAAGCCTGATTAAGCAACTGCCTAATTTTCGTCATAAATAAATTATATTGTTTAATATTAATATATATGTCTGTAATTTTTGGCTGAAAATAAGCTATGTGTAATTAATAACTTAGAATAAAGTGCAAGACTTTATTTGTATAGAGCTTTTTTTAAAAAATAATTCCTGTTATATAACAAAACTAATGAATTCCATTCAGCCTAATCCATGGAATTCAAATTACATAAACTTCAAGCAACGCATGTATTTCTTAAAGTCATAATCAAAACTTTGTCATGAATCTCAGGCCAATTAGGAAAACAATTATGCATAAATAGTGAACATATAAAATTAAAAAGCAAATATAAAATTACATATCTTTTTAAAAAACAAGAATATGTTTTTCTATTAAAAATAAATATGGAGTGGGCATTTGACACACTAGTTAAGATGCTGCTTCAGACCCTAATATTGCATTTCAGAGTGCCTGGACTTGATTCCTAGTTCAATTCCTGATTGCAGCTTCCTGATAATGCATTCCTTGTGAGGCGACATGTGGTGGTCCAAGTAGTTGAGTCACTAGCACTCATGAGAGATACTTGGCTCCTAGTTTGGCCCAGTCCAGTATTCTGTGTTGAGAAATACCAGATGGGGAACATGCTATCTATCTGTTTCTCTGTTTTCAAAAATTGAAAAATAAATAAAATAATAAAATGAATTAATGGTGACACCAATAAACAATCCAAGGAAAACTCAATTATAGTTAGAAATAGAAAATAAAATAAGAGAAATTAAATAAAAAAATCTGTTATTGAAACCAGAAGAATAAATATATTCTCTCATGTTCAGGAGATGATAAAGAACAAGAGAAACAAAGAGTGAAACAAAGTATAAATAAAATTAATCAAAATAAAATAAAATTACTAAGTTGGCAATGAAAATATATTGGTAGATACTGAATTACATGACTCTAAGTTTTCCAAAGAAAACCATGCACTGATGTGGAAATAACTCGAGAATAGCTTCAAGATTTATTTTTTCTGGGATGGCTCTGTAAACAGATGAAGCCAATAATGTATTAACAGTACCAACTCAGTGAAAGTATGGTTAACTGAGGTTAATAAAAACAAAAAGCAATTCAAATCAATTGGCAATCTACAAAAAGAGTTCAAGATTTTAAAAGCTATTATGAAAATCGCTATATTGGTCTATTATGCTATGTTATATGTGTGTACATATTGTATGTCCACATGGGGAAATTTTATTAAGAGTATTATTTTAAATGGCTTATAGATAAGATTGTCCATAAATTTAAGCTGCTAAAATCAATCAAAGATACATTTTAATTTGTGTGACCTGAATCTGGGTATCATATGTTTTAAATTTGTTGGTAGAAAGAAACTAAAAACATTTTAGATGGTTGTGCTTAAGTTCACTGGCTAAACAAACTACACCATGTTAGATATTTAAGAGGTGTTTTCAAATACATGATTCTTAAAATTTATAGAAGGCATTGGACCTTCTGGTAAATGTTTTCTTCAGTTGTATCTCATGGTTAAAACAGTTTGCTAAGTATTCATGTAATATTGCTATTGTCAGCAAGCAATCTAGGACTTGCTCCCTCATTTCTCTATTCTAAGCCCAACTTGTTCTTTCATTTCTCTATTCTCTTCAAGGTAGGAAACTAATTCTATTCTGAAGGAATCTGTAGGATGCACAATTTAATCTTTAGACCTTATAAAAGAGATGGCTAACATTTTTCTGTAATAGCATAGCCAAAATAAGAACTTAAATAATAATCTCATAGCTAGATTCACTTCGCCATCAAAGAGGTATACAGTAAGTAGAAAAAAACCTCCCTTTCAGACCAAAGGGAAAGAAAGTTTTAAAGTGAGAATATAATTATCCTCATGGGCATTGTCTACCTTAGAAAAACTACCACAGAACATGCCTGTGACTATAGACTTGTAGTTCAGGCCACCGAAGATTAGAGATGGGACACGGGCACTCCCTTGACTTGCATCCTCTGGTCTGATTTAACACAAACCAGGAGGAAAAGGAAGCTAGGCATCAGAAGCAATGGGTGGCAGGCCTATTCATGGCTGATCTGTACAGTGATCTGCCCTCAAGGAGACCAAACAGACCAGTCTACTGCAGTGGCTTTCAATGTGGTAAGCCTGGGCTTCAGCAGAAGTCAGCTTGTGAAGCACCCTGGCAGCTGTGCCAAGAGTTGGATCACTGGAAATGGACCTGCCCTGGAGTCGAAGGATGCTCACGTCAGAGCCACAGATCTTATTGGCTCTAAGCTGAAAAGCCCTTCACTCAGCCCAACTTCCAAAGTGACCACTGCAGCTGAGGGGACAGCCAAGTAGGGTCAGCAACATTGCAGGCAGAACTGTAAATTTCTTGTTAGAGATGCCACCTGCCTTTACCTGGCCAGCTCTCCTCCCAGGCCAGCCAAGTAATGAAAGTCAACAGAGTGCCTTCCCCTAGGAGGTTCACACCTCCCTTAGTATTTACCCCATGTGAAGAGATAGATAGGTCTGGGCCTCTTAACTTACAAGGCCTAAAGCCCACCAGATTATTATCAAGCCCCTTCTGTCAGGTTCTATTTGCCTCTCAATCAGAAAAATTACTTGTAGCTTAGCACCTTTTTAGCTCCTCTAATAATGATTCTGTCCTTTGTTCTCGGCCCTGTCTAGTGCACTTGGGCCTCATTCCTTTGTAATCATAACCTCTAGTCTACCACCAATGGCTCTACTCCCAACCTGTGTACTGATGGTCCTCTTCTCCACTTAATGCTGTATAATTGTTTAAAGCTGGTAAATGCCACTCTTAGGATAATTGGTTACTATCCTCACCATGAATTTTATGACCTTGTCTAAATATGATCAGAGTCGGCAAACTTGGAAGGCTTCCATAGCCTTGGCAACTCATGATGACAGCCTAGGATAGTTACTGGTGCCATAAACTAGAGTGTCAATTTGTTGGGTCAACAACAGGAACCACTGTGCAATTGCTCCTCATGGGATCTCTGTCCTTAATGTGCTGTATATTGTGATTTAATGCTATAACTCATACTCAAACAGTATGTTTCACTTTGTGTTTCTATGTGGGTGCAAACTGTTGAAATCTTTATACTAAATTGATCTTCTGTATATAAAGAGAATTGAAAATGAATCTTGAGGCAAATGGATGGGGAGAGGGAGCGGGAGAGGGGAGAGTTGCGGGTGGGAAGGAAGTTATGGGAGGGGGAAGCCATTGTAATCCATAAGGTGTACACTGGAAATTTATATTCATTAAATAAATGTTAAAAAAAACTAAAAAAAAATTTAAAAAAAGATTTATTTTTTCGGCCGGCGCCGCGGCTCACTAGGCTAATCCTCCGCCTTGCGGCGCCGGCACACCGGGTTCTAGTCCCGGTCAGGGCACTGATCCTGTCCCGTTTGCCCCTCTTCCAGGCCAGCTCCATGCTGTGGCCAGGGAGTTCAGTGTAGGATGGCCCAAGTCCTTGGGCCCTGTACCTCATGGGAGACCAGGAGAAGCACCTGGCTCCTGCCATCGGATCAGCGCGGTGCGCCGGCCGCAGCGCGCCTACCGCGGCGGCCATTGGAGGGTGAACCAACGGCAAAAGGAAGACCTTTCTCTCTCTCTCTCTCTCTCACTGTCCACTCTGCCTGTCAAAAAAATGATTTATTTTTTCTGTCTTATGTATTCTCCTAAGACTCAACATTAGAATTTTCATAACGAAATAATGGTTTTATAAACAAAATACAAAAGGACAACATGAAGTCAAACAACTCAGTAGAAAGAAAGCAAAGTTATTAAAAGCGTGGAAAAGACAGTTGTAACAAGAAGACACAGAAATGCTCAACAGGTACATGAAAACATGCTTAATATCAAAAGGGAAATGGAATTCAAAATACAAGCAGATTTTCAAACCTGATAAAATGGCTATTATCAAAAGAAAAAAGATGATGTTTATTAAGATATGGAGAAGAAGGAAAAGTAAAGTAAAATAAAAAAAAGGTTTGTTGTGGGAAACAGTATAGAAGACTCAGAAACATTAAAAATAAAACCACCAAAATAGTATCCACATCATGGTGCGGAGCCAAGATGGCGGATAGTTAGGACGAACGCAGATAGTCTGGGAAAATAAAGTTTCATAAAAGTGGAATTACTGTAGCCTCAGGAAAAGACTCAAGAAAAAAACTGCAGAGGAAACACTTCTGGATCTAGTGGATGTGAAACAGTGGACCTACAGGGAGCCCACTGCGTGGAAGCCCATCCGCGAGAGCCGAGCCGCAGAATCTCGCCAACGCGGGAATGAACAGGAGGTAAGACAAAAGCCTCAGAAACCCGAGACATTGGTGGGGAAAGGCAGAGGCCTCTCTCTCCAATCACCAAGCAAAACAAAGAGCAGGCGCCATTTTACATATGTAAAGTGCCAAAGAGTACACAAACTCAGTAACTTTGGAACTATGGTGAAACTTAAGAACACATTGAGTGCTGCATAAACTCTTTGTGTGGTCCCAGGGGTAGATCAAATGAATACTCACAGAGGCCAGATTTCAACTACACTCAATTCCACTCAGCTGTGCGGAATTACTTCCCAACTGAGTCAAAAAAAAGAGAGAGAGATAGAGAGAGAGATCCAGCAAGAAGCAATGGAGAGAACAATCTGGGTGAGTCACTTTTTGCACAGCCTTAAACCTGAAGAATCAAGCAGAGCTCTCTGGCCACACCCATCACAGCCTCTAAGGATCCATCAAAGCAGACAGCCCACTTAGAGGCATAGTACAACTAGAAAAAAACACCACAGCAAAAAAAAAAACCAAAAAACCATAAATTATCTCCAACATGCCAAACAACAAACGTAGAAACCGAGTTAACAAGAGCAAGGAAAACACTATGATGCCCCCAAGTGAACAAGGCACCCCAATCCGAGATTATGAAGATGAAGAGATAGAGGAAATGCAAGAAGTGGATCTCAAAAAATAGATAAGAACATTAAGAAGTTCTCAAAAACAAATTCTTGAACTACAGAAATCCTTAATGGACAAGATAGAAAATCTCTCTTGTGAAAATGAAATATTAAAGAGGAATCAAAATGAAATGAAACAACTAGTAGAACATGAAACTGTGATAATGATGAGAAATCATACTGAAATGAAGAATTCAATAGATCAAATGACAAACACATTAGAGAGCCTTAAAAACAGAATTGGTAAAGCAGAGGAGAGAATATTGGAATTAGAAGACAGAACAGGAAAGGAAACAGTCAAATCACAGAAAAGAAGAAGAAATCAGAAATCTAAAAAATACTGTCATGAATCTACAGGACACTATTAAAAAACCCAACATTCTGGTTTTAGCAGTTCCTGAAGGCATGGAGAGGGAGAAAGGATTAGAAGGCCTTTTTAGTGAGATACTAGTAGAAAATTTCCCAGGTTTGGAGAAGCACACAGACATCCTAGTACAGGAAGCTCATAGAACCCCTAATAAACATGATCAAAAGAGATCCTCACCACGACACGTCATAATCAAACTCACCGCAGTGAAACACAAAGAAAAGATCCTAAAATGTGCAAGAGAGAAATGCCAGATTACTCTCAGAGGATCTCCAATTAGACTCACAGCTGACTTCTCATCAGAAACCCTACAAGCTAGGAGAGAATGGCGAGATATAGCCCAGGTACTAAGAGAGAAAAACTGCCAGCCCAGAATATTATATCCTGCAAAGCTTTCATTTGTGAATGAAGGTGAAATAAAGACCTTCCACAGCAAACAGAAATTGAAAGAATTTGTCAACACTCGTCCAGCCCTGCAAAAGATGCTTAAAGATGTGTTACATACAGAAACACAGAAACACGGTCACCAATATGAAAGAAGGTAAAGGAAGGAAACCTCACAGCAAAAGATCACAGGAATCTCAAACCATATATTAGAAAATACCTTTGGCAAATTGCAGGGCAAAGTTACTCCTTCTCAATAGTCACAATGAATGTTAATGGCCTGAACCATCCAGTTAAAAGACACCAATTACGGATTGGGTTAAGGAACAAAACCCACCTTTTTGCTGCTTACAAGAAACTCATCTTTCCAACAATGATCCATACAGACTGAAAGTGAAAGGCTGGAAAAAGATATACCATGCCAACAGAAATGAAAAAAGAGCGGCCATAGCCATCTTAATATTGGACAACATAAACTTTAGCACAAAAACTGTTAAGAGAGACAAAGAGGGGCACTATTTAATGATTAAGGGATCCATTCAACAGGAAGATATAACGATTATCAATGTATATGCACCTAATCACAGGGCACCAGCTTATTTAAAAACTTGTTAAGGGACTTAAAGGGAGACTTAGACCCCAATACACTAGTACTGCGGGACTTCAACACTCCTCTCTCAGAGATAGACAGATCAACAGGACAGAAGATTAACAAGGAGACAGTAGATTTAAATGACACTATAGCCCAAATGGATCTAACAGATATCTACAGAACATTTCATCCTACATCTAAAGACTTTACATTCTTCTCAGCAGTACATGGAACCTTCTCTAGGATTGACCACATACTAAGCCATAAAGCAAGTCTCAACAAATTCAAAAGAATTAGAATCATACCATGCAGATTCTCAGACCACAAAGGAATGAAATTGGAAATTAGCAACTCGGGAATCCCTAGAGCATGTGCAAACACATGCAGATTGAACAAAATTCTCCTGAATGAACAATGGGTCATAGAAGAAATTAAAAGAGAAAACAAAAATTTTCTGGAAGTAAATGAGGATAAAAGCACAACATACCAAAACCTATGGGATACAACAAAAGCAGTGTTAAGAGGAAAGTTTATATCAATAGGTGCCTACATCAAGAAATTGGAAAGGCACCAAATAGATGAGCTTTCAAGTCATCTCAAGGATCTAGAAAATCTGCAGCAAACCAAACCCAAACCCAGTAGAAGAATGGAAATAATTAAATCAAAGAAGAAATCAACAGGATTGAATCCAAAAAAAAACATTACAAAAAAAAAAAAAACAGCCAAACGAGGAACTGGTTTTTTGAAAAAATAAACAAAATTGACACCCCATTGTCTCAACTAACTAAAAAAAGAAGAGAAAAGACCCAAATCAATAGGATCAGAGATGAAAAGGGAAACGTAACAACAGACACCACAGAAATAAAAAAGAATCATCAGAAATTACTACAAGAAATTGTATGCCAGCAAACAGGGAAATCTATCAGAAATGGACAGATTCTTGGACACATACAACCTACCTAAATTGAACCAGGAAGACATAGGAAACCTAAACAGACCCATAACTGAACAGAAATTGAAACAGTAATAAAGGCCCTCCCAACAAAGAAAAGCCCAGGAACAGATGGATTCACTGCTGAGTTCTACCAGACATTTAGAGAAGAACTAACTCCAATTCTTCTCAAACTATTCAGAACAATCGAAAAGAGGGAATCCTCCCAAATTCTTTCTGTGAAGCCAGCATCACCTTAATTCCTAAGCCAGAAAAAGATGCAGCATTGAAAGAGAATTACAGACCAATATCCCTGATGAACATAGATGCAAAAATACTCAATAAAATTCTGGCCAATAGAATACAACAACACATCAGAAAGATCATCCACCCAGACCAAGTGGGATTTATCCCTGGTATGCAGGGATGGTTCAACGTTCGCAAAACAATCAACATAATACACTACATTAACAGACTGCAGAAGAAAAACCATATGATTCTCTCAATAGACGCAGAGAAAGCATTTGATAAAATACAATACCCTTTCATGATGAAAACTCTAAGCAACCTGGGTGTGGAAGGAACATTCCTCAATACAATCCAAGCAATTTATGAAACACCTACGGCCAGTATCCAATTGAATGGGAAAAAGTTGGAAGCATTTCTGCTGAGATCTGGTACCATACAGGGATGCCCACTCTCACCACTGCTATTCAATATAGTCCTGGAAGTCTTAGCCAGAGCTATTAGGAAAGAAAAAGAAATTAAAGGGATACAAATCGGGAAGGAAGAACTCAAACTATCCCTCTTTGCAGATGATATGTTTCTTTATTTAGGGGACCCAAAGAACTCTACTAAGAGTCAACTGGAACTCATCGAAGAATATGGCAAAGTAGCAGGATATAAAATCAATGCACAAAAATAAAAAATCAATAGCCTTTGTATACACAGGCAATGCCACGGCCGAGGAAGAACTTCTAGATCAATTCACAATAGCTACAAAAACAATCAAATACCTTGGAATAAACTTAACCAAGAATGTTAAAGATCTCTACGATGAAAAGTACAAAACCTTAGAGAAAGAAATAGAAGAGGATACCAAAAAATGGAGAAATCTTCCATGCTCATGGATTGGAAGAATCAACATCATCAAAATATCTATTCTCCCAAAAGCAATTTATACATTCAATGCAATACCAATCAAGATACCGCAGACCTTCTTCTCAGATCTGGAAAAAATGATGCTAAAATTCATATGGAGAGAGAGAAGACCTCGAATAGCCAAAGCAATCTTGTAAAACAAAAACAAAGCTGGAGGCATCACAATAGCAGATTTCAGGACATACTACAGGGCAGTTGTTATCAAACCAGCATGGTACTGGTAGAGAAACAGATGGATAGACCAATGGAACAGAATAGAAACATCAGAAATCAATCCAAACATCGACAGCCAACTTATATTTGATCAAAGATCCAAAACTAATCCCTGCAATAATGACAGCCTATTCAATAAATGGTGTTGGGAAAATGGATTTCCACGTGCAGAAGCTTGAAACAAGACCGCTACCTTTCATCTTACACAAAAATTCACTCAACGTGGATTAAAGACTTAAATCTACGACCAGAAACCATCAAATTATTAGAGCGCATTGGAGAAACCCTTCAAGATATAGGTACAGGCAAAGACTTCTTGGAAAAGACCCCAGGAGCACAGGCAGTCAAAACCAAAATTAACATTTGGGATTGCATCAAATTGAAAAGTTTCTGTACTTCAAAAGAAGCAGTCAGGAAAGTGAAGAGGCAACCGACAGAATGGGAAAAAATATTTGCAAACTATGCTACAGATAAAGGGTTGAGAACCAGAACCTACAAAGAAATCAAGAAAATCCACAACAACAGAACAAACAACCCACTGAAGAGATGGGCCAAGGACCTCAATAGACATTTTTCAAAAGAGGAAATCCAAATGGCCAACAGACAGATGAAAAAATGTTCAAGATCACTAGCAATCAGAGAAATGCAAATCAAAACCACAATGAGGTTTCACCTCACCCTGGTGAGAATGGCTCACATCCAGAAATCTACCAACAACAGATTCCCACTGTTGGTGGGAATGCAAACTGGTTAAGCCACTATGGAAGTCAGTCTGGAGATTCCTCATAAACCTGACCTTAACCCTACCATACAACCGAACCATCCCACTCCTTGGAATTTACCCAAAGGAAATTAATTTGGCAAATAAAAAAGCCATCTGCATATTAATGTTTACTGTAGCTCAACTCACAATAGCTAAGACCTGGAACCAACCCAAATGCCCATCAACAGTAGACTGGATAAAGAAATTATGGGACATGTACTCCATAGAATACTATACAGCAGTAAGAAGAAATGAAACCTGGTCATTTGCAACAAGATGGAGAAATCTGGAAAACATCATGCTGAATGAATTAAGCCAGTCCCAAATAGATAATATCATTTGTTTTCCCTGATCGGTGACAACTGAACACCAAAAGGCAATCCTATTGAAGTGAATTGGACACTATAAGAAACAATGACCTGATCAGCTGTTGTCCTGACTCCAGATGAACAATGTAATATGTTATCCTTTTTAGTATTTGTTGTTGTTGTTGTTGTTGTTCTAGTACTAGTGGTTGAACTCTGTAATTAATACACAATTATTCTTAGGTGTTTAAATTTTAACTGAAAAGTGATCCCTGTTAAATTTCAGAGTGGAAAAAGAGAGGGAGGAGATGTACAATTTGGGACATGCTCAGTCGGACTTGCCCCAAATGGTGGAGTTAGAAATGTGTCAGGGGATTCCAATACAATCCCATCAAGGTGGCATGTACCAATGCCATCTCACTAGTCCAAGTGATCAATTTCAGTTCACAATTGATGGCTCTGATAGGTCTAAGAGTCAAAGGGATCACACAAACAAGACAAGTGTCTCCTAATACTAACTGATAGAATCAAAAAGGGAGAGAAAGATCCAACATGTGAAGTGGGATACACAGCAGACTCATAGAATGGCAGATGTCCTAAACAACACTCTGGCCTCAGAATCAGGCCTTAAGGTATTCGGATCTGGCTGAAGAGCCCATGAGAGTATTGTAGGCATGGAAAGCCAAGATACCATGGAAAAGAAAAAAAAGAAGAAGACCTAAATGACAGATCTCTGTGCGTGAGATCCCAGTGGAAAGAATGGGGCCATCACAGAAGGAGGTACCTTTCTCTGAAGGGAGGAGAGAACTTCCACTTTGACTATGACCCTGTTAGAATAAGATCGAAGTCAGCGAACTCTGAAGGCTTCCAAACCCCTGGCAACTCATGACTAGAGCCTAGGGAGATTACGGACACCATGAACAGGAGTGTCAAATTGTTAAGTCAGCAACAGGAGTCACTGTGTACTTACGTCCCATGTGGGATCTGTCCTTAATGTGTTTTCTAATGTGCAGTGATGCTATAACTAATACTGAAACAGTATTTTTACACTTTGTGTTTCTGCGTGGGTACAAACTGATGAGATCTTTACTAATTATATACTGAATCGATCTTCTGTATATAAAGATAATTGGAAATGAAAAAAAAAACCTGGTGTTAAATTGGAAATGGTATAGAAAATTGATTAATTTTTTTAAAAAAAAATATTATGTACTTAAGAAATATATTTATACTTTGTGTTTCTGTGTGGGTACAAACTGATGAGGTCTTTACTAATTATATACTGAATCGATCTTCTGTATATAAAGATAATTGGAAATAAAAAAAAACAACCTGGTGTTATATTGGAAATGGCATAGAAAATTAATTAATTTAAAAAATATTATGTAGGATCTCTGTCTTTAATGTGCTGTACACTGTTATTTAATGCTATAACTAGTACTCCAACGGTAGTTTTTTCACTTTGTGTTGCTATATGGGGGCAAACAGTTGAAATCTTTACCTAATATATACTAAACTGATCTTCTGTATATAAAGAGAATTGAAAATGAATCTTGATGTGAATGGAAGGATCTCTGTCTTTAATATGCTCTACACTGTTATTTAATGCTATAGCTAGTACTCCAACCATATTTTTTTTCACTTGTGTTGCTATATGTGGGCAAAATGTTGAAATCTTTACCTAATATTTACTAAACTGATCTTCTGTATATAAAGAGAATTGAAAATGAATCTTGATGTGAATGGAAGGGGAGAGGGAGCGGGAAAGGGAAGGGTTGTGGTGGGAGGGAAGTTATGGGAGGGGGGAAGCCATTGTAACCCATAAGCTGTACTTTGGAAATTTGTATTCATTAAATAAAAGTTTAATAAATGGAAAAAATATAAAATAAAATAGTATCCACATCACTAATAGCAGGTACCAATGATGTTATCTTGTTTCAGGGAAATAAAAAGCAAAAAAAAATAGAACCACCAATAATTTTGACAAATATTAATGAATATAAACTGCCACAGATTTCAAAAGTGAAAATATCAATCGTGTAGCAGCAATTCACTCAGATCTTTAAGGTTACAGCTTAGGGACAAGGTTTTCAAAACACAGAATTAAAACTAACAGTGTGACATTGGGAAACAACAAGTCATCATTTAACAGACGAGTTGGCATAAAATGCATATTTGCTCCCAGGTTGTAAATAATATAGATTTGACAATTGTATTTGTTATTTAGTGTCTGATTCTCACTCAGGTGTGTACTCAGTATGCCAGATTTAATAATAGCTAAATAATAGAAATGGTTTTAAGTATTATATAACATAATACAACCTGATATACATTCAGCTAAAGCATATGAATATTGTAAATATTTTTTCTTAACCATACTGAGAGTAATTTTTATTACCACAACAACAAAAAAGGAAGATGAATTGTAATAAAAGGCAAAGATGCCTGAAATAAATATTAGGTTGTTTAAAAGCCCATCAGGAGATAGGTTTCATATGGAGTTGGCTTTCAGTACTTTCACAGGCTGTTACTATTGTATAAGAATGTTGGCACAATAAGCACTAGGATTCCCTAAAAAATCCTACATTAAATAGATGAAATTGCATAATGTAGATGATTTAATGAGTTTGTGTTCTCACTCATTATCAGTTCATGCTAATTTTGCAAGTTCATCAAAGATAACTTTTTTCTATTAGGTCTTTTGCTGAGTGGGGTAGTTGTGGAACTAACATGGAATGGGAGTGTCTTTTTGCTCACAGCTTAAGAGTAATTTTGGCATGATCTCTAAACCATGAGTTATTAGGAAGGTGCTTGTATATGAGTGTAGTCCATCACCTGCCCAAGATCCTTTCTAACAATTTAGCCTGACCTCCACACACCACTGAGCAAGAATAATTACCATTGTTGGGCAATAAGCCCGAGAAAAGGATTTCAGCATTCTGTACAAGAGGACTCCAAAAGGTTTATGAAAAATGGGACTGAAAGATAAAATGAATTTTACATAAACTTTTGGAAGTCCACTCGTATATCAAAATATCAGGTTGAATGCCTTGAATATGTATTATGTTGTCATATTATATTCCAATTATTATATTTCAATGTTTTCATATTATATTCCAATAATCTTGAAAAACTACCCTATGTGAAAATATAATTTAAAAATAACTTGAGAATCTAAGCCATACCATATATCTTTGGGATTGGGAAGGTTATAGAACAAAAATAAATTTTAAAATACTCATAATTGTGACTAGCTAAACTTCCTATTTTGAAAGTGAAAAGACAGATGACAGCCCGACAAGGTAATTAGTAAGAACCAAGATGACATCCCAGTACCAAATTATAGAGCCTTCCTGACCCCTAAGACCTTGACCAAAAACCTTGATCATAACGAAATGCTTTGTTGTTTGCTTGCCTAGTAGCTAACAGTGTTATTGGCGACAGAAAATGGAGTCAGACTCCCAGAAAGAGCTATGCTGAGAGCTCAGGGTCTGCGAACTGAGACCCTGCTTCCGACAGAATCAGAAAACTAGGGGGGTTAAGGCAACCCTAGGAAGAAAAAAGGAACCGAGGACTCAGTAAACAACAGCTCCTCACCTGCGTGAACCTTCCTACCTTCAGCGGGGATTCTCCCCACCACACGATCTGGAAAGCCAAGAGACACCGTACACAGTGCCTAGAGAAGGCTCCAGGCTGACAGGTCTCTGAGAGGAAGCACAGGAATCGAGTCCCAGATGCCAGTCCAGGCCCCACACTGAGGACCAGAGTGGGAGAAGGAAATGAGGAGTTAACAGTAAGAAAGGACCCAGACACAACATCTGGGAGCTCTGCGAGTCCTGTGAGGCTTTTCCATCAACTCCTGTCAACTTTGCCTTCCCCTCCGCTCACTCCCTGCCCCCAGACTCACCATTGCCAGGTGTCCTGCAGTGAAGGAGATCAGAAAACAGCAGACACTGGTTACCTCCAGAGTTTCCCAGCCACAGAACCTCCTCCCTGGACCTCTCTTCTCAGCGGAGACTGGAAGATTACTCTAGTGCCAACACCCTGCCTGACTGTGTATTGTTATGCAATCGCCCCTGATTGGACAGTTTGAATAGCGGTGAGCACACACAATGTCATAAAGAACGCAGCCAATCAGCTTCCTCTGTAGGACAGACACTTAAAAGAGGGCAGAGTTGAGTCCTGCCTTCAGTTTCAAAGCTGTGTCTTCCATGGCGCCACCCTCCCAGCGGAGGGAGGGATTTTCACCTGCTGGTCCTGCCACCTGCTGGGCTCCTTCCTTCCACCTGGGCCTGTGTTCCTGAGAGGATCCTTCCTGGAGGTTGGAGCAGTCTATTTCAGGTCAGTTACAATTTAGTGGCTGTTTCTCAACTTCTGAGCCTTTCTTTTTCATGATATATTGACACGATTTTCTTTTGAGTCACCTGTTTTTATTTTGATTTGAAAAATATTTAATAATGTCAAATATTTTAGTCCTTTTTTTCATTTCTCTTGTAGGTTTTCTTTCTAGTCTGCCTATTCCCTTTAATATTGTTTTCTATTAGTTTCTCATTGCACTTAGTAATCTAGTTGATTCACTATATTTTTGTATTATTTATATATTGATCTTTCCAGTACTCTCATCATCAGTTATATTTGTTTTTAGATTTCATGGATTATCTCTGCATATAAATATCATCCAATATATTCACATTTTGCTTCTTAGAAATTGTTATTTAATGCTATAACTAGTACTCCAACAGCAATTTTTTCACTTTGTGTTGCTCTATGGGGGCAAACTGTTGAAATTGTTACCTAATATATACTAAACTGATCTTCTGTATATAAAGAGAATTGAAAATGAATCTTGATGTGAATGGAAGGGGAGAGGGAGCAGGAAAGGGGAGGGTTGCGGGTGAGAGGGAAGTTATGGGAGGGGGGAAGCCATTGTAACCCATAAGCTGTACTTTGGAAATTTATATTCATTAAATAAAAGTTTAATAAATGAAAAAAAAATTGGTCTCCATGCCTTAGAGTTTCTCTTGCTCTTTTCTCTCTCTTACTCCTGCACTGGGAATTTGAAGCACAACAGTGTCAGTATTGAGGTCTAGGTTTACTCCCAGTATAGTTGGGGGGCATCCAATGATCATGTATTTGTTGTATTGTTTTTGTACATTGCTTTCAATCTTCATCAGAGTAAGGAAGTCACTGGATTTATTTTTTTTAATGTTCTGCTAGCAGTTTTTTTTTTTTTACTAGATGATGAACCAAATTAAATGTTTTACTAATCTAAATGATCAAGTGATATTCTTCTTGTAATTTTTACCTACCTGCATGACTTGTCTGAGAACCTTAACCATCGGTCCATTTTAAAAATTATCTCCTTCTTCCTATTGATATGTTTTCTTATGTAATTTATTTTATTGCATTAATATTTTGCTTAGGATACCTATAGCTTGGCTTATGAAATGGATGCTTTTAAATAACTTGATTTTTATTTCATGTCCTGGTACCTTGCATCAACATCAATGTAATACCGGTTTCCCAAAATAAATTTTAAAATATTCTTTGTGTTTTCTACTTTGTGTAGGTATGGGAAATGTATAATTATTTTTCTTCCTTAAAAGTTTGGAGTGTTCTGTATGTCTGGACCTGAAATTTTGATTCTGTGGTTTTGTTTCGCTTGGTTCTTTGGAATTTTCAAAATGTGATTCAATTTTCTGGGTTTATGTATGGGTTTTCCTGTTTTATGTTGTGCTTGTATTTTGTAAATTTGATTTTCAAAATATGGTGGATTTTGATCTTTGTAGTCAAATTTTTATTAAGAATTTCCAGTATTTCTCCTAGTATCTCTATAAAGCAATGATTCTGTTTTACTTACTGAAACTAGTCATTTGTGTTATTTTTCTCTTTGTTTCCTTAATTTCCTTTACTAATGATTTATTAAATTTGTTAACATATTTGTTAAAAAATCACTGGATCCTGCTTTACTTGTTATACTTTTTAATGGCATTTCATCAATTTCTGCCTTTATTTTTTGTTACCTATATTCAAAATTCTGTCATTTTTTATTTTTGTTTTTTTTTAAAGATTCATTTATTTATTTTTTTAGGAAGAGGTACAGAGAGGCAGAGGCAGAAAATGAGTGAGAGAGAGAGGTATTTTTCTGGTTGATTCAATGACCAGAGGCCCACACTGGCTGGAGTTATGCTGATATGGAGCCTGGACCCTGGAGCTTCCTCTAGGTCTCCCATGTGGGTGCAGGGACCCAAGGGCCATCTTCTAATACTTTCCCAGGCCACAGTAGAGAGCTGGATTAGAGTGGAGCAGCTGGGACTTGAACTGTCACCCATATTGGATGATGGATCTGCAGATGGCTGCTTTACCGCTAAGCCACAGTAATGGCCCTTTCTTTTTAATTCTTGACAAGGAAGCCATAATGATTGATTTTCTGTGTTTTATTCTAACATAATCATTTAAGACTAAATTATCTCTAAGCACTGGTTTATCTGCATCTTCTTCATTCCATCATGTGTTTCCAAACCCTATATGTGCAGGCCCTGACTCCCAGTGTCTCCACCGACATGTGCCTGCAGCCATCACAGGCTATACATGTCTCCATTTTGGTTCCTGAAACCACCTGTTCTGATTGGTAAATTTGTGCATTAGCCATTCTATACACTTATATACCCAGGAAATCACAGCCCATTAATCCCCTTTCCATGTCTGCAAAAGGAATATGGCCCCTCAAAATATGTCATATCCTCATCCAGCCACGTCACTCCTGCTTTCTTTTAGAAATACTACTGATGATTTCTGAATTGTCAGCTCATAAATCAGTCTTTCATAACACATAGAACATATTGTGACCATTTTGGAGTAAACTAAAGGATGGGGGATTGATCTCCCTCTCTCTCTGCCTCTCGGAAACACCATTTTTCAAATAAATAAATATTTTTTAAAAATTTAAAAAGGTAGTTTGGAAGATTAAACTGAGAAGTTGTTAAAGTTTAGAATGGATATTCTGTATATGAATTAACAGGAAAATAACATCTCTAATTCTAAACCATATCACCAAGCTATAATAATTAGAACTAAGTGATATTTGTTAAAAATTTTTCTCAAATATTCTATCTTGATTATACCTGATTTTAAAATAATCTGCAAAGCAATTAGTATGGAACATTGTTCAATACATGTTTCTGGAAAACCTGAACAGCTATCTGTAAATGGTATTTGGAGATAGTTCTATCATACTATTTACACAAATATTACCAATCCTGAATTTATGTCTGATTTAATAAACCTAAGAAAAATTAGACAATTTAAATAGAAAGTGTTCAGGCTGGGACCAGGAATCAAGGTTTTTAAGCTTTCCAGGTGATTCAAATTAGCATCCTGAGACCCACATCCTTAGTTGTCTCCAACCCATTTCTGACAAGTGGTATGAATGGTATGCAGAGGGGCTGAGATTCCTGCCTTGATACTGGATAGATAGGGAGGTAGAAAGGAAGCAGGCCCTGTAGTCAAAACCCCAACAATAGGCACATTCAAACACTGAAGATGGACATATATACCAAACATTTCCTGGAGTCAAGATTCTTGATATCACTTACTTATTAATTCTACTTGAGATCTACATTATAAGTAAATATTTTAAATTTATTATAACACCTTAATGCAGATATTCATTACACATTTATTTGTAATAGGAAAAAACTGAAAACAACTTGGGTAAAAGACTAAGTATACTGTGGTGTATTTAGGGGGACAGAAATACAGGAAGTTTTTGAAATATCTAATAAATTTACAATTACGTGTAAAATTTTAACATACTATAAGGAATCCACACATTTTCCTACTAGGATAATTATATAAAAGTCAGCCTATACAATGTTCACACACACATTTTTTTCATAAAGTAGATACATATTCTCTACATATGAGTATATATATGTAGTATAAACTTCATGCAATTTAAATAATTTAATAATTAATAAAATAATTGGAATTAATTACATGATGAGTTTTGAGAAAAAAGGCAAAAATTAACAACTGACTAGGAAGACTGGTGGGTCTCACCTCAGCTTTTGTGCATGCTCTTACCTCCTCACCCAGGCTCTCTTCTGTTACATTTTGCCAATCACAGTTCCCTCAGGGAAGTCTTCCCATGACTAGACTCTTTCAGTTCATTTGCCCTGTACGTTCACATCATCACATGTTTCCTCTCTGCTAACTTAGAACAGCAGCTTTCTCTCAAGGCACAATGAACTAGGATCCAGAATTAACATTCCTGTGGGTATTGTGCATTGTATTCCTGAATTAAATTGTCTGCCAAAAGCGTACATACATACATTCTATCACTTTAATCTCATGCAAATCCGGGATACATTTCAACACTGCTTCCTTGGTCCTTGCTGAAATCTTTTCAGAATGAAATTTGAAATTGTATTTCTTGTAACAAAAAAATGTAGTAGCATCCTTAAATATAGTTTAAAGGCCACTTGAACAACTTCTACAAGAATACAGCGTATAAAGTGTATAGAAAGCTTTAGTTGGTTTTAAGGACTGATGGACATTTTATTTTGTGATAATAAGAAGTGTATAATGCTCCTTTTCAGTGATAGATGCCAAGGTGCTCACAAATATGAACATCAATCAATAAATATACTGAACTTTATGAAATATAAGATTGATTCTCCTTTTCTTTAGCCCAGGGTTTCTACTTCAACTACTATTTTATTTCACCATAACATGTTCTGTGTTGTCTCTGATCATTCTGATTTGTTTTCAATGGCTTGTGTGCCAATGATTATGTATTTCATTGTAAAGAAATTGGAACTGGTGGAACAATAATTTATAAAGATACATATAAATATCTTTGAAATAATAATTTACACAAAAAGTATAATCTAAGAAAAGAAAGGGGTGGAAATCACCATTGAGAAAGAAAAGAAAATTTAAGAGTGTTATTTGTGTGTGGGTTTGTGTGTGTGTACATGTGTGTGTATTTAACTAATGGCTCCTATATTGGAAATGGAATAATATCTAAAATTTGGAAAGGACATTTCACTAAGGAACATCTTGAAATAAATAGAAAATGTATAAAAAGTTCTAACTTCATTAATCACAATAATACTAATATTAAATTCTCAAGAAGATAGCATTATATATAAACTAGAAAATACAAAATGCAACATAAAGAAAATACTATTTATTGTAAGATTATAGAGCTAAGAGCCTTCTCATTTAGATCCAGTAAGAATTTAAATTTTTTTAAAAAATTGAAGAAATAATTTCAGGATACTTATTAAAAGCAAACATATCCATACTTAGTGCCCAACAGTTCCTCCTCAAGCTTTCTATCCTTGGTCATTCATAGATATATTTTCCAAAACAGTGTGATAGAGGAGCAGTATTTTAAACCATCCAGAATTGCATGCCTCGCAGTACACATGAAGTGATAAAGAAATAAATGAGTAAGTGAAGTGTGGCATATTCACACATAAAAATACCATAAAAGAATAAATATGAAAGATTCATGGTCAACTACAATTTTATGCAACAGGGTGGGTGAATCTCACAAACACTATTCTAATGAAATAAAATACAGGCAAAATAATTACATACTTTATGAGTCTGTGTATGTAATTATATTACAGGCAAAACAAGACAAAGTTAACCTGAGGATATGTTTGGATAGTAGCTAGAAAAGGACTGCTGAGAGTTTTTATGGTATTGCTGATCTTTTGATCTGCATCCTGGTAATATCATTGTGATGGTTGAACATTCACTAATAGATTTACATAAGATGTGTGCATTTCGAATGCATACAATTCATCTACCACAGTCTAAAAATTATTTTTAAATAGGACATATCTGAGACAGAAAAATCTAAAAATCTATTTTCTTTGTGTTGCCTTGAAATTCAATGTGTCTTTAAACAACAAAAGTACATTGAGATTTGTATGCTAAATGGAAAGAAAATAGCCTCCCCCCCGCCTTCTCATAGACTTGGTTGGACAAGTTAAATGTAATAGACACGACTCTCCCTATCATATATTACCACATTAGTATGTGATATTACTTATCAACTAAACTATTTTAACTAACATATATTTAGTCCTGATATATCATCTGAATTAAACAAGAAGTCCTAAACAAAAATGAAGATATTTTATACAATATTTAACTTACAAACGGTCATGTAACAACATTGTAGGAATTTGGAAAAAAATAAGAATTGCCACCTCACTTTCAAATCAAGTTGATTTAAAATTAGAAAATGAAAAATATAATTCATAACAGGCAGAGAAAAATACATTTTTATTATTATATGTAAGAGAAAGCTTGTCTAATCAAAATCCCTTTAACTTTTAAGAATGAGTATGTATATCTTATGTTAAGCTCATAAAATTGTAACATACAGTATTTGTAAATTACTCATACTTCTATATTAAATATCTATATCAGTGGAATTTTGTTTGCAACTGGTGACTTAAAGGTGATTGTCTACCTTTAGTATAAAATATTTATCAATTATTTCCATTATATAAAGGATAATAACAAGGCTATCTGTCAGGGATATTTCCTGTGCTGTGGAGGCAGCAGTGAGTGAAACAATACAATTCTCTGCCTTCAAGAAGCTCACTCTCTAGTGGAAGAAAACATAGGATTAGTAAAATTAGTATCAGAATATAAAACAAGAAAGGGAGATGAGGGATTTGGATCAGGGGCAGAGGGTTTAAAATAGAAGTTTAAAATTTTCAACACAGAATTCAGGAAAGTATTCACTAAAAGGTTAATTTATGAACAAAAATTTGAAACATCAGAGATCTTGATACGGAGGAAATGCATTTCAGATAGAGGGGCCTGGAAGAGTAGAAACATGGAAACAGCTATGCAATGGCTACATACAAGGCACAGCAAGGGTGCCATTGTTATAGACAATTAAGGAGTGAGGGAGGAGGGTCTAGTGCATGTGCATAAGGAATCTCAGGTGGCTAAGTCACATAGTGCTTCACAGGAATGGAAGAACTTGACCTTTTACCCTGAGAGAGATGGGAGTTACCTGAGGGGATGTGCTGAGGAACACCATTATCTGAGTTTTATTTTTTTTTTTGATTTTCAATTCTCTTTATATACAGAAGATCAGTTTAGTATAAAGATTTCAACGGTTTGTACCCACATAGAAACACAAAGTGAAACATACTGTTTGAGTACTAGTTATAGCATTAAATCACAATGTACAGCACATTAAGGACAGAGATCCCACATGAGGAGCAAGTGCACAGTGACTCCTGTGGTTGACTCAACAAATTGACACTCTAGTTTAGGGTGCCAGTAACCACCCTAGGCTGTCTTCATGAGTTGCCAAGGCTATGGAAGCCTTCCAAGTTTGCCGACTCTGATCATATTTAGACAATGTCATAAAAGACAGAGTGAGGATAGTAACCAATGTTCCTAAGAGTGGAATTTACCATGTTTGAACAATTATACAGCATTAAGTGGGGAAGAGGACCATCAGTACACACAGGTTGGGAGTAGAGCCATTGGTGGTAGAGTAGAGGTTATGATTACAAAGGAATGAGGCCCAAGTGTGCTAGATAGGGTCTAGAACAAAGGACAGAGTCATTATTAGAGGAGCTAAGAAAGGTGCTGTCTAAGCTACAATTAAGTTTTCTGATTGAGAGGCAAATAGAACCTGACAGAAGGGGCTTGATAATAATCTGTTGGGTTTTAGGCCTTGTAAGTTGAGAGGCCCAGACCTATCTATCTCTTCACATGGGGTATATCCTAAGGGAGGTGTGAACCTCCTAGGGGAAGGCACTCTGTTGACTTTCATTACTTAGCTGGCCTGGGAGGAGTGCTGGCCAGGAAAAGGCAGGTGGCATCTCTAACAAGAAATTTACAGTTCTGCCTGCAATGTTGCTGACCCTACTTGACCATACCCTCAGCTGCAGTGGACACTTTGGAAGTTGAGCTGAGTGAAGGGCTTTTCAGCTTGGAGCCAATAAGATCTGTGGCTCTGACGTGAGCATCCTTCGACTCCAGGGCAGGTCCATTTCCAGTGATCCAACTCTTGGCAGAGCTGCCAGGGCTCTTCACAAGCTGACTTCTGCTGAAGCCCAGGCTTACCACATTGAAAGCCACTGCAGTGGACTGGTCTGTTGGGTCTCCTTGAGGGCAGATCACTGTACAGATCAGCCATTCATAGGCCTGCCACCCATTGCTTCTGATGTCTAGCTTTCTTTTCCTCCTGGTTTGTGTTAAAGCAGACCAGAGGATGCAAGTCAAGGGAGTGCCCAAGTCCCATCTCTAATCTTCGGTGGCCTGAACTACAAGTCTATAGTCACAGGCATGTTCTGTAGTAGTTTTTCTAAGGTAGACAATGCCCATGAGGAAAATTATATTCTCACTTTAAAACTTTCTTTCCCTTTGGTCTGAAAGGGAGGTTTTTTTCTACTTACTGTATATCTCGCTGATGGCGAAGTAAATCTAGCTATGAGATTATTATTTAAGTTCTTATTTGGCTATGCTATTACAGAAAAATGTTAGCCATCTCTTTTATAAGGTCTAAAGATTAAATTGTGCATCCTACAGATTCCTTCATAATAGAATTAGTTTCCTACCTTGAGGAGAATAGAGAAATGAAAGAACAAATTGGACTTAGAATAGAGAAATGAGGGAGCAAGTCCTAGATCGCTTGCTGACAAAAGCAATATTACATGAGTACTTAGCAAACTGTTTCAACCATTAAATAACAACTTAAGAAAACATTTACCAGAAGGTCCAATGCCTTCTATAAATTTTAAGAATCATGTATTTGGAAACACCTCTTAAATCTCTAACATGGTGTAGTTTGTTTAACCAGTTAACTTAAGCACAACCATCTAAAATGTTTTTAGTTTCTTTCTACCAATACGTTTAAAACATATGATACATAGATTCAGGTCACACAAATTAAAATGTATCTTTGATTGATTTTAGCAGCTTAAATTTATGGACAATCTTATCTATAAGCCATTTAAATAAAACTCTTAATAAAATTTTCCCATGTGGACATACCATATGTACACACATATAACATAGCATAATAGACCAATATAGGAATTTTAATAATAGATTTTAAAATCTTTAACTCTTTTTGTCGATTGCCAATTGATTTGAATTGCTTTTTGTTTTTAGTAACCTCAGTTAACCATACTTTCTCTCAGTTGGTACTGTGAATACATTATTGGCTTCATCTGTTTACAGAGCCATCTCAAAGTACTGAATACAATAGAAGTGGCTGGGAAATGTCCATAGGAACCTATAGGAGGACAGCTAAACACAGAACCAACAACGCTTTAGTTTTATGAGCAGCAAATCATATATAACTATGGATGACAAAAGACTTTAAGTTGCCATGTTTAAAATTATAAACTCATCAACCAACAAGAGGCACTTGCTTACTTCACAGTTTTTTTGAAAGCACCTCTAGGATTTTACAAGTATTTAACCATTTAGGCCTCTGGGGCTTTCTCATTAAGATAACTATCATGTCTAGTAACACAAGATCATTAGACTTTTCAATTCTCAAACATTTGTATTAATAGCATTTTCCATTATAGAAACTTAAAGTTTGGTACCACATCACATCTTGACAGTCCTTCTAATATAATCCAAATAGCCTGATTAGTTGGTGTCTCTATAAGATGAGAGACATAGGTCCTTCGATTTTTTCAGTTGGGCCCAAACTGGAAAATCCAAAGTCCAGGATTTACTGGAAATTTTAGAGTCCAGATTGTTTGGAACTTTGATTTTTTGAATGCCTGTCAAAAATGCCAAGAAGGTTCAAAATCTAAAATATCTGGTTGAAATAAGATTCCTTAAAATCATGACATAACATAGACCAAATTTGATCATTGTTACAAGGTGATTATTCAAATCTTTGAAAATAAGCACATATTTAAATAACCCATAGCTCTTAATAAAAATTCAGCTGTTTTTGAACAATTAGAATTTAACAGACATCAAGAGAACATAATAGATTACTTTAACACATTGCTTTAACAGAGCATCAGAGTTTAATTCTATGTCAAAGAGAAATTGAGCTTCCTGTGATCTTTTGCTTTGAGGTTTCCTTCCTTTACCTTCTTTCATATTGATGACAATGTTTCTGTGTTTCTGTGTATAACACATCTTTAAGCATCTTTTGCGGGGCTGGACGAGTGGCAACAAATTCTTTCAGTTTCTGTTTGCTATGAAAAGTCTTATTTTCACCTTCATTCACAAATGAGAGCTTTGCAGGATATAATATTCTGGGCTGGCAGTTTTTCTCTCTCAGTACCTGGGCTATGTCTCACCATTCCCTTCTAGCTTGTAGGGTTTCTGATGAGAAGTCTGCTGTGATTCTAATTGGAGATCCTCTGAGAGTAATCTGACGTTTCTCTCTTGCACCTTTTAGAATCTTTTCTTTATGTTTCACTGTGGTGACTTTTATTACAACATGTCATCGTGAGGAACTCTTTTGGTCATGTTTATTAGGGGTTCTATAAGCTTCCTGTACTAAGATGCCTCTTTCCTTCTCCAATCCTGGGAAATTTTCTACTAGTATCTCACTGAAAATGCATTCTAATCCTTTCTTCCTCTCCATGCCTTCAGGTACTCCTAGAACCTGAATGTTAGGTTTTTTAATAGTATCCTCTAGATTCCCGACAATATTTTTTAGATTTCTAATTTCCTCTTCTTTTCTTTGGTTTGCCTGTTTCCTTTCCTGTTCTCTGTCTTCTAAGTCTGATATTCTCTCTTCTGCTTCACCCATTCTATTTTTAAGGCTCTCTAATGTGTTTGTCATTTGATCTATGAGTTCTTCATTTCATTATGGTTTCTTGTCACTATCACATTTTCATGTTCTACTAGTTGTTTCATTTCATTTTGATTCCTCCTTAATATTTCATTTTCGCGCAAGAGATTTTCTATCTTGTCCATAAGGATTTCTGTAGTTCAAGAATTTGTTTTTGAGAACTTCTTAATGTTCTTATCAATTTTTGAGATCTTCTTCTTGCATTTCTTCGATCTCATCATCTTCATAATCTTGAATTGGGGTGTCTTTTTCATTTGGGGGCGTCATAGTGTCTTCCTTGTTCTTGTTACCTCGGTTTCTGCGTTTGTTGTTTGGCATGTTGGAGATATTTGTTTTCTTAACTGTGGTGTTTTTTCTTGTTACACTATGGCTCTATATTAAGTGGACTGTCTGCTTTCGGTGGAGCCTTAGAGGCTTGAGATGAGTGTGGACTGAGAGCTGTGTTTGGTTCCTCAGGGTTGAGGGTGTGTCAAAGATGACACTCCCAGGTTAGGCGTGGTAAATCTCTCTCTCTTTCTTTCTTTCTCTCTCTCTCTCTTTTGATTCAAAAGGGAAGTAATTCCGCACAGCTGAACATAATTGGAGGTAGTTAGCAGGCAAATGATATACCCACAGGAGCCAGAGATCCCAAGCTCTTTCCCAAGGACCACATAGGGAATCTGTGCTGCCCTCAGTGTGGGCTCCAATTCTCCTGCAGTCTCCCACTGGGTTGCCAAGTTAGATCCTAATCTCCTGTTATTTCACCCCTCCCCCCAGAGTCAGGTTTTTCTGCTAGGCTCAGGGCCGGTGCAGACCTGAGGTCGCCCTGTTTATGACGTATGTCCAAAATGGCGCCTGCTCTTTGTCTTGCTAGCCTTTGAGGGGTGAGCAGAGAGAGAGAAACTCGTGTCTGTATTGGTCACTTTTTTTTCCCTCTCTCTCTTCTAGTTAGCCTGGTGAACTCTTCCCCACGGAGTTTCAAGCCTCGTTCCCTCTAGTCTTCTCTTTCTGCTTGCCCACCTGTGTCTCGGGCTATTGAGGTTCGGCTCACCTCGCGTTCCAGCGCTGGTGTGTTGAGTTTGCCGCTGGTGTCCCGAACTTGGGCTCCCACGCTCTCCACGCAGGTCCACTGTGAATCACTAGTTCCGGAAGAGTTTCCTCTGCTGTTTCTTCCCCTACTCTTCCTTGAACCTGCAGTATCTCCACTTTTATTAACCTGTGTCTTCCCGAACTATCAGTGTGCTCTCTACCTATTCTGCCGTCTTGCCGCTCTCCCCATTATCTGAGTTTTAAAGCAATCTTATCTGGATTCTAGAATTCAGGAAAGTGTTTCTTAAAATTTCACAATGCAGAATAGCAATGATGGAAACATGGAAGAGAAAGAAAATGAGACAAGAATAAAGAGTAGAATCACTTCCCTTCTCTGGTCAAAAATCTATTGAGTACATTGTAAAGATATGTTGTGCATTTTTTTAAATGATCTAGTTTTAGATTTCTGCCTTCACAGTGCATTTACATTAGGAGGTAAAACATGAGAAGAAATAATTACATCACAAATAGGAAACAAGGGATATAGAATAACTTTCTGTCTTGGGTGACAGGGAGAATTAAGAATGCTCACTTAAAGCTGTTGACATTTTGCTCATCAGAATGCTGAACCTCTTAACATGCACTAGATCTCTTGTAAACTGCTAGATTGCTAACATTTAAAGTAGCTTTTTGCACATGATCAGCAATCAGTATGTATTTGGTACTTATTGACAAAATGAAAGTGCATATGTAGCTAGGTTCAGAGAAAAGCATTCAAGCAAAGACAATAACATAAGATAAAAAATGCAACAATTGGAGCTGGTTTTCTCAGTCATATCTGCTGAAGCTAATGAAAATAGTGGTAGATAAAATTAATAGCAAAGACTAGGGTCACAGAAGATTATATGGAGCTGTGGAAGTACCATATTCAGTTTTTTAAGAATTGTTGAGCTCCAGAAGATTTTAATACTGCTAGGACTACAATTTTGTACAGGAAAAAAACAGTCTAGTTGTACCGATCATTGACTGAGCTGGAATACGGAGACTAGTTTGGGTAAGCTATCCAAATCAAGAAAAAGATGAAGGGGGCCTTGATCACATTATTCTCACTTGATCTTTTCATCATTACTACTTCCACTGTACTGGGTAGGTATTCCTAAGTCTTACTATGTTCATATAATTATTTAACTTAAACTATTTTAATGATTTTTATTGATAATATAACATGTTTAGCACTTGTAGGAGACCGTTCTACTTATCCCCAGGCACGTTTTCCCTCATTTTATGCAGCAAACACTTTATGTTTGGGCTGGAACCAGAGCTACCAGTAGGATACTATTTCCCAATCTATTTCAACTAACCATGGACACAAAGTGAAATTTTGAAAATGGATTCAAAATAAGTTCTGATGGCACAATTCAGGAAAACTACCCTCATAATAATGAAGCTGCCTGTGCTCCTGTCCAGCTTGCCTCATTCTTACAGCTTGCTCCTCACTCACTTCTTCCATTTCCTGCCAGGAGTAGGTATTGGGGAGTACACTTGTTGAAACTACTGAGTTGTCTTAGCTACTTTCTTGAGGAGACAGGTATGCACACCTGGAAGATCTTCAAGAGTCATTGTTTAACAAGCTTTTTAGAAAAAGTTTAAAAAGCCTATTATTAAATTCTGACCAGTGGAGTAAGAGAAAGTAGGGTGCAGTCCCTGAGTCATGCTCACAGTTGGAAGTTCTTGGCTTCCTCTTCCTCCTTCCTGAGGGTGGCATTTAGTCCTGTTGGTGATAAGCCCACCTTTGTCCAGGCTTTATCACATAGTCCACCAGAATATAGAGTAGTCCTATGCTCCTGGACCTATTTCATGGGGAAAACTGTCCAACCTCCTGGGGTTACATACAAACTTGAAATATGATTGATTGATAATATGACATTGCAGGGTAGCATCAACATCACTAAGGCCAGAGTATGTAGACATTTATGGGCATATCATGAGTACATTCATAGGGGCAGGTCAACATAAACATTGATAAAGGATGCAAGTAAAAGAAGAAGACACTCAAGAAAAATGTGGTGTAGACAAAGGTGGTGGAGGCTCATGAAGATGGCATATGATGCAGGCACAAGGAGTAGACTTTGCAAGTTATCACAGATGACAGCGATTTTATAAATTACAACATGCAAGTTTAAACATGTCATAGTTATGTGAGAGAATGTATGGGTTCCATAAACAGGAATGAACACACACAAAGATTGGATTGGCTTTAGGCATATGAGTGAGATGATATTTGGGCAGATAGGGTATGTGCATACAAGACTAGAAATCCATAAGAAAATAAAGAGAATGAAGACAAATAGTATTTATAAATTTACATCTTTAAGTGAATATAATATTGAAAATAGTCATTTTAAATTCTTTCTGTAAAAAAAGTAAATACTAGAATAATATAATAAAGGCAGGATAGACATACTAACAAAAATCAGCAACATTCTAGTGGTCTCAAAAATACCAGAGTAACAAAAAAACAAGGATAAAACTTTTAGCTTCTCAAGCTCACTCTAAGTAGAAGTAAACAGTGAATATATTTTTAATTTTTTTTATGCTGAAAATACATTTTATTCTCATAGTCTTCTTGTCCCTTTGTGAATGAACACTTTATAAATTTCCAAAGTATAGCTTATGGGTTACAATGCCTTCCCCCCTCCCATAACTTCCCTCCCGCCCGCAACCCTCCCCTTTCCCGCTCCCTTTCCCCTTCCATTCATGTAAAGATTCATTTTCAATTCTCTTTGTATACAGAAGATCAGTTTAGTATATATTAGGTAAAGATTTCAACATTTTGCCCATATAGCAACATAAAGTGAAAAAACTACCATTGGATTACTAATTATAGCATTAAATAGCAATGTACAGCACATTAAAGACAGAGATCCTACATAATTTTTTTTCAAATTAATTAATTTTCTATGCCATTTCCATTTGAACACCAGGTTGTTTTTTTTTTTTCATTTCCAATTCTCTTTATATACAGAAGATCACTTCAGTATATAATTAGTAGAGACCTCATCAGTTTGTGCCCACACAGAAATGCAAAGTGAAAAATACTGTTTCAGTACTAGTTATAGCATCACTTGGCTTTAGACGACACATTAGGGACAGATCCCACATGGGGTGTAAGTACACAGTGACTCCTGTTGCTGATTTAACAATTTGACACTCCTATTCATGGCTTCAGTAATCTCCCTAGGCTCTAGTCATGAGTTGCCAGGGCTATGGAAGCCTTTAGAGTTCATTGACTTTGATCTTATTCCGATAGGGTCATAGTCAAAGTGGAAGTTCTCTCCTCCCTTCGGAGAAGGGTACCTCCTTCTTTGATGGCCCCGTTCTTTCCACTGGGATCTCACTCACAGAGATCATGCATTTAGGTCTTTTTTTTTCCATGATATCTTGGCTTTCCATGCCTGCTATACTCTCATGGGCTCTTCAGCCAGATCTGAATGCCTTGAGGGCTGATTCTGAGGCCAGAGTGCTGTTTAGGACATCTGCCATCCTATGAGTCTGCTGTGTATCCCACTTCCCATGTTGGATCTTTCTCTCCCTTTTTGATTCTATCAGTTAGTATTAGTAGATACTTGTCTTGTTTGTGTGATCTCTTTGACTCTTAGACCTATCAGAGCTATCAATTGTGAGCTGAAATTGATCACTTGGACTAGTGCGATGGCATTGGTACATGCCATCTTGATGGGATTGTGTTGGAATCCCCTGGCACATTTCTAACTCCACCATTTGCGGCCAGTCCGATTGAGCATGTTCCAAATTGTTCATCTCCTCCCTCTCTTTTTCCACTCTTAGATTTAACAGGGATCACTTTTCAGTTAAAATTTAAACACCTAAGAATAATTGTGTGTTAATTACTGAGTTCAACCAATAGTACTAGAACAACAACAACAACAACAAATACTAAAAAGGATAAAGTATTACATTGTACATCTAAAGTCAGGACAGGAGCTGATCAGTTCATTGTTGCTTATAGTGTCCATTTCACTTAACAGGTTTCCCCTTTGGCGCTCAGTTGTCGCCGATCAGGGAAAACAAATGATATTTTTCTCTTTGGGACTGGCTTAATTCACTCAGCATGATGTTTTCCAGATTGCTCCATCTTGTTGCAAATGACTGGGTTTCGTTGTTTCTTACTGCTGTATAGTATTCTATGGAGTACATGTCCCATAATTTCTTTATCCAGTCTACTGTTGATGGGCATTTGGGTTGGTTCCAGGTCTTAGCTATTGTGAATTGAGCTGCAATAAACATTAGTGTGCAGATGGCTTTTTTATTTGCCAAATTAATTTCCTTTGGGTAAATTCCAAGGAGTGGGAATTTAAAGAGCATCTTCTATAAACAGATATATAGATATTATAAACAAAATACCTTTATATGAGTTAAACCATATGTGAATAACTAGTAGATCAATTAAAAAGAAGATACACTAGGCCCGGCAGTGTGGCTCACTTGGTTAATTCTCTGCCTGCGGCACCAGCATTCCATATGGGCACCGGGTTCTAGTCCCGGCTGCTCCTCTTCCAGTCCAGCTCTCTGCTGTAGCCTGGGAGGATAGAGGAGGATGCCCCTAGTGCTTGGGTAACTGCACTTGCATGGAAGACCAGGAGGAGGCACCTGGATCCTGGCTTCAGACCAGCATAACTCTAGCCATAGTGGCCATCCAAAGGGTGAACCAACAGAAGGAAGACCTTTCTGTCTCTCTTTCTCACTATCTATAACTTTGCTGTCAAATAAATCAAAAAAGAAGATACACTAAAAATCCAGAGGTATTTAACATTCTCATAAATCATGTAAATCACCCAGATTGATGAAAAAGAGGAACTACATAATAATTTACATAAATTTAAAAAGGATTTAATAAAATTCAGCATCCAGCAACAAAAATTCAACTGTCAGAAAAGATAAACAAAATGATTTCCTTATACTTATCAAGATTGTCTTTAAAAACCTATAGCAAAATATTTAACACAGGATCATTGAAAAGTATCTCCTTCCAATCCCAGACACAGCTGTCTCCTCTCATCATCTCCAAGATTGTCCTGGAGTTGTAGTCAGTGAAGTGAAGTAACAAAATCAATTTTTAAGCAGAACTCTCAATATATGTGGATGACACAATTATATCTACAAAAATTATTCAGTATAATCCAAAAACAAATACAAGCCGTTAAATGAATTTAGCAAGATTACAGGGTAGGAGATAATCAACTGGATTTGGTTGCTAAGTACAAGCAAGAAACAAATGGAAGATAAATATGGGTAGAAGATAGACGATGAAATGCATATTTACAAGAGAAATTAATGAAAATCATTCAGTTTTGTAATACCTTTTATAAAGTTTTCCCAATATTATTTTTTATTTACAGCGAATTAATTTCATGTATTGTGTATGTTCAGATTTAGAATACTGATATCTCCCATGGAATCCTCTCTCATGCCCATGCTCCCACACTCCCTCCTCTTTGTTTTCTATTCTTTCTTTTACACACTTTAAGATTATTTCATAATCATAAGCTTAACCTCCACTAAGTAAAGAATTCAACAAATAGAATGGAGAATAACCCACTGTTCCTCAACATTGGAGACAATGAATATAAACATAAATAAATCTCAAAAGGTCATTTTGACTCATAGGTTTTCCCTGTTCTGTGATAACTAATAGAGAACAAAAGTATAATATAGTTGCTATAGTTTTCAACAAAAATAATGAGAGGAACAAAAAGAAAACAGAACTAATGTTATATTCATATAAAATAATAGACATTGTTATATGAAGGATTGCAGACATTGTACTGGGATCATTTATTATGCTTCATTGGCATACATGTCTGTTTTAAAACTAGCATATGCTGTCTTTTTTAAATTTTTTTTTATTTTTTGACAGGCAGAGTGGACAGAGAGAGAGACAGAGAGAAAGGTCTTCTTTTTGCCGTTGGTTCACCCTCCAATGGCCGCCACAGCCGGCGCGCTGCGGCTGGCGCATCGCGTTGATCGGTAGCCAGGAGCCAGGTGTTTCTCCTGGTCTCCCGTAATGCTGTCTTGAGTACTATGGTTTTGCATTTTTTTCCAGAGAAATATTATATTTAAGGTATACAAACTTGATGAATTTCATAAATACAAATTTAGGAACATAGTGATTCTTCCCGTCGTACCCTCCCTCCCACACGCAATACCACCCTTCTTCTTCCTTACAATCCTGTTCTCATTCTTGTTTTCTAACAAGATCTATTTTCGTTTTTATTAACTTTCAAAATATTATTTAAGTTATTCAAGTTTCATGTCCTTCATATACAGATTTAGGAACATAATGACATTTCCCTATTACCATATCTATTGTCAATAAACTTCATACACATAGGAATTAAGAGCCATAAAATTATGTAATAATTTTAATTATTTTTCAAATCAATACATTTTTGAAAAGATCCAACAGGAAAATGTTCTGAGAATAATGAAAAACAAGAACAAACAACAAGAACAAAAAAAACCCACAAATTCCCAGGAATCAAACAACTGTCAATAAATTGCAATTCATCTTAAGTAGGTTATTATAAGCTCAGATCAAGGGGAACCTGCAGGAACATGGAAACAGCAGCAACTATGGCTGCCAGAAGAGTCAGGGCCCTGGACTACTAGGCTCCAGACCCGAGTCCCAGCCATGTGTCTCAAACTGCTGACTTGGTACAATGACAAGTGATCACCTCCCCTGCTATAGATAATGGTGATTGGATATGGCTTTGTGTTGGCATGCGTGCTCACTGGCTTTGCAAATTGTTCAATCAGGTGCCCTGATACCAATAAAAAAAATGGCCCAATGCCTTCATATCACAATTGTATCCACACTATGCTTATGGGAGATGTCTGTGGTGATTCAGGCTCTGGCACCCTATGAAAAGCAAGCCATATAATTTGGCAGCTGGACATGGGAGTCTGGGGCCCTATTGTCCCATGAAGGGGTAGGTGAAGTGGGTAGTGGGGCTTGGCAGGTACAAGTCTCAGATGCTGCTGTTACAATCCAACACTCTGGTTAAACCTGCCTGGGAAATCATCAGAAGATGGCTCAAGTATTTGTTCCCTGACACCAGTGGAAAGCTCTGGATGGAGCACCGTGCTCCTAACTTCAGCCTGGACCACTACCAACCATTATAGCCCCTTGGGGAGTAAATCCGCCATTTAGCAAATGAACCAGAAGACAGAAGATATATGCCTTTCAAAAATTAACACAAAAAGACACTGAATATTAGGAGCATATAAGAAAGTAATTCATGTTGCTTTAGGAAACATGCATTTAAATATCAGCAAGACACAAAATGTTCGTATGATTGCCTTTCAAAAATAAACATGTGAAAATATTAATGTTTTACAAGAGTACAGAAAAGCAGGAAATAGCATGTATTACTTAGGAAAAAACAAGTCTTCTTGCTGGTCTTAGAATCACAATATAATAAAGCATATGCGTACCTACATATTTATCAGCTGGTATGAAAATTTATGTCCACATAAAAACCAGCATGATCCCTGGAATTGTGTCATTGTGGCTAATGAAAAATTATTCAATTATGTAAAATCTTCTAAAAATCTGCCCCAGTTATTTTTTTATTTATACCAAGTGAACAATTTCATGTAATTCATCTATTCATATTTAGGAGAAATCTGACACTTCTCACTGACCCTCTCACACATCCATGCTTCTACCCTCCTCTTCCTTCCTTTCTTAATTTTTCTCTTACAGTAAGATACTTTTACCCTCTGCTAAGTTAAGAAGTCAACAAATAGTATGAAGAAGAAACCACTGTCCCTCAACAATGGAAACAAGGAATGTAAACATAATCAAATCTCAAAATGTCAATTTCACTCATAATTTTTCAATGATCTGTGGTAATTAACAGAGCACAAAAAATGTAATGTAGTTGTCCCTGTTTCAACAACAATAATGAGGGTAATACAAAGAAAGCAGAAAGTATGTTATATTCGCATAGAAATAACAGAAATTTCACATGAAGGATTGCAGACATTATACTAGGATCATTTATTATGTTTTATTGGCATATGTGTTTTCAAGCTACCATCATGCTGTCCTGCACACTATGATTTTGCATTATATTTTTCCCCAGAAATACTTTAAGTTACACAAACTTGCATTTAATAAATGCAAATTTAGGAACATAGTGATTCTTCTTACCATACCCTCCTTCCCACATGCAATCCCAGGATCCCGTCTCCTCCCTTTCATATTCTCATTCTGATTTTTTACTAAGATTTATTTTCCTTTTTTAATTTTTAAAATTTTATTTAATTTATACAAGTTTCATGTACTCATATAGCTAGCTAGCTAGATAGATAGATAGATAACAGAACATAGTGACACTTCCCCAACGAACCCAATCTATTGTCAATTAACTTTATACACATAAGATTTAAGAGTCATAAAATTATGTAATATCTTTCAACATTTCTCAATTCAATAGATTTTTGAAAAAGATACAACAGAAAAAAATTATGAGAATAATGATAAACAAAAATAAATAAACAAAAACAATAAAAACCACAAGTTTTGATTGCATGGCTTTTCTCTGTTGCTTGGTACCTCATATTTTAAAGAGGCTTTGGAAAATAGATTTAATTCTGTTAGACATCTATATCACATAACTAACTGTGAATTGCAATAAAGGTGTAGGACAATGAAATTGGAGTCCCTTAAGGACTGTATACAAAATAAATTAATAAATTCTTCCAATAATGGAGGGCATTGTGATGTATAGCAGGGAAGGCTGCTTCCTGGGATGCCAGGGTCAATATGTTTTCTGGTTTGGGTCCAGCTGTTCCACTACCAATCTAACTCCTTGATAATGCACCTGGGCATGCAGTGGAAGATGGCCCAATACTTGGAGCCCCTGTCACCCGCCCAAATGGGAGACTTAGATGAAGCTCGTTCCTCCTGCTTTGAACTGACCTGAACCTAGCCATTTTGGCTTTTTGGAGAGTGAATCAGAAGATGTAAATTCTCTTTATTTTTCTGTCTCTTTCTCACTCTACCTTTCATATCAAATACATAATCTTTTCAAAAAAGGACTAATGTGAACATGTATAATCTCAGTTAATTATTTGTTCAGATTCAGCCATTTAGGTTTCCAAATTACAGTCAAAAATGCTTATGTAAGAACATCTACTTAAAATTTCATTATTTTAAAAAAAGTGATTGAAAAAAGGATCAACTTTATTAATCAAATATCAATATGATTAAATGTTATTCTAATTGGAAAAGGCCTCCTAAAAAGGAAAATTAATTTGAGATCATTTCAAAAGTGTTTGACTCACATATATCACTATAAACCAAAATCATGTATATTATTTGAAAACTTATATTTGTAGTGCAAAACCTTAAGGAGAAATGTCCATCCTTATGAATTGAAAGGATTTAAAGGGCAAATGAATTTAGTAGGCAAACACACACACACAACACCATTGTGATTCATAAGAAATAATATACCTTCCTGAGTGCATAACTCAGTACCACCAATGGCTGAAGCTTTGAGGAAAACATTAGAGTTTTATAGAATTCTTAGAGGTCTAGTTCATAAAACAAGCCAAAGTCATATTAGCAGAATTTTATAAATGTAAAGCAGTCATGTACTGAGTACTTACAATGTATGACTTCCATTTTTCTCAGGATGTGCCTTGTGTTTCATAGCAGTAATTCACTGAGTCTCCATAAAATACCTACAAGTGAAGCAATTGATATAATGTTTGAGTTTTGCCAGATTACATCCAACAGTATCATATGGGCAGGGGCTTTATGAAGATAACTGTGGAAAACGGTATCACTTACCATGTGAGGAACATTTTAGATCACATTATGAAAGATGTTCATGATGATTAACATAGGGTCAGTATTGTGGCTTAGAAGGATAAGCCACTACTTTGGATACCAGCTATCCCATATTGCTGAGTGCCAAGAGGAGTCCCACCTCTGCTTATGATCCAGATTCTTGCTAATGTGCCCACTGGGTGCCAGTAGGTGATGACTGAAATACATGAGTGGATAGATGGGATTTCTTGTTCTTGAGATCAGCCTCACCCAGCTCTGGCTGTTAAAGGCATTTGAAGAATGAGCAGATAGAATCAATCTCTCTCTCTCTCTCTCTCTCTCTCTCTCTGTCCCCCCTTTCCCCTTGCTCTAACATTCAAATAAATAAATCATGTGGAGAATTTTCTTTTTTTAAAGATTTATTTGAAAATCAGAGTTACCCAGAGCAAGAAGGAGAGACATAGAGAGGGGGAGAGGTCATCCATCTGCTAGTTCATTACCCAGTTGGCCACAATGGCCAATGACATACTGGTGACTTCTTTCACAGTCACAAGCTTAACCCTCCACCAAATAAAGAATTCAACAAGTGATAAGTAGCAAAAACTGCTCTTCCACAGTATAGTTAAGTGCAAAAAACAAATATCAAAATGTTAATTTTACTCATATATATTACATATTTGTGCTCTTTATATTAATTACCATAAATTATGTAAAATGTGATATTTTTTCTTTGATAGTGTCTTATTTCACTAAGAATAATGCTTTCTTGTTGCACCCATTTTGTTGCAAAAGACAGGATTTTGTTCTTTTTTTATGTCTAATTGCCATATCATAGTGTACATATACCTTTTCTTTATTCAGTCATCAGTTGCTGCACATCTGGGTTGATTCCACGTCTTAGCTATTGTAAGATGGGCTTTAGTGAACTTAGGGCTGCAGATAATTTTTTCACATACTGATTTCATTTCATTTGGGTAAATTCCCTGGAGTGGCATAGCTAGGTCATATAGTAGATTCATTTTCAGATTTTTGATGACTCTTCATGCCATCTTTCATAATGGTTGTACTAGTTTACATTCCTACATACAGTGTATAAGTATAACTTTTCCACCATATCCTCACCAATTTTTGTTATGTATTGTTTTTGTTTTTTGAATGGATGATAACCAACTTTTTTTCAAGAATTTCAAATATCTTTATTGTTCAGTGTTTCATCAGTGAATTTTAATAGTGTTCATCATTGAAAAGAAAATTTTTTTCTCTATTTTTATTTATACATATATATGTATATATATATATTTATTTAGTGAATATAAATTTCCAAAGTACAGCTTATGGATTACAAAGGCTTCTCCCCACACAACCTTCCCCAAACCGCAACCCTCCCCTTTCCTCCTCGCTCTCCCCTTCCATTCCCAACAAGATTCATTTTCAATTCTCTTTATATACAGAAAATCAGTTTAGTATATATAAAGATTTCAACAGTTTGCCTTCACATAGCAACACAAAGTGAAAATACTGTTGGAGTACTAGTTATAGCATCAAATAACAGTGTACATCACATTAATGACAGAGATCCTGCATGATATTTTTTTAAAAATTGATTAATTATCTATGTAATTTCCAATTTAACACCAAGGGTTTTTTTTTTTCATTTTCAATTATCTTTATATACAGAAGATCACTTTAATATATACTAAGTAAAGATTTCATCAGTTTGCACCCACAGAAACACAAAGTGTAAAAATACTGTTTCAGTACTAGCTATATCATTACTTCACCTTCAACAACCTATTAAGGACAGATCCCACATGGGACGTAAGTACACAGTGACTCCTGATGTTGATTTAACAATTTAACACTCTTGTTTATGGCATCAGTAATCTCGCTAGGCTCTAGCCATGACTTGCCGAGGCTATGGAAGCCTTTAGGGTTCGCCGACTTCGATCTTATTCCAACAACACCATAGTCAAAGTGGAAGTTCTCTCCTCCCTTCAGAGAAAGGTACCTCCTACCTTGATGGCCCCATTCTTTTCACTGGGATCACAATCACTGAGATCCTTCATTTAGGTCTTTTTATTCTTCTTCATCTTTTTTTTTCCCCAGCGTGTCTTGGCTTTCCATGCCTAAAATACTCTCATAAGCTCTTCAGCCAGATCCAAATGCCTTAAGGGCTGATTCTGAGGCCAGAGTGCTATTTAGGACATCTGTCATTCTATGAGTCTGCTATGTCTCCCCCTTCCCATGTTGGATCCTTCTCTCCCTTTTTTATGTTAGTATTAGCAGACATTAATCTTGTTTGTGTGATCCCTTTGACTCTTAGATCTATCAGTGTGATCAGTTGTGAACTGAAATTGATCACTTGGACTAGTGAGATGGTATTGGTACATGCCACCTTGATGGGATTGTATTGGAATCCCCTGGCACTTTTCTAACTCCATCATTTGGGGCAAATCCAACTGAGCATGCCCCCTATTGTACATCTCCTCCCTCTCTTTTTCTCATTCTTATATTTAACCGGGATCACTTTTCAGTTAAGATTTAGACACCTCAGAATAATTGTGTGTTAATTACAGAGTTTACAAAAAAAATACTAAAATGGATAAAGTGTTACATTGTACATCAGCAGTCAGCACCATAGCTGATCAAGTCACTATTTCTCACAGTGTCCATTACACTTCCTCAGGTTACCCTTTGGTGCTCAGTTAGTTGTCGCCGATCAGGGAAAACGAATGATATTAGTTTCTTTGGGACTGGCTTAATTCACTTAGCATGATGCTTTCCAGATTGCTCCATCTTGTTGCAAATGACTGGGTTTCATTGTTTTTGACTGCTGTATAGTATTCCATAGAGTACATGTCCCATAGTTTCTTTATCCAGTCTACTGTTGATGGGCATTTGGGTTGGTTCCCAGTCTTAGCTATTGTGAATTGAGCTGCAATAAACATTAATGTGCTGATGGCATTTTTGTTTGCCGATTTAATTTCTTTTGGGTAAATTCCAAAGAGTGGGATGGCAGGGTTGTATGGTAGGGTTATGTTCAGGTTTATGAGGAATCTCCAGATTGACTTCCATAGTGGCTTAACCAGTTTGCATTCCCACCAACAGTGGGTTAGTGTCCCTTTTTCCCCACATCCTCTCCAGCATCTGTTGTTGGTTGATTTCTGAATGTGAGCCATTCTCACCAGGGTGAGGTGAAACCTCATTGTGGTTTTGATTTGCATTTCTCTGATTCCTAGTGTGTCTGTTGGCCATTTGGATTTCCTCTTTGGAAAGATGTCTGTTGAGGTCCTTGGCCCATCTCTTAAGTGGGTTATTTGTTCTGTTGTTGTGGATTTTCTTGATTTCTTTGTAGATTCTGGTTATTAACCCTTTATCTGTAGTATAGTTCGCAAATATTTTTCCCATTCTGTCGGTTGCCTCTTCACTTTCCTGACTGTTTCTTTTGAAGTACAAAAACTTCTCAGTTTGATGCAATTCCAATAGTTAATTTTGGCTTTGACTGCCTGTGCGTCTGGGGTCTTTTCCAAGAAGTCTTTACCTGTGCCTATATCTTGAAGGGTTTCTCCAATGCTCTCTAATAATTTGATGGTGTCTGGTCATAGATTTAAGTTTTTGATCCATGTTGAGTGAATTTTTGTGTAAGGTGAAAGGGATCTTGATTCATGATTCTGAACGTGGAAATCCAGTTTCCCAGCACCATTTATTGAATAGTCTGTCCTTACTTCAGGGATTGGTTTTGGCTCCTTGATGAAATATGAGTTGACTGTAGATGTTTGGGTTGATTTCTGGTATTTCTATTCTGTTCCATTGGTCTATCCATCTGTTTATGTACCAGTACCTTGCTGTTTTGATAACAACTGCCCTGCAGTATGTCCTGAAATCTGGTATTGTGATGCCTCCAGCTTTGTTTTTGATGTACAAGATTGCTTTGGCTATTCGAGGTCTTCTGTGTCTCCATATGAATTTCAGCATCATTTTTTCCAGATCTGAAAAGAATGCCTTTGGTATTTTGATTGGTATTGCATTGAATGTATAAATTGCTTTTGGGAGAATGGACATTTTGATGATATTGATTCTTCCAATCCATGAGCATGGAAGATTCCTCCATTTTTTGGTATCCTCTTCTATTTCTTTCTCTAAGGTTTTGTAATTTTCATCGTAGAGATATTTAATGTCCTTGGTTAAGTTTATTCCAAGGTATTTGTTTTTGTAGCTATTGAGAATGGGATTGAACTTAGAAGTTCTTTCTCAGCCGTGGCATTGCCTGTGTATACAAAGGCTGTTGATTTTTGTGCATTGATTTTATATCCTGCTACTTTGCCATATTCTTCGATGAGTTCCAATAGTCTCTTAGTAGAGTTCTTTGGGTCCCCTAAATAAAGAATCATATTGTCTGCCAAGAGGGATTGTTTGAGTTCTTCCTTCCCAATTTGTATCCCTTTAATTTCTTTTTCTTGCCTAATAGCTCTGGCTAAGACTTCCAGAACTATATTGAAGAGCAGTGGTGAGAGTGGGCATCCCTGTCTGGTACCAGATCTCAGTGGAAATGCTTCCAACTTTTCCCCATTCAATTGGATACTGGCCGTAGGTGTTTCATAAATTGCTTTGATTGTATTGAGGAATGTTCTTTTTATACCCATTTTGCTTTGGGTTTTCATCATGAAAGGGTGTTGTATTTTATCAAATGTTTTCTCTGCGTATATTGAGAAAATCATATGGTTTTTCTTCTGCAGTTTGTTAATGTGGTGTATCACGTTGATTGTTTTGCGAACATTGAACCATCCCTGCATACCAGGGATAAATCCCACTTGGTCTGGGTGGATGATCTTTCTAATGTGATGTTGCATTCTACTGGCCAGAATTTTATTGAGGTTTTTGGCATCTATGTTCATCAGGGATATTGGTCTGTAATTCTCTTTCAATGCTGCATATTTTCTGGCTTAGGAATTAAGGTGATGCTGGCTTCATAGAAAGAATTTGGGAGGATTCCCTCTTTTTCGATTGTTTTGAATAGTTTGAGAAGAATTGGAGTTAGTTCTTCTCTAAATGCCTGGTAGAACTCAGCAGTGAATCCATCTGGTCCTGGGCTTTTCTTTGTTGGGAGGGCCTTTATTACTGTTTCAATTTCTGTGTCAGTTATGGGTCTGTTTAGGTTTTATATGTCTTCCTGGTTCAATTTAGGTAGGTTGTATGTGTCCAGTAATCTATCCATTTCTGATAGATTTCCCTGTTTGCTGGCATACAAGTCCTTGTAGTAATTTCTGATGATTCTTTTTATTTCTGTTGTTACGTTTCCATTTTCATCTCTGATTATATTGATTTGGGTCTTTTCTCTTCTGTTTTTAGTGAGTTGGGCCAATGGGGTGTCAATTTTGTTTATTTTTTCCAAAAACCAGCTCCTCGTTTGGTTGTTTTTTTGTAATTTTTTTTTTTGGATTCACTCCTGTTGCTTTCTTCTCTGATTTTGACTATTTCTCTTCTCCTACTAGCTTTGGGTCTGGTTTGCTGCTGATTTTCTAGATCCTTGAGATGACTTGAAAGTTCATCTATTTGGTACCTTTCCAATGTCTTGATGTGGGCACCTATTGATATAAACTTTCCTCTTAACAATGGTTTTGCTGTATCCCATTGGTTTTGGTATGTTGTGCTTTTATCCTCATTTTCTTCCAGAAAATTTTTGATTTCTCTTTTAATTCTTCTATGACCCATTGTTCATTCAGGAGCATGTTGTTCAGTCTCCATGTGCTTGCACATGCTCTAGGGATTCCCGAGTTGCTAATTTCCAACTTCATTCCTTTATGGTCTGAGAAGCTGCATGGTATGATTCTAATTCTTTTGAATTTGCTGAGACTTGCTTTATGGCCTAGTATGTGGTCAATCCTAGAGAAGGTTCCATGTACTGCTGAGAAGAATGTAAAGTCTTTAGATGTAGGATGAAATGTTCTGTAGATATCTGTTAGATCCATTTGAGCTATAGTGTCGTTTAAATCTACTGTCTCCTTGTTGATCTTCTGTCCTGTTGATCTGTCTATCTCTGCAAGTGGAGTATTGAAATTCCCCAGTTCTATTGTATTGGGGTCTAAGTCTCCCTTTAAGTCCCTTAACAAGTCTTTTAAATAAACCGTTGCCCTGTAATTAGGTGCATATACATTGATATTCGTTATATCTTCCTGTTGAATGGATCCCTTAATCATTATATAATGCCCCTCTTTTTCTCTCCTAATAGTTTTTGTGGTAAAATTTATGTTATCTGATATTAAGATGGCTACGCCCACTCTTTTTGCATTTCTGTTGGCATGTTATATCTTTTTCCAGCCTTTCACTTTCAGTCTGTGTGCATCTTTGTTAGAAAGATGTGTTTCTTGCAAGCAGCAGATAGATGGGTTTTCTTCCTTAACCCAATCAGACAATCAGTGTCTTTTAACTGGATTGTTCAGGCCTTTAACGTTTAATGTGACTATCGATAAGTAGTAACTTTGCCCTATAATTTTTGGGTTTCCTGTGATCTTTTGCTGTGAGGTTTCCTTCCTTTACCTTCTTTCATATTGGTTACTGTGTGTCTGTGTTTCTGCGTGTATCACACCTTTAAGCATCTTTTGCAGGGTAGGACGAGTGGCAACAAATTTTTCCAATTTCTGTTTGCTGTGAAAGGTCTTTATTTCACCTTCATTCACAAATGAGAGCTTTGCAGGATATAATATTCTGGGCTGGCAGTTTTTCTCTCTTAGTACCAGGGCTATATCTCGCCATTCCCTCCTCGCTTGTAAGGTTTCTGATGAGAAGTCAGCTGTGAGTCTAATTGGGGATCCTTTGAGAGTGGTCTGATGTTTCTCTCTTGTGCATTTTAAAATCATTTCTTTATTTTTCACGGTGTTGAGTTTAATTATGATGTGTCATGGTGAGGATCTCTTTTGGTCATGTTTATTAGGGGTTCCATGTGCTTCCTGTACAAAGATGTCTCTGTCCTTCTCCAAACCTGGGAAATTTTCTGCTAGCATGTCACTGAAAAGGCCTTCTACTCCTTTCTCCCTCTCCATGCCTTCAGTAACTCCTAGAACCCGAATGTTGAGTTTTTTAAGAGTATCCTGTAGATTCCCGACAATATTTTTTAGATTTCTAATTTCCTCTTCTTTTCTTTGGTTTGCCTGTTTCCTTTCCTGTTCTCTGTCTTCTAAGTCCGATATTCTCTCTTCTGCTTCACCCATTCTGTTTTTAAGGCTCTCTAATGTGTTTGTCATTTGATCTATTGAATTCTTCATTTCAGTATGGTTTCTCGTCACTATCACTGTTTCTTGTTCTACTAGTTGTTTCATTTCATTTTGATTCCTCCTTAATATTTCATTTTTGCGCGAGAGATTTTCTATCTTGTCCATTAAGGATTTCTGTAGTTCAAGAATTTGTTTTTGAGAGCTTCTTAATGACCTTATCAATTTTTTGAGATCTGCTTCTTGCATTTCTTCTATCTCATCATCTTCATAATCTTGAATTGAGGTGTCTTTTTCATTTGGGGGCGTTATAGTGTCTTCCTTGCTCTTTTTTCCTTGGTTTCTATGTTTGTTTGTTATCTTGGAGGTGTGGCCAAAGAGCTGTGTTTGGTTCTTCAGTGTTGCCTAGGCTAAGGAGTTTGTTTTACTTATGTAAAGTGGTCCCTGCTCTTTGTCTTTCTGGGGTTTGTAAGGAGAGTGCAGAGAGAGGCTAGTGTCCCAGCTGGACCCTCCCCCCTTTTTTTTTCTTCCAGTCAGCCTGGTTTAGTTCCCCCTCCTTCCCGCATGAATTCGGACCAAGGTCTAACCTTCGCGGCCAATGTCTCGGGTTACCTTTCCTTCCATCGCCGGATCTCAAATTCTGTGGGTGGGCTTCTGTAGCTAGGCTCGCTGTTTTGCCAACTCTTGTGGCCCCCGTGTCCATGGCGTGGCTCAGTTTTGGTCGGGGCGCCGCGGTGCGGCATGGCTGGGTGCTGCTAGGTGCGGCTCAGCGTGGCTCTGTGCGGCTCAGCAGGGCTCAGCACGGCTCTGTGCGGCTCAGCAGGGCTCAGCGCCTCTCGGCTCAGCAGTGGGCCTCCTTGCTCTCCTCGTAGGTCCTCCGTGTCACATCCACTAGATCCGGAATAGTTTCCTCTACAGTTTTTTCCTCTGAGTCTCTTCTTAAGGGTACAGTAACTCCACCCCTGTTAAAATTTCTTTTCCCCAACTGTTGTGTGCGCCCTCACTCCTCTGCCATCTTGGCTCCACCCTGGATGATAACCAACTTTATTATTTGTTTGTTTTTGAGTGAATAATAGTCACTTTAACTGAGGTAAGGTGAAACTTATTATGGTTTTTCTTTGCATTTCTGTGATGGCTAGTAATCATGAGCATTTTTCATGTGCCTGTTGGCCACTAGAATTTCATCTTTGAAAAATGCCTGTTCATGTCATTTTCCCATTTCTTTACTGGATTGTTTGCTTTATTGTTGTAGAATTTCTTGAACAATTTATTGTTTCTGGAAATTAATCCTTTATCACGTACATAGTTTGCAAATATTTTCTCCCATTTTGTCAGCTGCCTCTTCAATTTGTTGAGTGTTTCCTTTGCAGTCTAGAAGCTACTTAGCTTGATGTAATCCTATTTGTCTTTTTTAACTTCTATTGCCAGGGCTTCTGTGATGTTTCCTAAAATGTCTTTCCATATGCCAATGTACATTTTTCTTGATGTTTACCTCTAGTAATTTGATAGTATCAGGACATATATTTAGAACCTTGATATATTTAGAGAAGACTTTTCTATAACCTGTATGGTAGGAATCCTGTTTCATAACTCTGCATGTGAAGATCCAAATTTCCTGTATCATTTTGAAGACTGTTCTTTCTTCAGGGATTAATTTTAGCTCATTAGTCAAAGATTAATTGGTTGTAATGTGCAAATTAATTTGCAGATTTTTATTCATTTACAATGGTCAACATGTCAATTTTTATGCAAATACTATGCTTTTTTGAGTATAAATATCATATAGTATGTAAAAATCTACCATGATGATGCTTCTGGTGCTGTTTTTGTTAAGATTGTGTAAGTTTTTTTAGGGTCTCTTATGTTTCCATATGATTTTTAGCAGTGTTTTATCAAGATCCCAGAAGAATGTCATTATTATCTTGATTGCGATTATATTGAATCTGTAACATGCTTTGGGTAGTGTGCACATTTTGATGATACTTATTTTCCTAATCCACAAAAATGGAAGGTCTTTACAACCTTGCCTGTCCTATTCATTTCTTTAATGTTTTGTAAATTTCATTGTAGTGATCTTTAGCATCCTTGCCTAAATTTATTCCAAGGAGTTTAAATATTTTAAGCTATTTAAATGGTACTGATATTACAACATTTTTTTCAGCCATGGCATCTTCTATGTTTGCAAAGGCAACTGATTTTTGTGTGTTGTTTTTTATATCCTGAAACTTTGTTAACAAACTCTAAAATGAATTCCAATAGTATTTTTTTAAAGATTTACTTACTTATTTGAAAGTCAGAGTTACACAGAGAGAGGAGAGGCAGAGAGAGAGAGAGAGAGAGAGAGAGAGCAAGAGAGAGAGGTCTTCTAAATGCTGGTTCACTACTCAATTGGCCACAACAGCAGGTGCTGTGTTGATCTGAAGCCAGGAGCCAGGAGCTTTTTCCAGGTCTCCTATGTGGGTGCAGGGGCCCAAGGACTTGGGTCATCTTCCACTACTTTCCCAAGCCACAGCAGAGAGCTGAATCAGAAGTAGAGCAGCTCGGTCTTGAACCAGCACCCATATGGGATGCTGGCACATCAGGCCAGGGTGTTAACCCTCTGCATCGCAGCACTGGCCCCAACAATAATACCTTATTGGAGTCTTGCTTTCCCTAATTATAGAATCATGTCATCCACCAACAGGGATAGTGACTTCCTCCTTTCCAATTTGTATTTCTTGATTTGTTTTCTTGCTTAAAGGTTCTGGATAAATCTTCTAGAACAACATTTAATAGCAATTGTGAGAGAGGCCATCGTTGCCTGGTTCCTGATTGTAGTGCAAATGATTCCAATTATTACAATTTAAATATGTTCTGTTTGTGATTTTTTCATATATTGTGTTGATTGAATTAATGAATGCTCCTTCTATACAAAAGTTGCTTAAGGTTTTTATCAAGAAAGAATGCTGTTTTATCAAATGTTTTCTCTTCATCTATTGAGGTAAAATAATATTGTTTAATAAAATTAACAATATGTATCACATTCATTGGGTTTTATATGTTGAACAATCTGTATATAAGTAATGAGTTATACTCAGTCTGGGTGAATAAACTGTGTGGTGTGTTGTTGGATTCCATTAGCTTGTACTTTCTTGAGGATTTTTTCACACATGTTCATCATCTTTGTTGTATCATTTTCTGATTTTTGAATTAAGGTAGCATTGGTCACATCAATGCAGGCAAGTGAATTTTATGAACTTACTTTGGTAAATGATCAAATTCATAGATAACAATATTTTAAATTTTTGTCTAGGCTATGTTTCTCATAAATAAGGTAAGCTGAAAACTATGCCTCTATCAGAATATAATATGTTGTCACAATGTAATATGTTGAATTATTACACATAGGCTTTAAAGTTTCAATTCTTAGAACACAAAATTTAACTGTAAATGTCTCATTTCATTTTTAAATCATTCATAATATATGCTCAACCTCAATATTTAAGTTTTCTATGCTTCTCATCAATGTACGGCCATGTTCTGGTCATCAGAACCCCTACAACATGACCAACTTTTAAAAGATTTTATTTATTTATTTGAGATATAGAGTTACAGAGAAATGGAGAGAGACACAAACAAATGTCTTTCATCCACTGGTTTACTCCCCAGATGGTCACAATGGGCAAAGCTGAGCCAAACTAAAGCCAGGATCCAGGAGCTTCTTCTGGATCTCCTATGCAGGTGCAAAGACCCAAGAACTTCAGCCAGCTTCTACTGCCTTCCCTCACCTTAGCAGAGAGCCAGATTGGAAAAGGAGTAGCTTGGATTAGACCTGAGGCTTATATGCAATGCCAGAGCAGTAGGCAGAGGCTTAACTCAGTATACCAAAGTGCCAGCCCGAATGTGATGTAATTTTAAAGCCAATTCTTAGAGAGGAAGCAGACACAACATAAATAACAGAACGAATCTTGTTGTTAAAAACGTTAGGTGTCAGCACTGTGGAATAGTGTATAAAGCTGCCACCCGCAGTGCTGGCATCCCTTATGGGTGTCAATTCAGCTGCTCCAATTCTGATCCATCTCTCTGCTATGGCCTGGGAAAGCAATAGAAGATGGCCTAAGTTCTTGGGACCCTATACCTGCATGAGAAGATGCAAAGGAAGCTCCTGGTTCCTGGATAGGTGCAGACCTAGCTGTTGCAACCAACTGGGGACTTAACCAGTGGATGGAAGACATCTCTCTCTTTTTGCATCTCCTCCTCTCTCTGTAACTCTGAATTTCAAATAAATAAATAAATCTTGAAAAATTGAGCTTGAGAGCATATATATTTTTTTCCAGAAAAAAATAAAGAAAACTCTATAGATTATAGAATTTTGGATCTTCAAGTATGTCTGAGTACAGATTTTTACCTGCTGTTAGATAAATCTGAAACAAGAATTTCACAGATCCCACAACATGAAGACAGAAAAACAAAAGAATATATTTTGATGTCTTTACCATTGTTTTCTGATTATTGTTGAAAGATGTTTCACTCATCTTTATTTTTTGATAAAAATCAGAAGAACCATAAATCTTTAGTGACAGACATTTCTATTCAGCAACAAATTATATTTTTTAAAATAGTAATCCTTGCAGATAATCAGAGAAATCTTATTATGGACAATTAGGTATAGAAAACATGCAGGAGAAGATACAAAACTATAGATACATGTATTTTGAAAATCAACCTATCTATTTATCTATCTATCTATCAATCAAATTATCTTTCTATTTTGGGAGGGTGCCAAACCCCTTTGATGGCCTGGGCTAGGCCATTCCAAAGCCAGGACCACAGAATTCACTAAGGATTCCATTTGGTTGGAGGAGATCCAAGCATGTGAGTCATCACCAGCTACCTCCTAGAATGCACACCACCAGTAAGCTGGAATCAGAAGTGGAGCTGACTCAAGAAACCACGTTCTCATATGGAAGGTGGGTATTCTAAGTGATGTCTTAACCACTAGGCCAAATTCTCACCTCTTCTGCCTACTGAAAATATGCCTATTTTTTATATTTATTTTACAGGTAGAGTTATAGACAGAGAGAGAGAGAGAGACAGAGAGAAAGAAAGGTCTTCGTTCCATTGGTTCACTCCCCAAATGGCTGCCATGGCCAGCACTCCGATGATCCAAAGCCAGGAGCAAGGAGCTTCTTCCTGGTCTCCCATGAGGGTGCAGGGCCACAAGCACTTGGGCCATCCTCCACCACCCTCCTGGACCACAGTAGAGAACTGGGCTGGAAGAGGAGCAACTGGGACTAGAACCTGGTGCCCATATGGAATGTTGGTGCTGCAGGCGGACAATTGACCAAGTGAACACAGCGCCGGCCCAAAATGCCTAATTTTTTTTATCATATATGAAGTACATTATTAAATAATTATATATATGTCTTTGTATTTTTTTACTGAAAACATGTAACATGTTTTCATGTGTAATCCCTAATCTAGAATATTATGGGAGTCTTTTATTTTTCATTTGTATAAAACATTTTTAGAAATAGTTGCTGTTCCATAGCAAAACTAATAAATTCCATTCAGCATAATCTGTAGAATTCAAATTACATAAACTTCAAGCAACACATATATTTCCTTTTTTAAGGAATTATTTATTTATTTGAAAGAGTTACACAGAGGCCACTTCCGGCGTAGCCATGGCGGCTAACGCTACTACGAACCCCTCGCAGCTGCTGCCACTAGAGCTTGTGGATAAATGTATAGGATCCAGAATTCACATTGTGATGAAGAGTGATAAGGAAATTGTTGGCACCCTTCTTGGCTTCGATGACTTCGTCAATATGGTATTGGAAGATGTCACTGAATTTGAAATCACACCAGAAGGAAGAAGGATCACTAAATTAGATCAGATTTTGCTAAATGGAAATAATATAACAGTGTTGGTCCCTGGAGGAGAAGGGCCTGAAGTGTGAGCAGATTTCCTTGACTTATGCTAGATTCTGTGTTGTCTTCTGGTGGCAACAACACGGTTTTTTTTTTTTTTAACTTTTTAATGTTTAGATCTCATAAAGCTAAGTTTTCCGTTCAAGGGAAATGCTTTGAAGATATATTGTATACCCATTTTGTAAGTTAATCATGATTATTTTGGAAAAAGAAGAAAAGAGTTTGTTTTTTGAAAACTAAAACAATAAAGGTGTCTTTGGTTAAAAAAAAAATGAAAGAGTTACACAGAGACAGAGAGGTCTTCCATCCAATGGTTCACTCCCCAGTTGGCCACAATGGTTGGAACTGTGTCAATATGAAGCAAGGAGGCAGGAGCTTCTTCCAGATCTCCTCTGTGGGTGCAGGGGCCCAAGGACTTGGGCCATCTTCTACTGCTTTCCCAAGTCACAGCAGAGAGCTGGATCAGAAGTGGAGTAGCCAGGTTTCCAACCGGTGCCCATATGGGATGCTGGCACTTCAAGCCACGGCATTAACTCACTGCACCACAACGCCGGCCCCTCAACACATATATTTCTTAAAGTCATAATCAAAACTTTGTAATAATACCCAAGCCATTTAGGAAAATAATTCTTCATAAATAGCAATCATATAAAATTGAAAAGCAAAAATAAAATTACATATCTTTTAAAAACAAGAGTACTTATTTCTATTAAAAAGAAATTATGGAGTGAGCATTTGACACAACAGTTAAGATGCTGCTTCAGACCCTTATATCCCATTTCAGAGTGCCTGGATTTGATTCCTGGTTCCATTCCTGATTCCAGCTTCCTGATAATGCATTCCTTGTAAAGCAACATGTGGTGGTCAAAGTAGTTGAGGCACTGGCACTCATGAGGGACACTTGGCTCCTAGTATGGCCCAGTCCAGTCCTGATTGCTTGTCGTTGGTGATGTGAAACACTAGATGGCAGCACATGGTGTCTCTCTGTTTCTCTGCCTTTTGAAAAAATAAACAAAATAATAAAATGAATTAACTATGACCCCAATTAATAATGCATTGAAATCTCAGTCATAATTATCTTATTGGAAAAAAAATAAGAAAGACTAAAAATAAGAAATATGTTATTAACCAGAAGAATAAATATATTCTCTCATGCTCAGGAGACGATACAGAAAGAGAAAAACAAAGAGTGAAACATAACCAAAGAAAACTAAAAATTACTAAATTGGCAATGCAAATATACTGGTAGATACTGAATTACATGACTCTAATTTTACCAAAGAAAATCATGCACTGATGTGGAAATAATTCAAGAATAATTTCAAGATTTATTTTTTCTGTTTTCCTTAGACTCAACATTATAATTTTTGTAATGAAATAATGGTTTTATAAACAAAATACAAAAGGACACCATGAACTCGAACAACTCAGTAGAAATAAAATAAATTATTAAAGGACATGAAGTGTCAATTCTCACAAGAAGACATAGAAATGATCAACAGGTAAATATAAAAATGTGCGTAACATCAATAGTCATTAGGAAAATACAAATTAAAACCACAAGGAGATATCTCACACCTGATAAAATGGCTATTTTCAAAACAAAAAAAGAGAGAATGTTGGTTAAAATATGGAGAAAAAGGGAACCTGGTATCTCCCTTGCAAGAATGTAAAAAAACAGGTCTGTTATGGAAAACACTATGGAAGACTCAAAAGCATTAAAAATAGAGCCATCGAAGGGAGGAGAGAACTTCCACTTTGACTATGACCCTATCGGAATAAGATCAAAGTCAGCGAACTCTAAAGGCTTCCATAGCCCTGGCAACTCATGACTAGAGCCTAGGGAGATTACTGACGCCATGAACAGGAGTGTCAAATTGTTAAATCAGCAACAGGAGTCACTGTGTACTTACACCCCATGTGGGATCTGTCCCTAATGTGTCGTCTAAAGCCAAGTGATGCTATAACTAGTACTGAAACAGTATTTTTATACTTTGCGTTTCTGTGTGGGCACAAACTGATGAGGTCTTTACTAATTATATACTGAAGTGATCTTCTGTATATAAAGAGAATTGGAAATGAAAAAAACAAAACAAAACAAAACAACCTTGTGTTAAAATGGAAATGACATAGAAAATTAATTAATTTGAAAAAAAATTATGTAGGATCTCTGTCTTTAATGTGCTGTACATTGCTATTTAATGCTATAATTAGTAATCCAATGGTAGTTTTTTCACTTTATGTTGCTATATGGGCAAAATGTTGAAATCTTTACCTAATATATACTAAACTGATCTTCTGTATACAAAGAGAATTGAAAATGAATCTTTACATGAATGGAAGGGGAAAGGGAGCGGGAAAGGGGAGGGTTGCAGGCGGGAGGGAAGTTATGGGAGGGGGGAAGCCATTGTAACCCATAAGCTATACTTTGGAAATTTATATTCATTAAATAAAAGTTTAATAAAAAAATAGAGCCATCATATACTGTGGCAACAATATCTCTGGAATATATACAAAGCACATGAAATCAGAATGTCAAAGAGAGAGATTCACTGTGTTTTCATGGCAGCATTATTTACACAAACCATGTTATAATTGCAACCTAAATGTCCATCAGTGGATGTATGGATAAAGAAAATGTGATAACATGTACCTTAAAATGTTTGTTTGAAATGCAAATCAAAGAAAAGCTATTTTACTGCAAACATTTTTGAACCATGGGTAATTTCTCTAGACTTTTCTTAAAAACTCTTTGAACATATGTGTGTGTGTGTGTGTAAATTTCTTTGTACTTAAACATATTTTAATTCCATTTTCCATGAACTTTTTGAGGTGCGCTTGTATTTAAATGATGGAATGCTTTCCAACTTTGATGGGGAGGTGGTTTCCTGCCCTGCAGAAACAGAAATGAAGCTATCAGATATTATGCCTAATTAAATAGCCAGGCACAGAAAGACAGCACTACATGATCTAACTAATATATGGAATGAGAAAAGTGTAGTTACAAAAGCAGAGTACGATAATGGCTAGTTGGGGCTCATACATGGGAAATGGTGTGATAGTGAAAACACACTACTGTTTAGTTGGATAGGAGGATCTGTTATACAACAGGGTAACTCTAGTTAATGACAATGTAGTGTTGCTGAACTTTGCTAAGCAAGTAGATTTGGGTATTCATATGACACACAAATAAAAATTCGAAATAAGAAAAAGAAACATTACATCCCAACAACTTGCTTTTTTTTTTGCAAAATCCAAATACCCACAGACTTACTTTTCTTCATAAATGCAAGGTCTTATCTTGTTTTAGTTTATAGAAATATTGTTTTATTGTGGCCGAGAATAACTTCTGGAGGAGCCAAATGTAACAATTCTTTCTCCCCACCTGATATGGACTAAATGTTTCTCCAAATGATTACTGACGCCATAAACAAGAGTGTCAAATTGTTAAGTCAACAACAGGAGTCACTGTGTACTTACTTATGTGGGATCTGTCCTTAATGTGTTATCCAATGTGAAGTAATGCTATAACTAGTACTGAAACAGTATTTTTACACTTTGTGTTTCTGTGTGGGTGCAAACTGATGAAATCTTTACTTAATATATACTGAATCGATCTTCTGTATATAAAGATAATTGAAAATGAATCTTGATGTGAATGGAATGGGAGTGGGAGTGGGAGATGGGAGGGGTGTGAGTGGGAGGAAAATTATGGGGGGAAAGCCATTGTAATCCATAAAATGTACTTTGGAAATTTATATTTACTAAATAAAAAAGAGTACTATTTCCTTTAAAAAGAGTGTCTCTCCAAATTTAATGTCTTGAAGCCTAACTCCCAGTATAATGATATTTGGACATAGATTTGTGGGGGAGGAAATTAGGGTGAGGTTGTCTTGAGCATGTGCCCTTCATGATGCGAGCTCAACTAGAAAAAGAAAAGTTCTAGACAGGCATGCCTGGAGGAGAGACATGTGAGGATACAGCATGTGTGGCTATCTGCAAGGCAGGAGCAGAGTCCTCACCAAGAGCAAAATTGGTGTCATGTTGGTCCTTGACTTTCCAGCCTCTAGAATTGTATGGTGTCCCCTAGTCTTTGATATTTTGTTATGGTTCTATAAACACATAGGCTACTAGCTTAGCAATACCTGATATTGGATGGTAAGTTGTAAGGAGATTGTGGTGGATTAATGGGAAGGACTTATTCTCTGATAAACGAATGAGATACCAATAACTTAGGCTTTTTTTAAATTTGAGCTGATCATGAATAAATTATGTGCTTAAATGTAAGAGTGATTTAACACTAGAATACCAGCTATTTATATAACTAAACTATATTAACATTAACAAATAGAACAAGAAAAGCTTTTTGATCCTCTCAATAGATGGAATGAATGTATGATAAAAATAAATGTTAATTTCAATTTAAAAATAAATTTTGAAAATTAAGAGCAGAATAAAACTGTTGTTCTCCAAATTATCATTTGTATTCAACACTTTTAATCAAAACACCAAAAGGTAACTCATGGAACTTTCATATTCTCCAAAAATCTTTAGATGATAGGAGAACAAGAATGTCAAAATGCTGTAAACTGGGACAACTCATCTTTGCAAACTTAAAATTTGTAAAATTATAAGAATGCAGTGGGATATAAGTACAGAAACAATTAGACTAATGGATTCCTCTGCTATTAATTATGAATGTGCTGGATCAGAGCTTTCTGCTAGTGTACCTGGGAAGGCAGCAAATAATAGCTGAAGTGCTTGAGCCCCACATTTTGAGAGTGAACCAGTAGACAGAAACTCTCACTTCTTTTCATCTTCTACTTTCTCTTCTGCTTCTCTTCTCATCCAGCTTCCCTTCCTTCCTTCCTTCCTTCCTTCCTTCCTTCCTTCCTTCCTTCCTTCCTTTCTTCTTTCCTTCCTTCCCTTTTTCTTTCCTTCCTTCCTTCCTTCCTTCCTTCCTTCCTTCCTTCCTTCCTTCCTTCCTTCCTTCTTTCCTACCTCTTTCTCTTCATTCCCTCATCCACACCCCCATCTCCCCTCCCACTTAAATTCGTTTGTTTAAACCTTTGTCAAAATAGCTTTTAAAATGGTACTGGATTGGTGCCTTCTCATAGGAGAATATTTAAATTAAAGCTTCACTTCTCATCTTTAAAAATTAGCAAGAGCATATGTGAACATTATAAGAATCAAATATCAGAGAAAATAGGATATCAGGATCAACCGATTATTTCTGAACTAAACAAAAAATTGTAAATGTAGAATTTGATAAATATATATATACCTAAAGTTAAATTTAAAATTTATGTGCATTAAAAATATAAAGACAGACTATGAGAATATATGTGCATATGTATAGACAAAATTCCGATATATCTATATCTTGAGTATACATCCATATATCAATAAGAAAATTATGGAAAAACTAATAAAATATGAGTCTATTTCTGCTACAGAGGAAGTATCTATATAATTAAAACCTATGAAGGCAATATAACTAGTCATCAAGTCATCAAAGAGTTGAAAATTAAAACAAGGTATCATTTGATATCCTTCAGATAGTCACAATTGTTGGTCTCAACAACAAAATCATAATTTAGGAAATGAGAACAAAAGTTGCTAGTAACAATATAGATATATACATATAGCTTAGGCATTAATTTGACAAACATTAAAATTGCAGCTATAACTTGGCGTTCAGGAATTCTAAATCTGATGTACTTTGGCCTACATACACACAGAACGACTTACAAGGATGTTATGACAGTGCATGTAGAAATCTCAGAGCCCTTCAGTAAGAAACTGATTTATTCCTACAATGGAATACAATATAGCAGGTAAACAGCTTTTTATTACAGATTCATTCATTTATTTGAAAGTTATAATTACAGAGGGGGGGGCAGAGGCTAGAAGAGTAGTCCTCCATCCACTGGTTCACTCCCAAATGGCCTCAATGGCCAAGGCTGGGCCAGGCTTAAGTCAATAGCCAGGAGTTTATGCTGGGTCTTTCACAAGCATGGAAGAACTCAGACCATTTCTGGTGCTCTCTCCATACATCAGCAAGGAGCTGTATCAGAAGTAGAGGAGCCAGGACTCACACCAGACTGAGGATTGCCCTGCCATGCCACAGTACAGACTCCAGTAAATAGCTTTTCTACAGTGATTCTGCTTCAACAGGACACATATTCCAGAAGAATCACTGTTCTATCTGTGGCTGTTGAGAAATAACAAAGCATGTGGGAAAATTACAGAGAAAAATTGTAAGAAGCCCCCAGATTTGTGCAACTTTATGACTAGAGCTGTAATAACTATTACAACAAACATTAACATAATGTTATACAATTAACATTAACAGATGAGAGGTAAATTATTAAACTACTGAGCTTCAGTTAAAAGTTGCTTGAGGAAATGCAGAGCTGTATCTTTATAAATATTAATGAAAAGTAGTTCTATAAAGATGTGGGACCTGGCTAATATATCCTTCCTACTCAGCACATCTGGGACTGTGATTTTGTAAGTGCTTGTTTTCATATAGATTGTTGATTATAGATTAAAAACCTACTATTAAAAACAATTGACATCAGGATTTGAAAAAATACCATTTAATATGTAAGTATTTGGAAAATAATTTTGAATCCTTAATATCTTTTCAAATTCACACAAATTTCTGCTTATATAGACCATATGATGAAACCCATTTCTTCTCTAGTTTGAATTTTTTACCACTATTAGCACTCTCCAAAGAAATATTGGGAGCCCCTGTGTCCTGTGTAAGTTACAGATGCTTGTGTAGTAAAGCATTGGAATGGTGACTAATCTAAATAAATAACTGTAGTTTGACATGCAAGTCAAGATTCCCTGGTCTTAGCTATTGTGAACTGAGCTGCAATAAACATTAAGGTGCAGACAGCTTTTTTGTTTGCCAATTTAATTTCCTTTGGGTAAATTACAAGGAGTGGGATGGCTGGGTTGTATGGTAGGGTTATGTTCAGGTTTATGAGGAATCTCCAGATTGACTTCCATCGTGGCTTAACCAGATTGCATTCCCACCAACAGTGGGTTAGTGTCCCTTTTTCCCCACATCCTCTCCAGCATCTCTTGTTGGGAGATTTCTGAATGTGAGCCATTCTCACCGGGGTGAGATGAAACCTCATTGTGGTGTTGATTTGCATTTGTCTGATTGCTAGTGATCTTGAACATTTTTTCATGTGTCTGTTGGCCATTTGGATTTCCTCTTTCAAAAAATGACTATTGAGGTCCTCGGCCCATCTCTTAAGTGGGTTGTTTGTTTTGTTGTTGTGGATTTTCTTGATTTCTTTGTAGATTCTGGTTATCAACCCTTTATCTATAGTATAGTTTGCAAATATTTTTTCCCATTCTGTCAGTTGCCTCTTCACTTTCCTGACTGCTTCTTTTGAAGTACAGAAACTTCTCAATTTGATGCAATCCCAAATGTTAATTTTGGTTTTGACTGCCTGTGCTCCTGGGGTCTTTTCCAAGAAGTCTTTGCCTGTACCTATATCTTGCAGGGTTTCTCCAATACTCTCTAATAATTTGATGGTTTCGGGTTGTAGATTTAAGTCTTTAATCCATGTTGAGTGTAAGGTGAAAGGTAGGGGTCTTGCTTCACGGTGCTGTGGCTCACTTGGTTAATCCTCTGCCTGCAGCATCCCATATGGATGCCGGGTTCTAGTCACAGTGCGTCCTCTTCCAGTCCAGCTCTCTCCCGGATTTTGTTTTTTGAAAAATATCTATTGAGGTCCTTGGCCCATCTATAAGTGAGCAGTAGACTGGATAATGAAATTATGGGACATGTACTCTATATAACACTATACAGCAGTGAAAAATGAAATCTGGTCATATCTAACAAAATGGAGGAATCTGGAAAACATCATGCTAAGTGAATTAAGCCAGTCCCAAAGGGACAAATATCAAGGAAACCTGTCGAAGTGATATGGACACTATGAGAAACAGTGACTTGATCAGCATTTGTCCTAACTGTTGATGTACTATTTAATACTTTATCCATTTTAGTATTTTTTGTTCTACTTAATACTATTGGTTGAACTCTGTAATTAACACACAATTATTCTTAGGTGTTTAAATTTAACTGAAAAGAGATCTCTGTTAAATATAAGAATGAGAATAAGAGAGGGAAGAGATGTACTATTTGGGACATGCTCAAGCTGACTTGACCAAAATGGTAGTGTTAAAAACATGCCAGGGGATTCCAATTTAATCCCATCAAGGAGGCATGTACCAATGCCATCTCACTAGTCCAAGTGATCAATTTCAGTTCACAATTGATCACACTAAGAGCACTAAGAGTCAAAGGGATCACATAAACAAGACTTATGTCTGCTAATACTAACTGATAGAATAAAAAATGAGAGAATGATCCAACATGGGAAGGGGTATACACAGCAGACTCATGGAATGACATATGTCCTAAACAGCACTCTGGCCTCAGAATCAGCCTTTAAAGGCATTCAGATCTGGCTGAAGATCCCATGAGAGTATTTTAGGCATGGAAAGCCAAGGCACTCTGGAAAAAAAATAAATGAAAGATCTCTGTGAGTGAGATCCCAGTAGAAAGAATTGGCCAGCAAAGAAGGAGGTACCTTTCTCTGAAGGGAGGAGAGAACTTCCACTTTAACTATGACCCTGTCGAAATAAGATCGAAGTCGGTGAACTCAAAAGGCTTCCATGTCCTTGGCAACTCATGACAAGAGCCTAGGGAGATTACGGACGCCATAAGCAAGTGTCAAATTATTAACTCAACAACAGGAGCCGTTATGTACTTACTCCTCATGTAGACTATCTGTCCTTAATGTGTTGTTCAATGTGAATTAATGCTATAAATAATACTCAAACAGTATTTTACACTTTATGTTCTGTGTGGATGCAAACTGATGAAATCTTAATATATACTAAATCAGTCTTCTGTATATAAAGAGAATTGAAAATGAATGCTGATGTGAATGGAATGGGAGAGGGAGCAGGAAAGGGGAGGGTTGTGGGTGGGAGGGAAGTTATGGGGTGGAAAAATCCATTGTAATCCATAAACTGTACTTTGGAAATTTATATTTACTAAATAAAAGTTTTAAAAAAATTCCCCGCAAAAAATGGTGGTTTTTAGAACACAGGATTATAATGAAAGACAACTAAAAATTGACTTACACATTCTGAACAGAAATAGGGCTTCAGAAATAGAAATATTCCCTTTGTAATGCTGAAAAGTCTACATTGCTGAATATAAAATTGATGAAATAATGGGGCAGAGCCAAGATGGTGGATTAGTGAGGGCGGGCACCAATAGTCCAGGAAAAGATAGTTTAATAAAAGTGGAGTTCCTGTAGCCTCGGGAAAAGGCTCAGGGAACATTGCAGAGGAAACTCTTCCGGATTTAGTGGATGTGACCTACAGGGAGAGCCAGGTCGCCCACCACATGGAAGCCCAACCACAGAATCTGCGTGCCAGCGCTGGAAGGGGAAGTGAGACAAACACCTTGGTAAATTGAGACATTCGTGGGGAAAGGCAGAAAGAGCCTAGAGGGAATGAGGCCTGAAGGCCCACTGGGGAAAGTTCACCAGGCTGACGAGGAGAGAAAAAAATGAATAAATAAGGGGAGCTGGCATGGACACTAGCCTCTCTGTCCACTCACCTTACAAAGTGAGCAAGATAACTAGTACTACAACAGTATTTTTTCACTTTGTGTTGCTATGTGAGGGCAAACTGTTGAAATCTTTATATATACTAAACTGATTTTATGTATATAAAGAGAATTAAAAATTAATCTTGATGTGAATGGAAGGGGAGAGAGAATGGAAAGGGGAGGGTGGTGGGTGGGAGGGAAGTTATGGGGGGGAAGCCATTGTAATCCATAAGCTGTACTTTGGAAATGTATATTCATAAAATAAAAGATAAAACAATAAACAAAGCTGAGCAAGACAAAGAGCAGGTGCCATTTTACATATGTAAAGTGGCACCTGCCATTAGCCAAACAGAAAAACCTCTCTGGTGGGGAGAAATAACAGGAGGTTAGGACCTAGTGAAAGTGTGGAGCTAATGAACTGAGACTGTGAAAATCTGAGGGGGGGTGAGAGAACTCACCAAGTACACAAACTTGGTAACCTTGGCAACCCAGTGAGAGACTGCGGAGAAATTTGAGACCACACTGAGGGCTGCATAAACTCTTTGTGTGGTGCCAGGGGTAGAGCAGATGAATACACACAGGGGCCAGATTTCATACATCAACTACCCTCAATTCTACTCAGCTGTGCGGAATTACTTCCCAACTGAGTCAAAAAAAAAAGAGAGAGAGAGAGAGAGAGCGGGAGCGAGAGAGTGAGAGAACCATCTGGGTGAGTCACCTTTGGCACATCCTTAACCCTGAAGATCCAAACAGAGCTCTCTGGCCACACACATCACAGCCTTTAAGGATCCATCAAAAGCAGACTGTCCACTTAATCTAGAGTCACAATATAACAAGAAAAAGCACCACAGCAAAGAAACCAAGAATATCTCCACAATGTCAAACAAACACAGAAACCGAGGTAACAAGAACAAGGAAGACACTATGATGCCACCAAATGAAAAAGACACACCAATTCAAGATGATGAAGATGATGAGATAGAAGAAATGCAAAAAGTGGATCTCAAAAAACTGAAAAGATCATTAAGAAGTTCTCAAAAACAAATTCTTGAACTACAGAAATCCTTAATGGACAAGATAGAAAATCTCTCGCATGAAAATGAAATATTAAGGAGGAATCAAAATGAAGTGAAACAACTAGTACAACAAGAAACTGTGATAGTGAAGAGAAATCATAATGAAATGAAGAATTCAATGGATCAAATGACAAACATATTAGAGAGCATTAAAAACAGAATGGGTGAAGCAGAAGAGAGAATATCAGAATTAGAAGACAGAGAACAGGAAAATATACAGTCAAATCAAAGAAAAGAAGAGGAAATTAGAAATCTAAAAAATATTGTTGGGAAGCAACAGGATACTATTAAAAAATCCAACATTCAGTTCCAGGAGTTCCTGAAGGCATGGAGAGGGAGAAAGGATTAGAAGGCCTTTTTAGTGAGATACTAGCAGAAAATTTCCCAGGTTTGGAGAAGGACAGAGACATCCTAGTTCAGGAAGCTCATAGAACCCCTAATAAACATGACCAAAGAGATCCTCACCACGACACGTCATAGTTAAACTCACCACAGTGAAACATAAAGAAAAGACCCTAAAATGTGCAAGAGAGAAATGCCAGATTACTCTCAGAGGATCTCCAATCAGACTCACAGCAGACTTCTCATCAGAAACCCTACAAGCTAGAAGGGAATGGCAAGATATACCCCAAGTACTAAGAGAGAAAAACTGCTAGCCCAGAATATTATATCCTGCAAAGCTCTCATTTGTGAATGAAGGTGAAAGAAAGACCTTTCACAGCAAACAGAAATTGCAATAATTTGTCACCACTCGTCCAGCCCTGCAAAAGATGCTTAAAGATGTGTTACACACAGAAACACAGAAACATGGTCATCAATATGAAAGAAAGTAAAGGAAGGAAACCTCACAGCAAAAGATCACATGAAGTTCAAAACATGTATTAGAAAATATCTTTGGCAAATGGCAGGGCAAAGTTACTCCTTCTCAATAGTCACATTGAATGTTAATGGCCTGAACTGTCCAGTTAAAGACCCTGACTGGCTGATTGGGTTAAGGAACAAAACCCATCTTTTTGCTGCTTACAAGAAACTCATCTTTCCAACAAACATACATACAGACTTAAATTGAAAGGCTGGAAAAAGATATACCATGCCAACAGAAATGAAAAAAGAGCTGGAGTAGCCATCTTAATATCAGATAACATAAATTTTAACATAAAAACTGTTAGGAGAGACAAAGAGGGGCACTATATAATGAATAAGGGATCCATTGAACAGGAAGATATAATGAATATCAATGTATATGCACCTAATAACAGGGCAACGGTTTATTTAAAAGACTTGTTAAGGGACTTAAAGGGAGACTTAGACCACAATACAATAGTACTGGGGGACTTCAATACTCCACTCTCAGAGATAGACAGATCAACAGGACAGAAGACCAACAAGGAGACAGTAGATTTAAACGACACTATAGCCCAAATGGATCTAACAGATATCTACAGAACTTTTCGTCCTACACATAAATCATTTACATTCTTCTCAGCAGTACATGGAACCTTCTCTAGGATTGACCACATACTAGGCCATAAAGCAAGTCTCAGCAAATTCAAGAGAATTGGAATCATACCATGCAGCTTCTCAGACCACAAAGGAATGAAATTGGAAATTAGCAATTTGGGAATCCCTAGAGCACATACAAACACATGGAGACTGAACAACATGCTCTTGAACGAACAATGGGTCATAAATTAAAAGAGAAATCAAAAATTTTCTGGAAGTAAATGAGGATAAAAGCACAACATACCAAAACCTATGGGATACAGCAAAGGCAGTGTTAAGAGTAAAGTTTATATCAATAGGTGCCTACATCAAGAAATTGGAAAGGCACCAAATAGATGAGCTTTCTTTTTTTATTAAACTTTTACTTAATGAATATAAATTTCTAAAGTACAGCTTATGGGTTACAATGGCTTCCCCCTCCCAAAACTTCCCTCCCACCCACAACTCTCCCCTTTCCCGCTCCCTCTCCCCTTCGAATCACATCATGATTCATTTTCAATTCTCTTTATATACAGAAGATAATTTTAGTACATATTAGGTAACGATTTCAACAGTTTGCCCCCATATAGCAACACATATAGAAAAAAATACGGTTGGAGTACTAGTTATAGCATTAAATAACAGTGTACAGCACATTAACGACAGAGATCCTACATAATATTTTTTTAAAAAATTAATTTTTTATGCCATTTCCAATTAAACACCAGGGTTTTTTTTTTTCATTTCCAATTATCTTTATATACAGAAGATCGATTCAGTATATCATTAGTAAAGATCTCATCAGTTTGTACCCACGCAGAAACACAAAGTGTAAAAATACTGTTTCAGTATTAGTTATAGCATCACTGCACATTAGAGAACACATTAAGGACAGATCCCACATGGGATGTAAGTACACAGTGACTCCTATTGCTGATTTAACAATTTGACACTCCTGTTCATGGCGTCAGTAATCTCCCTAGGCTCTAGTCATGAGTTGCCAAGGCTATGGAAGCCTTTAGAGTTCGCTGACTTTGATCTTATTCCGATAGGGTCATAGTCAAAGTGGAAGTTCTCTCCTCCCTTCAGAGAAAGTTACCTCCTTCTTTGATGGCCCCATTCTTTCCACTGGGATCTCACTCACAGAGATCTTTCATTTAGGTCTTCTTCTTATTTTTTTTCTTTTCCATGATATCTTGGCTTTCCATGCCTACAATACTGTCATGGGCTCTTCAGCCAGATCTGAGTGCCTTAAGGACTGATTCTGAGGCCAGAGTGTTGTTTAGGATGTCTGCCATTCTATGAGTCTGCTGTGTATCCCACTTCCCATGTTGGATCTTTCTCTCCCTTTTTGATTCTATCAGTTAGTATTAGCAGACACTTGTCTTGTTTAATTTCATTATCCAGTCTACTATTGATGGGCATTTGGTTTGGTTCCAGGTCTTATCTATTGTGAATTGAGCTGCAATAATCATTAATGTGCAGATGGCTTTTTTATTAGCCAAATTAATTTCCTTTGGGTAAATTACAAGGAGTGGGATGGCTGGGTTGTATGGTAGGGTTATGTTCATGTTTCTGAGGACTCTCCAGACTGGCTCCCATAGTGGCTTAACCAGTTTCATTCCCACCAACAGTGGGTTAGTGTCCCTTTTTCCCCACATCCTCTCCAGCATCTATTGTTGGTAGATTTCTGGATGTGAGCCATTCTCACAGGGGTGAGGTGAAACCTCATTGTGGTTTTGATTTGCATTTCTCTGATTCCTAGTGATCTTGAACATTTTTTCATGTGTCTGTTGGCCATTTGGATTTCCTCTTTGAAAAGATGTCTGTTGAGGTCCTTGGCCCATCTCTTAAGTGGGTTATTTGTTCTGTTGTTGTGGATTTTCTTGATTTCTTTGTAGATTCTGGTTACCAACCCTTTATCTGTAGAATCATATTGTCTGCCAAGAGGGATGGTTTGAGTTCTTCCTTCCCAATTTGTATCCCTGTAATTTCTTTTTCTTGCCTAATAGCTCTGGCTAAAACGTCCAGAACTATATTGAAGAGCAGTGGTGAGAGTGGGCATCCCTGTCTGGTACCAGATCTCAGTGGAGATGCTTCCAACTTTTCCCCATTCAATAGGATGTTGACCGTGGGTTTTTCATTTACTGCTTTTATTGTATTGAGGAATGTTCTTTTTATACCCATTTTGCTTAGAGTTTTCATCATGAAAGGGTGTTGTATTTTATCAAATGCTTTATCTGCATCTATTGAGAAAATCATATGTTTTTTCTTAGCAGTCTGTTAATGTAGTGTATTACGTTGATTGTTTTGCGAACCATCCCTGCATACCAGGGATAAATCCCCCACTTGATCTGGGTGGATGATCTTTCTGATGTGTTGTTGCATTCTACTGGCCACAATTTTATTGAGGATTTCTGCATTTCTGTTCATCGATATTCGTCTGTAATTCCCTTTTCAATGCTGCATCTTTTTCCTGCTTAGGAAATAAGGTGATGCTGGCTTCATAGAAAAAAATTTGGGAGGATTCCCTCTTTTTTGATTGCCCTGAATAGTTTGAGAAGAATTGGAGTTAGTTCTTCTCTAAATGTCTGGTAGAACTCAGCAGTGAATCCATCTGTTCCTGGGCTTTTCTTTGTTGGGAGGGCCTTTATTACTGTTTCAATTTATGTGTCAGTTATGGGTCTGTTTAGGTTTTCTATGTCTTCCTGGCTCAATTTAGGTAGGTTGTATGTGTCCAAGAATCTGTCCATTCCTGATAGATTTCCCTGTTTGCTGGCATACAAGTCCTTGTAGTAATTTCTGATGATTCTTTTTATTTCTGTGGTGTCTGTTGTTACGTTTCCCTTTTCATCTCTGATCCTATTGATTTGGGTCTTTTCTCTACTTTTTTTTAGTTAGTTGATCCAATGGGGTGTCAATTTTGTTTATTTTTTTAAAAAACCAACTGCTCGTTTGGCTGAATTTTTGTAATGTTTTTTTTTTTGGATTCAATCCTGTTGATTTCTTCTTTGATTTTAATTATTTCTCTTCTCCTACTGGGTTTGGGTTTGGTTTGCTGCAGATTTTCTAGATCCTTGAGATGACTTGAAAGTTCATCTATTTGGTGCCTTTCCAATGTCTTGATGTAGGCACCTATTGATATAAACTTTCCTCTTAACACTGCTTTTGCTGTATCCCATAGGTTTTGGTATGTTGTGCTTTTATCCTCATTTACTTCCAGAAAATTTTTGATTTCTCTTTTAATTTCTTCTATGACCATTGTTCATTCAGGAGCATGTTGTTCAATCTCCATGTGTTTGCATGTGCTCTAGGGATTCCCAAGTTGCTAATTTCCAAGTTCATTCCTTTGTGGTCTGAGAAGCTGCATGGTATGATTCTAATTCTTTTGAATTTGCTGAGACTTGCTTTATGGCCTAGTAATGTGGTCAATCCTAGAGAAGGTTCCATGTACTGCTGAGAAGAATGTAAATGATTTATGTGTAGGACGAAAAGTTCTGTAGATATCTGTTAGATCCATTTGGGCTATAGTGTCGTTTAAATCTACTGTCTCCTTGTTGGTCTTCTGTCCTGTTGATCTGTCTATCTCTGAGAGTGGAGTATTGAAGTCCCCCAGTACTATTGTATTGTGGTCTAAGTCTCCCTTTAAGTCCCTTAACAAGTCTTTTAAATAAACTGGTGCCCTGTTATTAGGCGCATATACATTGATAATCGTTATATCTTTCTGTTGAATGGATCCCTTATTCATTATATAGTGCCCCTCTTTGTCTCTCCTAACAGTTTTTGTGGTAAAGTTTATGTTGTCCGATACTAAGATGGCTACGCCTGCTCTTTTTTCATTTCTGTTGTCATAGTATATCTTTTTCCAGCCTTTCAATTTAAGTCTGTATGTATGTTTGTTGGAAACATGTGTTTCTTGTAAGCAGCAAAAAGATGGGTTTTGTTCCTTAACCCAATCAGCCAGTCGGGGTCTTTAACTGGAGAGTTCAGGCCATTAACATTCAATGTGACTATTGAGAAGGAGTAACTTTGCCCTGCCATTTGCCAAAGACATTTTCTAATATATGTTTTGAACTTCATGTGATCTTTTGCTGTGAGGTTTCCTTCCTTTACCTTCTTTCATATTGGTGACCGTGTTTCTGTGTTTCTGTGTGTAACACATCTTTAAGCATCTTTTGCAGGGTTGGTTGAGTGGCAACAAATTCTTTCAATTTCTGTTTGCTGTGAAAGGTCTTTCTTTCACCTTCATTCACAAATGAGAGCTTTGCAGGATATAATATTCTGGGCTGGCACTTTTTCTCTCTTAGTACCAGGGCTATATCTCGCCATTCCCTTCTAGCTTGTAGGGTTTCTGTTGAGAAGTCTGCTGTGAGTCTGATTGGAGATCCTCTGAGAGTAATCTGGCATTTCTCTCTTGCACATTTTAGGGTTTTTTCTTTATGTTTCACTGTGGTGAGTTTGATTACGACGTGTCGTGGTGAGGATTTCTTTGGTCATGTTTATTAGGGGTTCTATGAGCTTCCTGTACTAGGATGTCTCTGTCTTTCTCCAAACCTGGGAAATTTTCTGCTAGTATCTCACTAAAAAGGCCTTCTAATCTTTTCTCCCTCTCCATGCCTTCAGGAACTCCTAGGACTGGAATGTTGGGTTTTTAAGAGTATCCTGTAGATTCCTGACAGTATTTTTTAGATTTCTGATTTCTTCTTCTTTTCTTTGGTTTGACTGTTTCCTTTCCTGTTCTCTGTCTTCTAATTCCGATATTCTCTCTTCTGCTTCACCCATTCTGTTTTTAAGGCTCTTTAATGTGTTTGTCATTTGATCTATTGAATTCTTCATTTCAGTATGGTTTCTCGTCACTATCACTGTTTCTTGTTCTACTAGTTGTTTCATTTCATTTTGATTCGTCCTTAATATTTCATTTTTGCGCGAGAGATTTTCTATCTTGTCCATTAAGGATTTCTGTAGTTCAAGAATTTGTTTTTGAGACCTTCTTAATGTTCTTATCAATTTTTTAGATCTGCTTCTTGCATTTCCTCTGTCTCTTCATCTTCATAATCTTGGATTGGGGTTTCTTGTTCATTTGGGGGCATCATAGTGTCTTCCTTGCTCTTGTTACCTCTGCTTCTACGTTTGTTGTTTGGCATGTTGGAAATAATTTATGTTTGTTTGTTGTTTTTTGTTTTTGTTTTTTTTTGGCTGTGGTGTTTTTTTCTCGTTATACTATGCCTCTAAGTGGGCTGTCTGCTTTGATGGATCCTTAGAGGCTGTGATGGGTGTGGCCAGAGAGCTCTGCTTGATTCTTCAGGTTTAAGGGTGTGCAAAACGTGACTCACCCAGATTGTTCTCTCCCTTGTTCCTTGCTGGATCTCTCTCTCTCTCTCTCTCTCTCTCTCTCTCTCTTTTTTTTTTTTTTTTACTCAGTTGGGAAGTAATTCCGCATTGCTGAGTGTAATTGAGGGTAGTTGAAATCTGGGATCTCTGTTCTTAATATGTTGTACATTGTGATTTAATGCCATAACTAGTACTCAAACAGTATTTTTCACTTTGTGTTTCTGTGTTGGTGCAAACCTTTGAAATCTTTATTTAGTATATACTAAATTGATCTTCTGTATATGAAGAGGATTGAAAGTGAATCTTGATGTGAATGGAAGAGGAGATTGAGTGGGAGAGGGGAGGGTTGCGGGTGGGAGGGAGGTTGTGGGATGGGGAAGCCATTGTAATCCATAAGCTGTACATTGGAAATTTATATTCATTAAATAAAAGTTTAAAAAAAATAAATAAAAAAAGTAAAGTAGGTGCCACATAGGTTAAAATTGATTCGATTTGTGAACTGGAAGACCATGCCTTTTCCATGTCCCTGTGTGACCTCATGCCCCTACCTGGCCTCACCTGGGTGCCAACCAGCCCATCAGGTTAATTAACTACTCCCCTTTGGAAGTGGGTTAAAAGCCTGGGGCACAGTGTGTCCTGCCCACTCTTCTTCCCTGGCCTCTTGTCAGGAGGGGGCTTGCTGTAGCCTTGTGCCTCTAGGGTGCATGGCCTTTGAGTCATGTGCTCTAGGCTTCATGGCCCAGGTACAGGCCTAGATGCTCTTCCACGTGGCTGGTTCCTGGTGCTTTGTATGAACCCCTGTTCACCTCTCTTAAATAAAGCTCTCACTCTCCTATGCATTTTTCTCACTAAATAAAAGCTTAAAACATACCATGCTGCCTCATTTATCTGTGCTGGTATTTATAATTCTTCTCTAAATATTAGGCAAGAACCCTCTTGGCCTTATTAATATTGGGGATTTAGTAATAAGCCAGTGGTGAAATTGTATGGCACCCCAAATTCCGGTAGCACATGTGGCACCCCGGATAGCATTTCTAGGGAACTTTTAGGGGCCACACTTCAGTGTGCATTTTAGGGGATCTTCTCTGATTTCAGAAGCATTATTATAATAAATTAAATCACATATGAAACCATAATGAATAATAAGTAAGATATTTTAAAAAGTGCAAGAGTGGTTAACTTTAAAAAAACCAAGCATATAAATTTTTCAAGTAGGTGAAAATTTCAAGAGAAAAATTGCATGATGATTAAGATTAAATGTTGAAATGCCTTTCAAAAATTCAATATCTAGTAAAAACAATACTGCTAGAAATATAGTAAAAATGTAGTGGCTTTCTTATTTGCATCAAGGCTTTTTAAAAGGATCCTAGAACATGGGATTGATGTTGTAGCATAGTGGGTAAGGTCACCACCTGTAGTGTTGGCATACTATATGGCTGCCAGTTTGAATCCCAGCAGCTCCACTTCTGATCCAGCTCTCTGCTAAGGCCTGGGAAAATAGTAGAAGATGGCCCAAGTCCTTGGGCCCCTGCACCCACATGGGAGACCTGGAGGAAGCTCCAGGCTCCTAGCTTTGGATCAGCTCCAGCCATTTCAGCCAACTGGGAAGTGAACCAGCAGTTGAAGACATCTCTCTCTCTTTCTCTGCTTCTCCTTCTCTCTCTGAGTAACTTTGACTTGCAAACAAATAAATAAATCTTTAAAAAAAGGATCCTAGATCAAACAATGCAATTAATACAAGATCATTAACAGCTTTCTCCCTGGAAGAAATCCTAGGCCATGATGCCTCCACTACCTCCAAATTCTTATTTGGAGGAGTGATCAGCAGGAAAAAAGAGCAAAAAGAAAAGAATAAGGTATAATGATCAATTTATAAACAATAAATTATCAATATGTTGGCAGTATTTATATACAGATAGTCCATAACTTCTAAAAATAAATACAACTGATGAATGAAGTTAATTTGATTTCTGGAAAGATTGAAATATAAAATCCCCTAAATTACCAAATACCAACAAGAAACAAATAGAAAACCTTCAAGGATAATAGGCAGACTAGAAAACAACTTTCAACATGAGAAAAGAGAAATAAAAGTATTAAATTCTGTGAAATAAAAGGAATACATTATATGATATCTTTAAACATTTTTTAAATCAATATCAAAAACAAAAAGTATTCAATAGGAAAATGAGCCTAAATATGAGGAAAAAAATAGGTCCAGAAGCTGATAAACAGAACTGTAACTCACTAAAGCTGGTTACTGCAAGCTCCAACAGGACCTGCTAGGGAGAAGGATAATGCAACAGGAGGCTATCCCAGCAGGTGGCAGGAGAACAGGAAGGAGAGGCCCTCCTGCTGTGGGAAGGTGGAACCCAGAAGGAGGCAGTCTCCTACATGAATCCAGGCCTTGCCTGTCGCTATTCCCATACAGCACAACATGCACTTGGGGGTCCATGCTATGGAAGATGTTGACTGGCTGCTTTTGTGACATTGTGTGTGCTCACTGCCAAGCAAACTGTCCAATCAGGCATGGTGACCTCCACACCATGTAAACTCAGTTTAGGATTTGATGTCAGTCATCTGTCAGTTCAGGGAAGCAAGGTCCTAGGATACACCTTTGCTGTTTGGAGTCTCGCAAGGTAAGTTGGGATCTGCCGCACTCCATCTTCACTCACTAGGAGATGCTGGACACAGGAAATTGCAAACTGCTTCATGGTTAATGTGTGAGCCAGGTTGTCTGTAGAGGGGGAAGGCAGAGCCTATGGAAGCTGCTAAAGGACTAGAATGGCACAGGCCTCCTAGAGGTCATCTCTAGAATCTGTCGGTGTCATATTGGTGCTGGCACAATGCTTTCCTCGATCCCCTCAGACTTGTGGGTTGGGAACACGACTGGCACCCAAGACCCCTGACATCCTGCTCCTTCTCTGCTCCAGGGACTTCTCAGCCCCAGCGCCATCTCAGGGCAGCCATGTAGTGGCCACAGCACATCTGCCCGGATTGTGCAGTGGGGGCAGGGTGGTCACAAGGGATAATGCGGATTTTGTGTATGGAGATCATGTGAGATGGGCACTATTGTTTATATTGCCCTTGGTTCCTCCGTGCTTCCTTTGGGACCTAATTCCCCTGAGTTTTCTAAATATGTGGTCTGCAAGGTCTTATACAAGACTGATTTCCTTACATAGCTGTTCCTAGGGTGTCTTATTTGGTTTACTGTTTCCAGTAACACAGTAACATTGATTGGGTCAGGTAAAAAGAAAAATGTTATTTGGCTTGGGGTTTTTATCCCAGTTTTAGAAGAGCAGGAGAACCCTTTGATTTGGTACTTGAGTTTCATTTTCTTGAGACAGACTACAATCTGCATTTGAATTTTTACAATATAAATTTTGGCTACCAAATTTATCAGTATTTTAAAAATTATTTCTATCCCATGAAAACCTTTCTGATTCTGTAGATATGTGTAGTTTACTAAGTTATTTTGAATTTATATTTTAATATAGGAGCCTTCTTCTTTTTTAGTTTTAATTTTTTCAAGATTGTTAGAGTATGATTGACAATATTTGTGTATATTCAAGGTATGCAACATGATGTTTTGATATGTGAGGAAACTTTCAAAAGTTATGGTAAATTAACATTACCTTTTAATTACTTTTTTATAAACTTTTTATATCCTCATACATATACACTATGAAAATATTAGGATGCTAGACAATATGAAATCCATGAATAGGCTGATTCTTAAAAAAAAACTCATGGAAAATGTGTATTATAAAAATATACCTGGCCTGGTCCCAGACTTTGTAGCCATTTTTGGAGTGAACCCATGGAAGAAAGATCTCTCCCCCTCCCTCCCTCCCTCTCTCTCTCTTTATCCATTTATCTCCCTCTTCCCCTTATTCCCTCCTTCCCTCCTTCCCTCCCTTCCTCCCTCAAGCCCTTCCTGTAAATTTGTCTTTCAAATAAATAAAAACCCAATTTTTGTAATCAGGGTAACAAAGTTTAATAAGGTAGAGCATCCATCAGAACAGATGAGACAAAATCAAAGAGAGAGTGCCATCGTTTATACTGGGGAATGCAAGATTACATGGTTTAATAAAATACATCTGATGGGCAAAGTGGGTGGTTACTCAGCAGTGTCTTAAAATTTTAGAGTTGATATTAAAGTTTTAAAAACTCTAGTACATTCTCTTTTATAAATGATCATTAGGATTTAAACAATGTTTCACAAAAAGAATTTCTATATTTCTTTCTCTTTTTTTGACAGGCAGAGTGGATAGTGAGAGAGAGAGAGAGAGACAGAGAGAAAGCTCTTCCTTTGCCATTGGTTCACCCTCCAATGGCCACCGCGGCTGTGGCACTACAGCTGGCGTCCTACGGCCGGTGCATCACACTAATCCAAAGCCAGAAGCCAGGTGCTTCTCCTGGTCTCCCATGGGGTGCAGGGCCCAAGCACTTGGGCCATCTTCCACTGTACTCCCAGGCCACAGCAGAGAGCTGTCCTGGAAGAGGGGTAACCGGGACAGATTCCGGCACCCTGACCGGTTCTAGAACCCAGTGTGCCAGCACCGCAAGGCGGAGGATTAGCCTATTGAGCCATGGTGCCGGCCCGAATTCCTATATTTCTATTTCTCCTTTGCTAAACAACTTGGAATTTTATTATAAGCATCTCATAAAGAATGACAATAAATTAGTCCAGTTTTTTACTTAGAAGATAATTGTTTATGACTGACAACTGTCTACAGTCAAATGAAAATATATTTTATAAGCTAAACCAATTTTTTGCTACTTTACTGATGTTTAGTTTCATGAGCATTTTTCCCAAACATAACATCACATCAGCTCTTAAATGAATGATTTTTCATTTAAAAAGTTTTGGATACTAACAAAAAAACATTAGTTGCAGTTTTGGTAATAACTTATAGAGATTAAAAGAGACAAGAAAGACAAATCACAAGACAATGAAATAATCCATTTATTTCTATCACCAGTGAATTTTTTAAAAAATTGACATTTATAGTGCTGGCTAATAAGTACCCTGTGACATATATAAAATATTTTTCCCAACTAGGTTTCTAAATAATTGTGTATGGAATTTAGAAAACCAGTTTCCAATGACAATTTTTGTAAGCAATAATGGTTTTTTAAGGAAATACTTATGCTTTATATGTCAAAATATCATATCCTGGGGCAAGCCCTGTGGTGCCACAGGTTGAATTGCAACCAGCCATGCTTATATCTAATACAGTCTCAAGTTTGAGTTCTGGCTCACTCATTTCAGAACCAGCTCCCTGTAAGTGTGTCTGCATAATCAGCAGAAGATGATTCATATCCCTGAACCATTCACCCATTTAGGAAACATGGAGGAAGCCCATGGCTCCCGGCTTCAGCCTGGCCCAGCCTTGACTCTTGTGACCATTTGGGAAAGAGGATAGAAGATTCTCCCTCTCATCTCCCCCCCCCCCCGAAATGATACCTTTCAACATAACAAATAAATCTTTCATAAAAACCTAATGGTGGGCGAGCGGGGCGGGGCGGGGCTGAGCGAGGCGGGCGGGCTCCTGAAGGTTCCAGAGGCTCCGCGAGAGGCGGGCCGCGCACAGTGGGGTGCACACGCAGGCCGCGGGTTGGTGCAAGGAGTGAGCGCGCTCGGGGTGGCGTTTCCTGTTCCTGTCGCTCCCGCCGCTGCAGCTTGGGCCTTGGGCCTGCCCCCGCCGGACCATGGCTTCGGCTTTGGAAGAGCTACAGAAGGATCTAGAAGAGGTGAAGGCGTTGCTGGAAAAACTACCAGAAGAAGAGTCTGTGATGCCCTTACAGCAGAGAAGTCCAAGATTGAGACAGAGATCAGGAACAAGGTGCAGCAGAAGTCACAGAGCAAAGCAGAACTTGACAACGAGAAGCCGGCTTCTGTGGTTGCTCCCATCACAGCGGGCTATACAGTGAAGATCAGTAATTACGGATGGGATCAGTCAGATAAGTTTTTGAAAATCTACATTACTCTAACTGGAGTTCATCACGTTCCCACGGAGAACGTGCAGGTGCATTTCACAGAGCGGTCATTCGATCTTTTGGTAAAGAACTTAAATGACAAGAATTAGTCCATGATCCTGAACAATCTGTTGAAACCTATCTCAGTGGAAGGCAGTTCAAAAAAAGTCAAGACTGACACAGTTCTTATCTTACGTAGAAAAAAAGCAGAGAACACCCGATGGGACTACCTGACTAGGGTTGAAAAAGAATGCAAAGAAAAAGAAAAGCCCTCCTACGACACAGAAACAGACCCTAGTGAAGGACTGATATGAATGTGCTGAAGAAGATTTATGAAGATGGAGACGACGACATGAAGCGAACTATCAATAAAGCCTGGGTGGAGTCGAGAGAGAAGCAAGCCAAAGGAGACACGGAATTTTGAGACTGGAGTCCTGTTGGAACTGTGCTGTGGAAGTGCTGACCTTTCCAACAAGGGAGTGTTGCTGAGCTGCATATGTCACTTGACAGATAATACTCACATACCCTTTAAGGAAAGGCAATGAATTCTCCGTTTCTTACTGGAAGATTTATTTAAATAAAATGTGCTTATTAAAAAAATCTAATGGCCCAGATTTAATTGATAGACATAAGCATAACAAGTGGGCAAAATATAAAAACTTTAAACATATCTTAACTCAAAATTGCCTGGACTTTTTAATTATGAAAACTTATTATTATTACTGGAAGAAAAAATTAATAACTTGGGAGGAGAAATAAAAATGAGCTAACAGAAAGTGAAGCGCAGACCATTACAATTGTATCAAAATGAATATTAAAATCCCAAAAATGTTATAACAAAGGTCATACCCTCTATCACAGAATTAAATAAGCAGGTCAGGGGAAAAGTGCTGTAGTGCAGTGGATTAAGACTCCAATATGTATGCCTTCATCTATCATTGAGATTCCTGGATAAGGTATGACATATTTTGCTCTCCTGATCAGCTTCCTGCTAATGTAATTTAGAGGCAGAAAATCATGGCCTATCAGTCCCAAAGAGACAAATATCATTTGTTTTCCAGGATCGGTGACAACTAACTGAGCACCAAAGGGGAAACCTGTGGAAGTGAAATGGACACTATGAGAAACAGTGACTTGATCAGCTCTTGTGCTGACTGTTGATGTACAATGTAATACTTTATCCTTTTTAGTATTTGTTGTTGTAGTACTAGTGGTTGAACTCTGTAATTAACACACAGTTATTCTTAGGTGTTTAAATCTTAACTGAAAAGTGATCCCAGTTAAATATAAGAATGAGAAAAAGAGAGGGAGGAGATGTACAATTGGGGACATGCTCAATCGGACTTGCCCCAAATGGTGGAGTTAGAATCCTGCCAGGGGATTCCAATACAATCCCATCAAGGTGGCATGTACCAATGCCATATCACTAGTCCAGGTGATAAATTTCAGTGCACAATTGATCACACTGATAGATGTAAGAGTCAAAGGGATCACACAAACAAGACAAGTGTCTCCTAATACTAACTGATAGAATCAAAAAGGGAGAGAATGATCCAACATGGGAAGTGGGATACATAGCAGACTCATAGAATGGCAGATGTCCTAAATAGCACTCTGGCCTCAGAATCAGCCCTTAAAGCGTTTGGATCTGGCTGAAGAGCCTATGTGAGTATTTTAGGCATGGAAAGCCAAGACACTCTAAAAAAAAAAAAAAAAGAAGGAGACGACCTAAATGAAGGATCTCAGTGAGTATGATCCCAGTGGAAAGAACGGGGCCATCAAGGTAGGAGGTACCTTTCTCTGAAGGGAGGCGAGAACTTCCACTTTAACTATGACCCTGTCAGAATAAGATCAAAGTCGGTGAACCCTAAAGGCTTCCATAGCCCTGGAAACTCATGACTAGAGCCTAGGGAGATTACTGACGCCATAAACAAGAGTGTTAAATTGTTAAATCAATATCAGGAGTCACTGTGTACTTACATCCCATGTGGGATCTGTCCTTAATTGGTTGTTGAAGGTGAAGTAATGATATAGCTAGTACTGAAACACTATTTTTACACTTTGTGTTTCTGTGTGGGTGCAAACTGATGAAATCTTTACTTAGTATATACTGAATCAATCTTCTGTATATAAAGATAATTGAAAATGAAAAAAAACCTTGGTGTTAAATTGGAAATTACATAGAAAATTAATCAATTTTTTAAAAAAAAATCATGTAGGATCTCTGTCATTAATGTGCTGTACACTCTTATTTAATGCTATAACTAGTACTCCAACAGTATTTTTTCACTTTGTGTTGCTATGTGAGGGCAAACTGTTGAAATCTTTAAATATACTAAACTGATTTTCTGTATATAAAGAGAATTGAAAATGAATCTTGATGTGAATGGAAGGGGAGAGTGAGTGGGAAAGCGGAGGGTTGCAGATGGGAGGGAAGTTATAGGGGGGGAAGCCATTGTAATCCATAAGCTGTACTTTGGAAATTTATATTCATTAAATAAAAGATAAAAAAAAGAAAATGATGGCCTATATAATTGGTTTCCTGCCATCTACATGAACATCTCAGATGGAGCTTCTGGCTGATGGCTTGGGATTTCTCAGCTCCAGTTGCTGGGGAAATTATGTGGGTGAAAAAAACATATAGAATTTTACAGCTCCATCTTTCTTTGCCTATAAAATAAATCTTTAAAAATTAAAAAATATGACTACGAAAATATATGCCACACCTGTTCAAAAATAAAAGCTAAATTTATATCACCAGAAACATCAACAAAATCTGTGAAATGTAACCTATAAAAGGATAATGGCCAAATCTTGCCTTAAATTTTTTTCTGAAAATAATGTTCACATAAAGAATGTGGTAAAGTTACAACTTCACAGGGTTGATAACATCACACTGAAAAAGATAACATAGCAGGGTCTGGCATCTAAGTACTGAGGACACACAATCATGGTAGATATATTGTCAAAACAGAAACAAAAAATGGTAGGAGATGCAAATGTAATAAACTATAGATTGTGATCACTGTGAGAGAAATAAGCAATTTGTTAAGCAACAGTAAGGGTTGAGTTATTGATTTAATGGTTCAAGACAGTATCCTCTATGGGCACCAGATAATCCACATCTGATCCAACTCCCTGCTAAGTACCTGGGAAAAGCAGTGGAATATGGCCTAAGGGTTTGGGCCTTTGCCACTCATCTGGGAAACTCAGATAAAACTCCTAGCTTTCAGCTTGGATCAGCCTTGGCTGCTGCAGACAACTGGGTGGTGAACCAGCAGACAGAAGATGGAAAATTCTCTCTCTCTCTCCTCCCTCTCTCCTTCTCCCACTCCCCCCTTTCCTCCTTCCTTATCAATAACTCTAATTTTGAAATAAATAAAACTTTAATAAAAGGAATAAGGGCTAAAAAACCAATGTTGGACAAGGTGATAAAAGTAGTCCATTATAATTGCATTGAAAGGGGAAAATTAATGACATCTTTCCCAGGAAATATAAATTAAGCATATATAATGGGGTTAAAGATGGCAAACAGGGAGGGAGGTTACTTATTTAGTCCAAGAAAAGATAGTTTAATAAAAGTGGAAATAGTCTAGTCTCAGGGAAAAGTTAGGGGAAAAAATGGCAGAGGAAGCTATTAAAAAATTGGAGGGACACAGTGGACCTATGTGGAGGGTGTGGGCACCCATGGCTTGGGATCCCAGGAGCAGAGAACCTCTGCACCAGCACTGGAAAGTGAGGTGAGATGAGACTGGAGTAGCCCCAGACACTTGAGAAAAAGTGGCATGCAGAGCCTAGTAGGAATGAGGCTTGAAGCCCCATATGGGAAAATACACCAGTCTAACTAGAGGAGAAAAAAAATAAAAGAGATAGTATGGACATGATTCTCTCTATCCAATCATCTCACAAAGGTATATGAGCTGATAAAGTGGGCCCCATTTTGGACATATGTAACAGCTGTGCCAGCTTGTGTCTGCACAAAACAATCAGCTGATCAGAGAAACCTGACTCTGGTGGGAAGTAATAACAGGAGACTAAGACCTAGTGAATGTGTGGAGCTTCTGAACTTGGACTGTCAAAAAACAAAAACAAACCAAAAAAAAAAAAAACAAAAAAACAAAAAACAAAAAACTGAGGGTAGAACTCATGGTGTGGCTGAGACTGTGAGTAGTGTTGGTGAGAGATGTCCCAAGCTCGGGCAGCCCTGGCTACCCGGTAAGAGACATTGCAGGAGAATCTGAACTTACACTGAAGACTGCACAGATCCTTTGTGTGGTCCTAGAACAGATGAATATTATACCCACTGGGGCTAGTGCTCAGTCACTGATTGTCATCGACAAGAAGAGCTAAGCTGAGCAGAATTACTTCCATTCTGATTAAGAGAGACAGAGAGAGAAAAAATTTTCCACAGCAAAACAGGGGGACTTCAACTACACTTTCTGCAATAGACAGATCAACCAGACAGTAAATCAACAAGGAAACAGCAGATTTAATAGACACCATAGACCAAAAGGATATCTACAGAACTTTTCATCCTATACTTAAAGAATACACATTCTTCTCAACAGTGCATGAGACTTTCTCTAGGATTGACCACATACTAGGCCATAAAGAAAGCCTCAGCAAATTCAAAAGAATTGAAATCATACCATGCATCCTCTCAGACCACAGTGGAATGAAGCCAGAAATTAGCAACTGAGGAATCCCTAGAGCACATGCAAACACATGGAGACTGAACAACATGCTCCTGAATGAACATTGGGTCAGAGAGAAATCAAAAGAGAGATAAAAAACTTTCTGGAAGCAAATGAAGATAACAACACATGAAAACTTATGGGCTACAGCAAAAGCAGTGTTAAGAGGAAAGTTTATAGCAATAGGTGCATGCATGAAGAAATTGGAAATGCACCACATAAATGAGTTATCAATGCATCTCAAGAATTAGAAAAACTACAGCAAACCAAACCCAAAACTAGGAGAAGAGAAATAATTAAAATTAGAGAAGAAATCACAAATTTGAAAATAAAAATTAACAAAAGATCAGCAAAACAAAGAGCTGATTTAAAAAAAATTAACACACCATTAACCCAAATAAACAAAAAGGAGAGAGAAGACACCAATCAATAAAATTAAAGATGAAAAAGGGTATATGGCCGGTGCCGTGGCTTAACAGGCTAATCCTCCACCTAGCGGTGCTGGCACACTGAGTTCTAGTCCCGGTCAGGGCGCCAGATTCTGTCCCAGTTGCCCCTCTTCCAGGCCAGCTCTCTGCTATGGCCCAGGAGTACAGTGGAGGATGGCCCAAGTGCTTGGGCCCTGCACCCCATGGGAGACCAGGAGAAGCACCTGGCTCCTGCCTTCGGATCAGCATGGTATGCTGGCCGCGGTGGCCATTGGAGGGTGAACCAATGGCAAAGGAAGACCTTTCTCTCTGTCTCTCTCTCACTGTCCACTCTACCTGTAAAAAAAGAAAGAAAAAAAAGAAAAAGGGTATATAACAACAGACACCACAGAAATAAAAAGAGGTATCAGAAGTTACTACAAAGACTTGTATGCCAACTAACTGGGAAATCTATCAGAAATGGATAGATTCCTGGACACATACAACTTACCTAAATTCAACAATGAAGACAGAGAAAACCTAAACAGACCCATTAACCAAGTCAGAACCTCCCAACAAAGAAAAGCCCAGGACTGCATGGATTCACTGCTGAATTTTACCAGACATTTAAAGAATAACTAATACCAACTTTTCTCAAACTATTCAAAACAATTGAAAGAGAAGGGATCCTCTCAAATTCTTTTTATGAAGCCAGCATCACATTAATTTCTAAACCAGAAAAAGATGGAGGAGAAAAAGAATTAGAAATCAATTTACCTAATGAACATAGACAAAAAGATCCTCAATAAAATTATGGCCAATAGTATTCAACAACACATCAGAAAGATCATCCACCCAGACCAAGTGGGATTTACCCCTCTTAGGCAGGGGTGGTTCAACATTCACAAATCAATCAATGTGATACACCACATTAACAAAATGCAGAGGATTGGCCAGCGCTGAAGCTCAATAGGGTAATCCTCCGCCTGCAGCACTGGCACACCAGGTCCTAGGCCTGGTTGCTCCTCTTCCAGTCCAGCTCTCTGCTGTGGCCTGGGAGTGCAGTGGAGGATGGCCCAAGTGCTTGGGCCCTGCACCCACATGGGAGACCAGGAGAAGCACCTGGCTCCTGGCTTTGGATCAGTGTGGTGTGCCAGCTGCAGCATGCCAGCCACAGTGGCCATTGGAGGGTGAACCAACGGAAAAGGAAGACCTTTCTCTTTGTCTCTCTCACTGTCCACTCTGCCTGTCAAAAAAAAATTTAAAAATATAAAAAAATGCAGAGGATAAACCATATGATTATCTCAATAGATGCAAAGAAAGCATTTGATAAAATACAACACCCTTTCATGATGAAAACCCTAAGCAAATTCAGTTTTTAAGGAACATTCATCAACACAATCAAGGTGATTTATGGCAAACCCATGGCCAGCATTATATTGAATGGGGAAAAGTTGGAAGCATTTCCACTGAGATCCAGTGCCAGAAAGGGATGCCCACTCTCACCATTACTATCAATATAGTCCTGGAAGTCTTAGCCAGAGCCATTGGGCAAGAAAAAGAAATTAAAGTTATACAAATTAGGAAGGAGGAAGTCAAACTATCCCTTTTGCAGATGATATGATTCTTCATATTGTAACTTATAGAAGAGTTTGCCAAAGTAGTAAGACATAAAATCAATGCACAAAAATCAACAACCTTTGTATACACAGACAATGCCACAGCTGAAAAGAAACTTCTAAGATCAATCCCATTCAGAATATCTATAAAAAATCAAATATCTTGGAATGAACTTAACCAAGGATGTTAAAGACCTCTATGATTAGACTTATAAAACTTTAAAAAAGAAAAAGAAGGAAATAAAAAAAACTGGAAAAATCTTCCATGTTCATGGATTGGAAGAATCAATATCATTGAAATGTCCATTCTCCCAAAAGCACTTTGTAATTTCAATGTGATACCAATCAAAATGCCAAAGACATTTTTCTCAGATCTGGAAAAAAAATGACAGTGAAATTCATATGGAGGCACAGGAGACCTCAAATAACTAAAGAAATCTTGTACAACCAATAGAGCAGGACGCATCACAATGCCAGATTTCAAGACATACCACAGGCAGTTATAATCAAAACAGCATGATACTGGTACAGAAACAAAAGGGTAGACCAGTGGAACAGAATGGAAACACCAGAAATCAATCAAAACATCTATAACCAACTTATCATTGATCCAGGATCTAAAGCAATTCCTGGAGAAAGAAAAATTTTCTCAGCCGGTGGTGCTGGGAAATCTGGATTTCAACATGCAGAATTATGAAACAAGACTCCTAACTTACATCTTACACAAAAATCCACTCAACATGGATTAAAGATCCAAATCTATGACCCAGCAACATCAAATTATTAGAGAATATAGAAGAAACTCTTCAAGATATAGGCACAGGCAAAGACTTATTTAAAAACATCCCAGGGCTGGTGCTGTGGCTCAATAGGCTAACCCTCTGCCTGCAGCGCTGGCACCCCAGGTTCCAGTCCCAGTCAGTGTGCCGGATTCTGTCCCGGTTGCCCCTCTTCCAGGCCAGCTCTCTGCTGTGGCCAGGGAGTGCAGTGGAGGATAGCCCAAGTGCTTTGGCCTTGCACCTGCATGGGAGACCAGGAGAAGCACCTATCTCCTGCCTTCAGATAAGCATGGTGTGTCGGCCACAGTGCGCCAGCTGCAGCAGCCATTGATGGGTGAACCAACAGAAAAGGAAGACCTTTCTCTCTGTCTCTGTCTCTCTCACTGTCCACTCTGCCTGTCAAAAAAATATATCCCAGAGGCACAAGCAGTCAAAGACAAAATTAACAATTGGCATTACATCAAATTAAGAAGTTTCTGTACTGTAAAAGAAACAGTGAGGAAAGTGAAGAGGCAAACAACAGAAAGGGGAAAAATATTTGCAAATTATGCAACTGATAAAGGATTAATAACCAGAATCTAAAGGGCAAGCACCATGGCTCACTAGGTTAATCCTCTGCCTATGGTGCTGGCATACCATATGGGTGCCCAGTTCTAGTCCCAGTTGCTCCTCTTCTAGTCCAACTGTGCTGTGGCCCAGGAAGGCATTTGAGAATGGCCCAAGTGCTTGGGCCCCTGCACCTGCATGGGAGACCAGGAATAAGTACCTGGCTCCTGGCTTTGGATCGGTGTAGCTCTGGCCATAGCAGCCATTTGGGGGCTGAACCAACAGAAAGAAGAACTTTCTCTCTGTCTCTCTGTCTCTCTCACTGTCTAACTCTATCTGTCAAATAAATATATAATAACCAGAATCTACAAAGTTATCAAGAAAATTTGAGACAACAAAAGAAACAACCCACTTAACAGATGGGCCAAAAACCTAAATAGACATTTTTTTCAAAAGAGGAAATCCAAATGGGCAACAGACAAATGAAAAAATTTTCAGGGTCACTAGCCATTAGTAAAATGCAAATCAAAACCATAATAAGTTTCACCTCACCCCGGTTCAAATGGCTTACATACAGAAATCAACTAACAACAGGTGCTGGTAAGGATGTGGGGGGAAAGGCACATTAATACACTGTTGGTGGGATTGAAAACTGGCAAAGCCACTATGGAATACAGTTTGGAGATTCCTCACAAACCTGAATTTAGAACTACCACACAACACGCCATCCCACATTTTGGAATTTACCTAAGGGAAATTAAATTGGCAAATAAAAGAAATGTCTGCACCTCAATGTTTATTGCAGCTCAATTCACAATAGCTAAGACCTGGAATCAACCTAAATGTCCATCAACAGAAGATTGGATAAAGAAATAATGGGATATATACTCTATAGAATATTACACAGTGGAAAAAATGAAATCCGATCATTTGCAACAAAATGGAGGAATCTGGAAAGCATCATGCTGAATTAAGCCAGTCCCAAAGGGACAGATATCATGTGCTCTCCCTTATGTGTGACAACTAACTGAGCACCTAAAAGGAAAGCTGTAGAAGTGAAACTGATACTATGAGAAACAACAATTGTATCATCCCTTGTTTTGACTGTCGAGGAACAGGTTACTCTTTATTCTTTTTAGTATTTTCTTTTTCTAATTATTACCATTGGCTGAACTCTTTAATTAATACACAATTATTCTTAGGTGGTTAAAGTTAATTGAAAATTGATAGCTGTTAAAAAAATAGAGTGGGGGCCGGTGCCGTGGCTCAATAGGCTAATCTTCCACCTATGGCGCCAGCACCCTGGGTTCTAGTCCCAGTTGAGGTGCCGGATTCTGTGCTGGTTGCTCATCTTCCAGTCCAGCTCTCTGCTGTGGCCCAGGATTGCAGTGGAGGATGGCCCAAGTGCTTGGGCCCTGCACCTGCATGGGAGACCAGGAGGAAGCACCTGGCTCCTGGCTTCAGATCAGTGTGGTGCACCAGCCTCAGCATGCCGGCTGCAGAGGGAGGTGAACCAGCGGACATTGGGGGTGAACCAATGGAAATGGAAGACCTTTCTTTCTGTCTCTCTCTCTCTCATTGTCCACTCTGCCTGTTAAAAAAATGATAAAATAAATTTAAAAATAGAGTGGGAATAAGAGAGGGAGAAGTTGTACAACTTGGCACATGCTCACTTACCCCTAATTAGAGCTAAAGGCATGCCATGGGACTCCAAATCCCATTAAGTTGGAAGATACCAATGCAGTGTTACTAGTGAAAGTGATCAATTTAAGTTTATAATTGATCATATAGATAGTAATAAGTGTCAAAGGGAACACATAGATAAGACCAGTGTCTGTGATAGAATTAAAAGGGAGAGAATGACCCAACATGGGATGTGGAATACACAGCAGACTCATATCATTGCAAATGCCCTAAACAGCACTCTGGCCTCAGAATCAGCCCTTAAGGCATTCAAATCTGTCTAAAAAGCCCATGATAGTTTTTCAGGCATGGAAAGCCAAGACACTGTGGCAAAAAAAATGACCTATATAGAAGATCTCTGTGAGTGAGATCCCAGCAGAGAGAACAGGCCATCAAAGAAACAGGCATCTTTCTCCAAAGGGAAGAGAGAACTTCCACTTTGATTATGGTCTTACCTAAATAAGGTCAGAATTTGAACTCAAGAGGCTTCCATATCTTTGGCAGTTCATGACAAGAGGCTCTTGTGATTACTGACATCATAAATAAGAGTGGCAATTTTTAAATCAACAACAAGAGTCACTGTGCACTTACTCCCTATGTAGGGTCTCTGTTTTTAATGGTTTATACTATGCAAATTAATGGTAAAACTAGTATTCAAATAGTGCTTTATACTATTGAGGTGGATTGAGGAAGGGAGAAAAGTGTGATCATATTTCTTGAATTGTATCTATAAACCACATGGAAACTTCTCTCTATAGTAATAAAAATTTAAAATGAAACAAAATTCATTTGTCATTACTCTGAGAGGAAAATTGAAACAGTAATTGCTCAAGAAGGAGATATGAGATGATAAAACAAAGTAGATCAATACAAGTACATTGAAAAAAGGAAATAAAAAATATTTTGGCAAATATAACTCTAAGATCATATAACTTACCACAATAACTTGATTTTATAACCACAACTATTCTAAAGAAAATATTCATTTAGAATTATTCTGTTGAAACTTTCAAAATTGAAGATAAGAATCTTGAAAATCAGAAACGGAAAACATTCGCTAACCACAAGAATGAATTATCAGAATTTTCAGATGAATCTAGGCTGTCTCTGAAAATGTGTGTCCATGATGATTGCCAGCAAGAACTTTAGTATTTGGATGGAATTGATAATTTCATAAAGAAAAGGCCAACCATGATGACCATGCATTCACAGTACTAGGACTGGCTTACAATATCAAGTTAAAGAGATATATAGGTGTAAGCAATGAACTCAAATGCAAAAGCAAATAAATAGGATGTTGTGAAATAAAGTATATTATGATTAGTATGAAAAAATGAATAGTTTTTAGTAGCAATAAAATTTAGTAGAAGGAAGAAAAAGACACTTTTGAAAACTAGACTATTGAGGCTGGCATTGTGACTTAATGGATAAAGTCACTGTCCGCAGTGCTGGCATCCCAAATGGGTACCAATTCAAGTCCTGGTTGCTCCTCTTCTGATCTAGCTTCCCCTACTGGGAAAACACTAGCTGATGGACCAATTCCTTGGCCCTTGTATCTATGTGGATGACATGGAAAAGTTCTCTGGGCTGTGGATTCAACCTGGCCGGCATTTGAGGAGTGAACCAGGATGGAAGATCTTTCTCTTTCTGTTTTTTAATATTTTATTTATTTATTTGACAGGTAGAGTTACAGACAGTGAGAGAGAGAGAAACAGAGAGAAAGGTCTTCCTTCCGTTGAAACACTCCCCAAATGGTCACAATGGCTGGAGCTGTGCCAATCCAAAGCCAGGAGCCAGGAGCTTCCTCCTGGTCTCCCATGTGGGTGCTGGGGCCCAGGAACCTGGGCCATCCTTCACTGCTATCCCAGGCCACAGCAGAGAGCTGGACAGGAAGAGGAATGGACAGGACTAGAACTGGTGCCTATATGGGATGCCAGCACAGCAGGTGGAGGATTAACCTACTGCACCACTGCACTGGGCCCATATCTTTTTCTTTCTTCTCTCTCCCTCTCTCTCTCTTTCTCTCTCTCACTCTTACTCTCACTATCTGTCTCCCTCTCACCCTGTATCTCTGCCTTTCAAATAAATAAAATATTTTTAAAAGTATACCATTATAGTTAATATAAAAAGAAAAAATAAATAAAAGCTTTTTTTAGGAATGGTTAATCAAAGAAAAAAGCACCTGCTAAAATAAAAACACCAGTACCAACCAACACGGAAAATGGGATACACAGCAGACTCATAGAATAGCAGATGTCCTAAACAGGACTCTGGCCTCAGAATCAGCCATCAAGGCATTCGGATCCAGCTAAAAAGCCCATGAGAGTTTCACAGGCATGGAAAGCCAAGACATTCGGGCAAAAAAAATGACCTAAATGAAAGATCTCTGTGAGATCCCAGCAGAAAAAATGGACCATCAAAGAAGGACGTACCTTTCTCTGAAGGGAGGAGAGAACCTCCATTTTGACTATAGCCTTGTCTAAATGAGATCAGAGTTAGCAAACTCAAAAGGCTTCCATAGCCTTGGCAACTCATGAAAAAAGCCTCAGGTAATTACTGATGCCATAAACAAGAGTATAAATTCATAAATCAACAACAGGAGTCACTGTGCACTTACTCCTCATGTAGGATCTTGGTCCTTAATGTGCTGTACTATGTGAATTAACAATATAGCTAGTACTCAAATAGTACTTTACACTTTGTGTTTCTGGGTGGGTGCAAACTGTTGAAATATTAACTTAGTATATAATAAATTGATCTTCAGCAGGATCAGGAGATGGGATGGTTGCAGGTGGGAGGGAGGTTATGAGGGGAAAAGGCCACTGTAATCCAATGACTGTACTTTGGCAATTTATATTTATTATATAAAAGTTAAAAAATAAAAATAAAAATACCAGTAAAATATCTGTATTTGGATCTAACCTACTGAGATTTCAAAAAAAAAAAAAAAACTCAAAGGTGATGGAACGGTTCCATAATGATTCACAATTACCATGAAATCTGATGCCTTGAAGTGGGTAATGATCAGATTTTCCTAAAATGGCTCTGAAAAAACTGTACATAAAAGTTCCCAGAACAGAGGGGGCAGAGGCAAGATGGCGGATAGTGAGGACGTGCGACGACAGTCTGGGAAAATTTAGTTTCATAAAAGTGGAATTACTGTAGCCTCAGGAAAAGACTCAAGAAAAAAAACTGCAGAGGAAACACTTCCAGATGTAGTGGATGTGACACAAAGGACCTACAGGGAGCCCACCACGTAGAAGCCCCGCTGTGGGAGCGAGCTGCAGAATCTCGCCAGCGCTGGAAACAGAGGTAAGACAAAAGCCTCAGAAACCCGAGACATTGGTGGGGAAAGGCAGAGGCCTCTCTCTCCAATCACCAAGCAAAACAAAGAGCAGGCGCCATTTTACATATGTAAAGTGCCAAAGAGTACACAAACTCAGTAACTTTGGGTCTATGGTGAAATTGAGAACACATTGAGGGCTGCATAAACTCTTTGTGTGGTCCCAGGGGTAGATCAAACGAATACTCACAGAGGTCAGATTTCAACTACCCTCAATTCCACTCAGCTGTGCGGAATTACTTCCCAACAAAGTCAAAAAAAAAAAAGAGAGAGAGAAAGATCCAGCAAGGAACAAGGGAGAGAACAATCTGGGAGACTCACTTTTTGCAGAGCAAGGAAGACACTATGATGCCCCCAAATGAACAAGGCACACCAATGCAAGATTATGAAGATGAAGAGATAGAGGAAATGCAAGAAGCAGATCTCAAAAAATTGATAAGAACATTAAGAAGTTCTCAAAAACAAATTCTTGAACTACAGAAATCCTTATGGACAAGATAGAAAATCTCTTGCGCGAAAATGAAATATTAAGGATGAATCAAAATGAAATGAAACAACTAGTAGAACATGAAACTGTGATAGTGACAAGAAACCATAATGAAATGAAGAACTCATAGATCAAATGACAAACACATTAGAGAGCCTTAAAAATAGAATGGGTGAAGCAGAAGAGAGAATATCGGAATTAGAAGACAGAGAACAGGAAAGGAAACAGTCAAACCAAAGAAAAGAAGAAGAAATCAGAAATCTAAAAAATACTGTCAGGAATCTACAGGATACTCTTAAAAAAACCAACATTCGGGTCCTAGGAGTTACTGAAAGCATGGAGAGGGAGAAAGGATTAGAAGGCCTTTTTAGGGAGATACCGGCAGAAAATTTCCCAGGTTTGGAGAAGGACAGAGACATCCTAGTACAGGAAGCTCATAGAACCCCTAGTAAACATGACCAACAGAGATCCTCACCACGACACGTCGTAATGAAACTCACCACAGTGAAACACAAAGAAAAGATCCTAAAACATGCAAGAGAGAAACACCAGATTACTCTCAGAGGATCTCTAATTAGACTCACAGCAGACTTCTCAACAGAAACCCTACGAGCTAGGAGAGAATGGCAAGATATAGCCCAGGTACTAAGAGAGAAAAAGTGCCAGCCCAGAATATTATATCCTGCAAAGCTCTCATTTGTGAATGAAGGTGAAATAAAGACCTTCCACAGCAAACAGGGACTTAAAGGGAGACTTAGACCCCAATACAATAGTACTGGGGGACTTCAATACTCCACTCTCAGAGATAGACAGATCAACAGGACAGAAGACCAACAAGGAGACAGTAGATTTAAATGACACTATAGCCCAAATGGATCTAACAGATATCTACAGAACATTTCATCCTACATCTAAGGACTTTACATTCTTCTCAGCAGTACATGGAACCTTCTCTAGGATTGACCACATACTAGGCCATAAAGCAAGTCTCAGCAAATTCAAAAGAATTAGAATCATACCATGCAGCTTCTCAGACCACAAAGGAATGAAGTTGGAAATTAGCAACTTGGGAATCCCTAGAGCATGTGCAAACACATGGAGATTGAACAACATGCTCTTGAATGAACAATGGGTCATAGAAGAAATTAAAAGAGAAATCAAAAATTTTCTGGAAGTAAATGAGGATAACAGAACATCATACCAAAACCTATGGGATACAGCAAAAGCAGTGTTAAGAAGAAAGTTTATATCAATAGGTGCCTACATCAAGACATTGGAGAGGCACCAAATAGATGAGCTTTCAAGTCATCTCAAGGATCTAGAAAATCTGCAGCAAACCAAACCCAAACCCAGTAGGAGAAGAGAAATAATTAAAATCAAAGAAGAAATCAACAGGATTGAATCCAAAAAAAAATTACAAAAATTCATCCAAACGAGGAGCTGTTTTTTTGAAAAAATAAACAAAATTGACACCCCATTGGCTCAACTAACTAAAAAAAGAAGAGAAAAGACCCAAATCAATAGGATCAGAGATGAAAAAGGAAATGTAACAACAGACACCACAGAAATAAAAAGAATCATTAGAAATTACTACAAGGACTTCCATGCCAGCAAACAGGGAAATCTATCAGAACAGATACCACCTACCTAAATTGATCCAGTAAGACATAGAAAACCTAAACAGATCCATAACTGACAGAAATTCAAACAGTTAAAGGCCCTCCCAACAAAGAAAAGCCCAGGACTAGATGGATTCACTGCTGAGTTCTACCAGACCTTTAGAGAAGAACTAACTCCAATTCTCCTCAAACTATTAAAAACAATCGAAAAAGAGGGAATCCTCCAAAATTCTTTCTATGAAGCCACCATCACCTTAATTCCTAAGCCGGAAAAGATGCAACATTGAAAGAGAATTACAGACCAATATCCTTGATGAACATAGATGCAAAAATACTCAATACAATTCTGGCCAATGGAATGCAACAATACATCAGAAAGATCGTCCACCCAGACCAAGTGGGATTTATCCCTGGTATGCAGGGATGGTTCAACGTTCACAAAACAATCAATGTGATACTCTACATTAACAGACTGCAGAAGAAAAACCATATGATTCTGTCAATAGACGCAGAGAAAGCATTTGATAAAATACAACACCCTTTCATGATGAAAACTCTAAGCAAAATGGGTATAGAAGAAACATTCCTCAATACAATAGAAGCAGTATATGAAAAACCCACGGCCAACATCCTATTGAATGGGGAAAAGTTGGAAGCATTTCCACTGAGATCTGGTACCAGGCAGGGATGCCCACTCTCACTACTGCTATTCAATATACTTCTGGAAGTCTTAGCTAGAACTATTAGACAAGAAAAAGAAATTAAAGGGATACAAATTGGGAAGGAAGAACTCAAACTATCCCTCTTTGCAGATGATATGATTCTTTATTTAGGGGACTCAAAGAACTCTACTAAGAGACTACTGGAACTCATCGAAGAGTTTGGCAAAGTAGTAGGATATAAAATCAATGCACAAAAATCAACAGCCTTTGTATACACAGGCAATGCCACGGCTGAGGAAGAACTTCTAAGATCAATCCCATTCACAATAGTTACAAAAGCAATCAAATACCTTGGAATAAACTTAACCAAGGATGTTAAAGATCTCTACGATGAAAAGTACAAAAGTACAAAACCTTAGAGAAAGAAATAGAAGAGGATACCAAAAAATGGAGAAATCTTCCATGCTCATGGGTTGGAAGAATCAATATCATCAAAATGTCTATTCTCCCAAAAGCAATTTATACATTCAATGCAATACCAATCAAGATACCGAAGACCTTCTTCTAAGATCTGGAAAAAAATGATGGTGAAATTCATAGGGAGACACAGAAGACCTCGAATAGACAAAGCAATCTTGTACAACAAAAACAAAGCCAGAGTCATCACAATACCAGATTTCAGGACATACTGCAGGGCAGTTGTTATCAAAACAGCAAGGTACTGGTACATAAACAGATGGATAGACCAATGGATCAGAATAGAAACACCAGAAATCAACCCAAACATCAACAGCCAACTTATATTTGATCAAAGATGCAAAACTAATCCCTGGAATAAGGACAGCCTATTCAATAAATGGTTCTGGGAAAATTGGATTTCCACGTGCAGAAGCTTGAAGTAAGAACACTATTTTTCACCTTACACAAAAATTCACTCAACATGGATTAAAGACTTAAATCTATGACCTGAAACCATCAAATTATTAGAGAGCAATGGAAAAACCCTGCAAGATAAAGGTACAGGAAAAGACTTCTTGGAAAAGACCCCAGGAGCACAGGCAGTCAAAACCAAAATTAACATTTGGGATTGCATCAAATTGAGAAGTTTCTGTACTTCAAAAGAAGCAGTCAGGAAAGTGAAGAGGCAACCAACAGAATGGGAAAAAAATATTTACAAACTATGCTACAGATAAAGGGTTGAGAACCAGAATCTACAAAGAAATCAAGAAAATCCACAAGAACAGAACAAACAACCCACTTAAGAGATGGGCCAAGGACCTCAATAGACATTTTTCCAAAGAGGAAATCCAAATGGCCAACAGACACACGAAAAAATGTTCAAGATCACTAGCAATCAGAGAAATGCAAATCAAAACCACAATGAGGTTTCACCTCACCCCAGTGAGAATGGCTCACATCCAGAAATCTACCAACAATAGATGCTGGAGAGGATGTGGGGAAAAAGGGACACTAACCCACTGTTGGTGGGAATGCAAACTGGTTAAGCCACTATGGGAGCCAGTCTGGAGAGTCCTCAGAAACATGAACATAACCCACCATACAACCCAGCCATCCCACTCCTTGGAATTTACCCAAAGGAAATTTATTTGGCAAACAAAAAAGCCATCAGCACATTAATGTTTATTGCAGCTCAATTCACAATAGCTAAGACCTAGAACCAACCCAAATTCCCATCAACAGTAGACTGGATAAAGAAATTATGGGACATGTACTCCATAGAATACTATACAGCAGTAAGAAACAATGAAAGCCAGTCATTTGCAACAAGATGGAGGAATCTGGAAAACATCATGCTGAGTGAATTAAGCCAGTCCCAAAGAGACAAATTTCATTTATTTTCCCTGATCGGTGACAACTGAGCACTAAAGGGGAATCATGTGGAAGTGAAATGGACACTATAAGAAACAATGACCTGATCAGCTCTTGTCCTTTCTCTAGATGTACAATGTAATACTTTATCATTTTTAGTATTTGTTGTTGTTGTTGTTGTTATTGTTCTAGTACTAGTGGTTGAACTCTGTAATTAATACACAATTATTCCTAGGTGTTTAAATTTTAACTGAAAAGTGATCCCTGTTAAATTTCAGAGTGGAAAAAGAGAGGGAGGAGATGTACAACTGGGGACATGCTCAATCAGACTTGCCCCAAATGGTGGAGTTAGAAATGTGCCAGTGGATTCCAATACAATCCCATCAAGGTGGCATGTACCAATGCCATCGCACTAGTCCAAGTGATCAATTTCAGCTCACAATTGATAGCTCTGATAGGTCAAAGAGTCAAAGGGATCACACAAACAAGACAAGTGTCTGCTAATACTAACTGATAGAATCAAAAAGGGAGAGAAAGATCCAACATGGGAAGTGGGATACACAGAAGACTCATAGAATGGCAGACATCCTAAACAACACTCTGGCCTCAGAATCAGCCCTTAAGGCATTCGGATCTGGCTGAAAAGCCCATGAGAGTATTGTAGGCATGGAAAGACAAGACACCATGAAAAGAAAAAAAAAAAGAAGACCTAAATGAAAGATCTCTGTGAGTGAGATCCCAGTGGAAAGAACAGGGCCATCAAAGAAGGAGGTACCTTTCTCTGAAAGGAGGAGAGAACTTCCACTTTGACTATGACCCTATCGGAATAAGATCAAAGTCAGCCCACTCTGAAGGCTTCCATAGCCCTGGCAACTCATGACTAGAGCCTAGGGAGATTACTGACGCCATGAACAGGAGTGTCAAATTGTTAAATCAGCAACAGGAGTCACTGTGGACTTACATCCCATGTGGGATCTGTCCTTAATATGTTGTCTAATGTGAAGCAATGCTATAACTAGTATTGAAACAGTATTTTTACACTTTGTGGTTCTGCGTGGGTACAAACTGATGAGATCTTTACTAATTATATACTGAATCAATCTTCTGTATATAAAGATAATTGGAAATGAAAAAAAACCTGGTGTTAAATTTTAAATGTCACAGAAAATTAATTAATTTTTTTAAAAAATATATTATGTAGGATCTCTGCCTTTAATGTGCTGTACACTCTTATTTAATGCTATAACTAGTACTCTAACAGTATTTTTTTTCACTTTGTGTTTCTGTGTGTGTGCAAACTGTTGAAATCTTTAGTTAATGTATACTAAATTGATCTTCTGTATATAAAGAGAATTGAAAATGAAATATGATGTGATTCGAAGGGGAGAGGGAGCGGGAAAGAGGAGGGTTGTGGGTGGGAGGGAAGTTTTGGGAGGGGGAAGCCATTGTAACCCATAAACTGTACTTTGGAAATTTGTATTCATTAAATAAAATTTTAATGAATGAAAAATAAAAGTTCCCAGAACTTACACAATTCTGTGGTAGTTGATAACCTCATAATGAAAACAGCAAACCACATGGCCTAAGGTTCACAGGGGTAGGATTTGCTGAAAATAGATTACTAAAGATATACTTGGGTGATAGTTACAAGAACAATCAGAAAAAATAATAAACATAGAGATGCTATGAAATCAAATATACTGTAAGTAAAATAATTTTAGAGAAATAATAGAACAAGTAGATGTAAGTATTTGGCTGGAAACTATATGAATACAACGACCCTAAAAATGAAAATGGATGAAAAAGTTACAAAATGGAAATCAAACAAAGATCAAATAAGTTAGCAGTAAAAATTCAAAGAAGTCAGTATCTGTAACTATTATAATGCAACTCTCTTACACTGATAGTAAATATACAGTCCCTTAAACTTCCACAAGTTAAAAATATGTTGCATGGGATCCAGCATCATAATTCAGCAGGTAAAGCTACCATTCATGAAAGAAGCATCCCAGATGGGTGCTGATTCCTATCCTTGATGCTTCATTTCTCATCCATTTCTCATCCCTTGGTGCTTCATTTCTCATCCCTATTAATGGCCTGAGAAAACTAGTGGAAGAAACACCAAGTGTTTGGACCACTGCCTCTCATGTGGAAGATAGGAAGAAACTCCTGGTTGCAGCCTGGCACACCCACCCATTGCTGCAATCCTTAGAGTAGGCCAGCAGATGGCAGACCTTTGCCTCTCTTCTCTCTGAAACTCTTTCAAATAAGTAAACAAATTTTGAAAAGAAGAAAAGATGCCTTTAAAATTCATTACATAGATACTGTGAATTATCAAGAATTCCAAGATTTCTCAAAATACATGTACATGATGATTGTCAGTACAACTTAAATAATTTTGTTGGAATTCATGACCTCATAGTCAAAATTCAACTTGTTTATAGGTTCACAATGGAAGGATAAACTTAGACCACAATATTAAAAACACACACAGGTAATGGTAATAGGAAATATGAAACATAAAGCATTGTATGCTTTCTGAAATAAAATATTTGTGATTAAGTGAGAAAAAAATGTGTAATCCAGTGGGAGAAATAATAGATTGATAAAAGACATATGGAAAATTGCTGATAACAGACTATTACAACACATTAAAAAAGGAAAATAAAGACTCAAAAACAAAATCAAAGACAATAGTTCTTACTAGAATAGTTTTCAACTTCTTTAACTTTCACAAATAAAGATAAATTTAGAGTCCCATAAATATCCATAAAATGTACAGAATATATTACCTGGAAGTGGTGAATGATTACTCCATCTTAAAGTTTCTCTGAGAAACTCTGTACTTGAAAGTTGCCAGGACAGCTTACAGAACTTTGAGGCAGCTGATGACCTCACAATGTAAAACCAAAGCAAAATGGCCTCCATTCCACCAGGCAAATATTGACTTAAACTAGGATGTTAAAGACACATATAGGTGGTATGTAGAAAGTCAAGGAACAAAAAGTTCAAATGTGCTGCAAATATTATGAAAGGAAAATCAATACGCTGTCATTACTGTGAGAAAGAATGAGTACTTTGTTAGAAACAATACAAATGCCAGGAGATAAGAGAAGTTTCCTAAAAATAGCCCATAAAAATTACATTAAATCTGTATGGGTAGTTGTTATATATTCAAAGACAGCAACAAAACATAAAGGTTGTGGATATTTTAAAATAAAATATGGCATTTATCATGAGAAGGAATGATTAATTTTATAGGAGTATTTTATTTAAAATGAAAAAGCAGGATTATGTATTTTCAGTCCTTTCAGAATTTCATTTTTCTAGTAATTAATTTACATTTTACTTAATATTAAATGTTACAAAACATCAATCCACAATGCAATGAGGAAAATGATGGTCCTTTCCTACAGGAGGCTAAAACAGCAATGTTCTAGCAACAGCCTAGAATGCATTATTAAAAGCTTATTTACATTATACTGAGTACAAATATTTAATTAAATGAATAGTAAACTAATTAAAAGATTAATTTATTTATTTGAAAGACAGAGTTACAGAAAGGCATAGAGGAAGAGAGAGAAAGGGAGAGAGAGAGAGAGAGAGAGAGAGAGAGAGAGAGAAAGAGTGAGTGAGAGGTCTTCTACCCACTGGTTCACTCTGTAGATGGCCAAAATGACCAGATTTGTGCCATTCGGAAGCCAGGAAACAGGAGCTTCTTCCAGGCTTCCCACATGGGTATGGGGTTCCAAGGACTTGGACCATCTTCTATTGCTTTGCCAGGCCACAGCAGAGAGCTGGATCAAAAGTAGAGCAGCTGGAACTTGAACTGGCACCCACAAGGGATGCCAGCACTGCAGACAGCGGCTTTACCCACTACACCACAGTGTCAGTTGCATAAACTCATTCTTAAAAGAAGGGCCCATAAGCTTTCTATTTATGCCCACATTCCATTTCTCTGAGAGCATGCAGATATGCATATTGCTAATTTAATTTTATATTTTTTATTATTATTAAACTTTTATTTAATGAATATAAATTTCCAAAGAACAGCTTATGGGTTACAATTGGCTTCCCCCCTCCCATTACTTCCCTCCCACCCGCAACCCTCCCCTTTCCCGCTCCCTCTCCCCTTCCATTTAATTTTATATTTTTGTTATCTATTTATTGTATCACTCTGTGTTCTTAATATTGGAATTTGTATTAACAAGCATAATCTCTCTTACTAGTAGATGGCAGATGTTAATCATAGCTACAAAACATCTACAGAGCAACATCAATAACAATGTTTTGCCAGATTCAGCAAAATAGTGCAACTAAGTTGACTAAGTTGAGTTGTTGATTACAATACTCTCTGTCAATACGAAATCCATAATATGTCCTTAAACCAAATGTAAACTTGAAATAAATAAAAGTCCTTCTCCATGTCAAATGATACAACTATACTTAGACCAAAAATGTTGGTCATTCTTTATCTAATGGGAAAATCTTCATTTCCAATTGGTGTACAAAACAAATCATTCCACTCAATTACTGTCATCATGTGAGTTGCACCAAATGAGCAGGATCTAAACAAGACATTGCAAGTTTCATTAAATCTTATTTAAGACTGTGAGAAGTAAGCTGTATGAAGATTCAAGGATTTTATATAAGTATTTATGCCAGAATCCAATGACCTGGGATAGGCTGGGAAACATTCTTATAAAAATGACTGCATATTGGGCTGTACCTAAGTTGCTACCAAGGAAGAAGGCTGACAGTTGGTAGGCATTCATAAGGCAGCATATTTTGCACTTCTCAAACTATTTTACTTCATAAAAAAAAAACAGATCTGATGGACGGCGCTGTGGCTCACCAGGCTAATCATCTGCCTGCAGCTCTGGCACCCCAGGATCTAGTCCCAGTTGGGGCACTGGATTCTGTCCCGGTTGCTCTTCTTCCAGTCCAGCTCTCTGCTGTGGCCCAGAAAGGCAGTGGAGGATGGCCCAAGTGTTTGGGCGCTGCAACCACATGGGAGACCAAGAGGAAGCACCTGGCTCCTGGCTTTGGATCAGCACAGTGCCAGCCATAGTGGCCATTTGGGGGGTGAACCAACAGAAGGGAGACCTTTCTCTCTGTCTCTCTCTCTCACTGTCCACTGTGCCTGTCCAAAAAAAAAAAAAAAAGATCTGCTGACCTTTAAGCTGGACCCAAACATGCAAAGAATTTTGTAGTAGTTCTGACCTGTGGGTTGTAAAACCAAAACTTGGATTATAAAAACAGGAAGATACTCTGGTAGCAGAGATATTCCTGGTGAGTATATACTCTTTTTTGTTTCATGGCTAGCCTTGATAGGATCACAACACAAAAAACATTCATGTTCTCAAGAAAGAACTTTTTTTTATCTATAGCAACTAAATATATACCACTTGAAAACTAGCTCTTGGTGTGCTCCTAGGTTCTAGTAAGGACTGGGAATTTGACTATGCTGTATCAAGTGACTATGAGACCAAATATATAGTCTGTCAGTCCTACTAAGTTCTAAAGAAGAGTAGATGGAAATATGAATCAAAGCTCAGGCATCTGCAGGCCCAGAAGGCATATTTAAACTAACAGTGGGGCTCACCTCCCTCTGAGCAATAGTGGTTGCATAGATTCTACCATATGACTGTCAGAGAAAGAAAACAAAAAAAATAATTGTGTCTTGTTCATGGATGGTTGGCTTAATATATTAATATCAGTTGAAAGTAGGTGCATAGGTGCCAGCACTCTGGTGCAGTGGGTTAACGTCCTGGCCTAAAGCGCTGGCATCCCATATGGGTGCTGGTTCTAGTCCCAGCTGCTCTGCCTCCAATCCATTTCTCTGCTATGGCCTGGGAAAGCAGTAGAAGATGGTCCAAGTCCTTGGGCCCCTGCACCCATGTGGGAGACCCAGAAGCTCCTGGTTCCTGGCTTCAGATTGGCGCAGCTCTGGCCGTTGCAGCCATCTGGAGAGTGAACCATAAGATGGAAGACCTCTCTCACTGTCTCTGCCTCTCTCTGTAACTTTTTCAAATAAAAAAAAAATTTAAAAAGTAGGTGGATAACAGTAGTACCATGTTAAGGATCCTGTAAGGTAGTGGTATAAGCAAAGCTCTGAGTATTATAATAATCTATTTCATGGAGAAAAATACTGCCAAAAACATTGATAATTATAATTTCACAGACAGGACATAATAATTTACCTGGTTGATCAGAAGAATGAAAATTAAAGATGTGTAACATGGAGTTTTGAGTAGGAGGCATCAAATGTGTCTATCAGAGTGGCTATTATGTGTGATCTTTATACTGCTAACTAATAATAACCAGACAGTAACCATGGACATAGAGCCAGTAAGTATCCACATAGACAGAATGACATGAGCCATTGATTTCAACAGGCCTCTGCCACTGCCCAGTCCCATTTATTACACAGTGGATACACAAATACAGTGACCATACTGGCCAAAATGGAAAGTGATCATAGACTTATTAAACATAAACTTGTTAGCATGGGCTACCACTCACTAATGCTGATCCAAGTGTTGCCACTGGTGTTTTTGCAAGCTGCCATCCATAGGGGTAAACACTGACTGTGCTTCCCTATTTCATGAAGTGACCATTAAGGTAATTGATTGAAAATTAAGAAAATTGTTTGGAATCTATAAACATATCTTAAGTCCTAGTTTGCTTTTCTCCCTGCAGGTCTTCAGCCATCACTACTATTTAAGGAATTACTGAGTTTTGACACCACACATGGAATTATATATACAATGAGATTACATATCCAATTTCCTAGGCATAGAAATAGCATTTTATTTCAAATAAGCTGAGGCAAATGACTAAATATTTACATCCACTGTTTCTGTCATATATGCCACTATCCAGAATTTGTCATCATGATAGGGCATTAATATGATTTTAGATGACATGATGCTGTGAGACAAAGGTGGCATGTAGATCACTCTATATCTTTGAAATTAATGGACTTACAAGGTATTGGCAACTTATTCTGTAGAAGGCATATATTCAAGAAATAAGAATGAATGAAGTAGTATCATTGCTTATCATGACTCCTACTTGGCATTTTGGTTGTTATGGGCACCAAGATTTTAGTTTCTGTGCCCTAAATGTTGTCATTCTCAAAGCAGGAATGCTTTTACAGGGAAGAATATAAGAATTTAATGAATTTGAATGTGTGGCTGCTGCCAAGTCACTTTGAGCTACCTGTTGTCTCAAAAGACCTGATGCCAAGAAAGCTTTTGTTTCTGGCAACATTCAAAGACTCTGAGCATGTAATGGGTGGGGAAAATTTTTCCTATCATGGGTTTTTTGGATATTTATAATAGCATCACAGGCCAAACAATTTTATTAGCTGAAAAATTAGCTTGCTATAGATTTATTAATTGTGAGGCCTTTCTGTGGTTGCCTAGGTAGGACACATCAAGTGATTTCATGGGAATTATATGGTCTGTGGGCCATAATTTCTGATAGGAAAGGTATTGCTACCAAAATGTATGTTTAGTATATGCATGCACATTAGAATGACTTCTGCTTTTCCAAAGTCCAGTTGTAGGGTATGCGCACTAATACAACAGTCACTTTCTTAGCAGCCCACAAAGCTTAGTGTTGTGAGTTTTAACCATCTTAATGACCACTGTAGACTGTAACATAATAGATTAATTTGTACAAATTAACATTTTATTGTGTTGATGGAATAAAGCAAGAATTGGCAAATTTTTTTCTATAAGGAGTCAAATATTGTCAGGTTTGTGGGTCATAGGATTTCTGTTATGACTTATCAAACTTTTTTTTAGTGTACAACCAAGTGTACACAAAGTAAAAATGAGAAGCATGGTAGAAATTATCTCAACTGACATTTGGTCTCTATGAATAGATTCACTGTAATACTATAAAGATAACTATGCATAGATAATACCATAGAATTTCAAGAAGCTATCATTTTGTTTGGATTTACATTGTAATTTAAATTCTTGTTATAAACATGAGTTCTTTCTGTACATCTAAAATTGGTAATTTAAATTACTTAGTGCCCATTTACTGAACAATACATATTTGTTATATTCAGTGACAATCACTGGAAATACCATCTCAAATGATTCAAAAATATATTTCTAAATGATTCCCAGAGCTTATGCTACCATAAATATGGTAGTCATAATTTCAAAGATCTCTGGGGACTGGTGCTGTGGCATAGAATGCTAAGCCTTCACCTGTAGCACTGGCATCCCATATGGACACAGGTTCACATCCTTTCTGTTCCTTTTCTGATCCAGCTGTCTGTGTGTGGCCTAGGAAAGTGAAAGATGGTCCAAGTGCTTGGGCCCTTGCACCCATGTGGGAGACCCAGAACAAGATTCGGGCTCCTGGCTTTGAACCACTCAGTTATGGCTGTTGTGAATATTTAGGGATTCTAGCTTGTGAAGCCGGCTCACTAGGAATGCATTAATGAGTAAGGATAAAACAACTTGAGTTCAGTTCAAACATTGTAAGTTTCAATTACCTTAAATATAAGAAGACCTCAAAGAGTTCATGAGAAAAAAATGAATTTTTTTTGTGTGTACAGGAAATTCAAAATTTCTGCTCATTTCTTCAAAATACAGACTTTTAAACTTCTGTTGGCTGAGTGACCCTCAGGCATCACATTTAAAAGAAGCATCTGAATATAAGGTTGGATAATACATGCACTTTGGAAAGTCTTTGATGTACAGAGTTGAATCCATAGGACCAAATGCCTAAGAGTTGAATAGGATCTGCATTCCATCATTGAGGAAATCCCAAAGTTAATATTTTTTGAGGAAAATATTACCTTGAGAAAGAGACCCAGAAAGAACAACCAAAGAATCGAGTCAAGAAGCTAAAGAGGGGGGGAGCACAGTGACATAACAGGTAAAGCCATCATCTGCATTGCAAGCATCCCATATGGGCATTGGTTCAAGGCCAGGCTGCTCCATGTCTGAACTAGCTCTCTGTTATGGCCTGGGAAAACAGTGGAATATGGCCCAAGTTCTTGGGCCCCTGCACCCATATGGGAGACTCTGAGGAATCTCCTGTCTTGTGGCTTTGGACTGACCCAGCTCTGGCTTTTCTGGTCATTTAGGGAGTGAACAAATGGAAAGAAGACTTTATCTCTCTCTCTCTCTCTCCTCTCTCTCTCTCTCTGCTTCTGCCTCTCCCTCTCTGTAACTCAGCCCTTCAAATTAATTAATTAATTAATTAATCTTTTAAAAGAAGCTAAAGAAAAAAAGAGCTTCATAAAGAATCAAGTGTTTAAGAGTGACTTATATGATTGAGAATTCAAGTAAGGTGAGGATGAGGAATGTCCACTACATACCATATGTTAACAGTGATTATAATAATTATTTCACATGAAAAACAGAACATTTCTCAGAAAGAATTTGATTTATGTCTGTGGCTATGACAAATAATGGGGACAATTAGAACAGTAAAGTTAGTTAAATCAAAAAGAGAGGGAAGAAATAAACCTGTGTGTAGTAAGAATCTCTTAAGTAGAAAATTATGTGCTTATATGCTTATTTTGAGTTTTCTAACAATATTTTCAGAAATATTTGTTTATTTGAAAGGCAGAGTTACAGAGAGGCAGAGGCAGAGAGAAAGACATACAGAGAGAGAGAGAGAGAGAGAGAGAGAGAGAGAGAGAGAGAGAGAAAGGTCTTCCATCAGCTTGTTCACTCTCTAAATAGCTGCAGTGGCCAAAACTGGGCCAATCTGAAGCTAGGGTCCATGAGCTAGTTCTGATCTCCCACCTAGGTGCAGGGGCCCAAGGACTTGGGCCATCTTCTACTGCTTTGCCAGGCTTCAGCATAGAGCTGGATCAGAGATAAAATGTAATGAGATGAGAAAATAATCCCTGGAAACTAAGGAAAGAGATGAAATATAAGTATTTCATAGCATAATTTTTCATATATATTATGAAAAGTGAAAATAGTTGAAGACAGTAATATTGTGGTATTTATCTAAAAATAGTATATCAGAAATAGTACATTTTATGTTTTTCTTCTTACTATTTATTGAATTCTTAATAATGTAAATTTACTCTTAGCAGTATTAAATGGAAAGTAGATCATCATAATAATGAAAATAAAGAATAAGAAAGGGAGGAAGAGGGAGGGTAGAAAAATGAGGAGGAGGGAGATTAGGGTGAGAAGTATTAATATGCTCCTTTGTCTGTATATATAAGGTACATGAAATTTTTTTCACTTTAAAATTTTTAAATATAAAAAATAAAAAGGAATAATATATTTTAAAAGGGGCTATTTCAAATATAACTTGGGACTGAAAAATCTTTGTTACTAGAAGAAATATAATTTAAACATTTAAAAATTGTACAATTTACAACTATGTGATGACATGATGGATGAGATGAAGCCCTATTTTTCTCTATTGTGCTCTGTTTGCATAGAAAACATTTTTAGAGCTAAGAACAGAGAATGAATCTTGGCTTCTTTGAATTGAAGTCAACAAATACTGATGGGATTATGTGAGGAGTAATTTTTTTCCTACTGGCTATGATTAACTATGTCCTTAGTTACTGAGAGAAGCTGAAAATATGAATGCCAACAAGTGTCTATGCTCTTTAATTATTTTTCAAATTAAAGAGACTGAACATGTATTTGAACCCCAAAACTAAACTACTAGAAGTAGGTTATATTCCTTCAAGCTCAGAAGAATTATTCTATTTAGTTCTCCATATAATATTCATTATAAAAATGCCATAATACAATGACATAAAAAATCCCAAGGCAGTTTTGCATATATAGGACATTCTTCATGATAATTATTATGAAAAAAATGCAAGGTACCTGCTATTACAATGAGTTTTTTTTTTTTGTAGCTCTCAGATACTGGAATATTCCTTGAGAATCAGTGACTCAGCTCATCCTGGCTCTGGCTGATGGCTACATCTCATGCTCAGACTCCCTCTGCTTTCTAGGAGGGAGCTATGATACACACTTCACACACTCATGTGGGACACGCTCTAGACTGTTTTAAAAACAATGACCCTGAAACTTTGGTCTTTAAGATCCTTTTTATCCCAGGGCCAGTGTTGGGGCATAGCAGGTAAAGCCAATGCCTGCAATACCAACATCCATTATGGCTGTTGTTTGAGTCTCAGCTGCTCCATTTCCCATCCAGTTCTCTGCTATCATGGAGAAAACAGCAAAAGATGGCCCAAGTGTTTGGGCCCCTGCACCTGCATGGGAAACCCAGAAGATGTTCCTGGTTCCTGGCTTCAGATCTGCCCAGATCTCTGTTGTGGCCATTTGTTTAGTGAACCAGTGGATGGAAAATTTCTCTCTCCCTCTGTCTCTGTCTCTCTATAACTGTGTCAAATAAATAAATAAATAAATATGTGTAAAAAGATACTTTTATCCTATAAATAACTATTGCAGATACCAATGAGTTTGTTTAAGTGAGTTATTTTATTTATATTTTGTTAATATTAGAACTGAAAAAGTTAAAAACAAACATTTCAGTAGCCATAGAAAAATTACCATTAAACAATAGAGTTAGTGGTGTTAAGAAGTCATATCTGTGAAAAACCCCACTGGGCATTTTTAAGAGAATTACAGTAAACATGCAAATAACATTTAGCATGGACATAACTTGAAGGATTCTGAGATCACAATGTTGGGTAATAATTGTGAACCCTATATATAAGGTTTGTGGATACCAGATAATAAAGAGATTTTAATTATGGAATGATTTTTAAATTTTCACTTCTATCTCATGGCTTTTATTCACTTATCCTTAAAAATCTGACATAATTTTGCTCATAAAGGAAAAATTTTGTTATATATCTGTTTTCTGTCTCATTGCCTTATTTTCTATTAGAAGCTAGCATGGATCTAGAATTATCCTCTTATTACATGGGGACAATTGTTTCATTAAGGTCATGACTATTCATATAAATTTTTAATGATTGTCTCATGCTTAAAAAGTGTATTATGGGGACCAGCACTGTGGCATAGCAGGTAAAGCTGTCATCTGCCATGTCGGCATCTCATATAGGCTCCTGTTCAAGACTTGGCTGCTCCACTTCCAAGTCAACACTTTGCTATGGCCTCAAAAGCAATAGAAATTGGCCCAGGCTTTGGGCCCCTGCACCCATGTGTGAGACCTGAGAAAAGCTCCTGGCTCCATGTTTCAGTCTGTCCAGCTTCAGCCATTGTGGCAATTTGGGGAGTGAACCAGTGTATGGAAGATCTCTCTCTGCCTCTGCCTCTCTGTAACTCCACCTTTCAGCTAAATAAATAATTTTTAAAGTATATTATGAAGATATTGGTTTATTAAAGAAAAGTCATCTCATTTGATACATTTTTAAAGTTCTATATTCATTAAAAGTATTCAAGCTCATGTCTAAAACATAGACACTATCTTGAAGCATACCTAAATGTAAAGCAGATACAAACTTTATTATTTAAAAACTATGTATTCATTAATAATTTTAATTCTTATGAAACAAAGCTGTCATTTAAAAATGAATTATGCAGTACAAATTCCTGAGCCAATCAAAGCAATACCAAAAAATGAAAATGCACAGGAGAGATATTAGTTTAACTTACCTTGGTAAATGATAAATATAAGATATGTAATATACAATAAGCCATTTATCAGTAGTGTGGGAAGAAAGGGATGATGTGGGACTACTTTTCAGATGAAAGGGTATATATAATTGACTCAGATTTATATTATTATAAAATATAAATTATGTATATTTATAAATATATTTATAGTTATATATAATTTATAAGTCTAATTTATAAATATATAATTTATAAAATATAAATTATTATAATAATTGAAAACTATTATTGTAACAGTTTTAGTTTATGATCCAGACAGTATGACCTTCTATATTAAGACTTGTCTGGGGCCGGCGCTGTGGAATAGCAGGTAAAGCTGTCACCTGCAGTGCCAGCACCCCATATGGGTGCCAGTTGGAGACCCAGCTGCTCCACTTCCAATCCAGCTCTCTGCTATGGACTGGGAAAGCAGTAGAAGCTGGCCCAGGTCCTTGGGTAACTGCAACTGAGTGGGAATCCCCAGAATATCCTGGCTCCTGGCTTCGAATCAGTACAGCTCCAGCCATTGTAACCATCTGAGGTGTGAACCAGTAGATGGAATACCTCTCTCTCTCTCTCTCTCTCTCTCTCTCTGCCACTCCTTCTTTCTCTGTTTAATTCTTCCAAATAAATAAATAAATCTTTAAAAAAGACTTGTCTAAGATATGGTAATTTGAAAGTCTATACATATCCATTTGTATACCAAAGGAATGACCAAAAATCAGTCAACATCCACAAAATTTGGAAAGATGAGCTTGATATATTGAGAAATTTGAACATTACAGTTGTGGGTTTATTAGAAAATTCTACTAGAAAACTAAGAGAACAAGAAAAGATTACAGAGGATTGAGAATACAAATATAGAGTACCTCTACATGACTTCTTAATATGATAGTTCTGGGCTTTCTTTTTTTTCATTTATTAAACTTTTATTTAATGAATATAAATTTCCAAAGTACAGCTTATGGGTTACAATGCCTTCCCCCCTCCCATAACTTCCCTCCCACCCACAACCCTCCCCTTTCCCACTCCCTCTCCCCTTCCAATCACATCAAGATTCATTTTCACTTGTCTATACACAGAAGATCAGTTTAGTATATATTAGGTAACGATTTCAACAGTTTGCCCCCATATAGCAACACAAAATGAAAAAAATACTGTTGGAGTACTAGTTATAGCATTACATAACAGTGTACAGCACATTAAAGACAGAGATCCTACATAATATTTTTTAAAAAAAATTAATTAATTTTCTATGCCATTTCCAATTTAACACCAGGTTTTTTTTTTCATTTCCAATTATCTTTATATACAGAAGATCGATTCAGTATATAATTAGTAAAGATCTCATCAGTTTGTACACACACAGAGACACAAAGTGTAAAAATACTGTTTCAGTACTAGTTATAGCATCACTGCACATTAGACAACACATTAAGGACAGATCCCACATGGGATGTAAGTCCACAGTGACTCCTGTTGCTGACTTAACAATTTGACACTCCTGCTCATGGCGTCAGTAATCTCCCTAGGCTCTAGTCGTGAGTTGCCAGGACTATGGAAGCCTTTAGAGTTTCCTGACTTTGACCAAATGGTGGAGTTAGAAATGTGCCAGCGGATTCCAATACAATCCCATCAAGGTGGCATGTACCAATGCCATCTCACTAGTCCAAGTGATCAATTTCAGTTCACATTCGATGGCTCTGATAGGTCGAAGAGTCAAAGGGATCACACAAACAAGACAAGCGTCTGCTAATACTAACTGATAGAATCAAAAAAGGAGAGAAGGATCCAGCATGGGAAGCGGGAGACACAGCAGACTCATAGAATGGCAGATGTCCTAAACAATACTCTGGCCTCAGAATCAGCCCTTAAGGCATTCGGATCTGGCTGAAGAGCCCATGAGAGTATTGTAGGCATGGAAAGCCAAGATACCATGGAAAAGAAAAAAAAAAAAAGAAGACCTAAATGAAAGATCTCTGTGAGTGAGATCCCAGTGGAAAGAACGGGGCCATCAAAGAAGGAGGTACCTTTCTCTGAAGGGAGGAGAGAACTTCCACTTTGACTATGACGCTATCGGAATAAGTTCTGGGCTTTTCAAAATCGTGCTGTGGTAAAATTACTCCAGTTTATTTCCCTTATGTTACTTGTATTCTTCTAACAAAACTATATGTAAATAACAAAGAGAAATCAGGAAAATGTTAGTTTAATTCATGCTTATATTAACATTAATTTGATGACACATAAGATTATGTTTCAAATTCTGACTGCATAAGAAAACTGGGTAGAAATTTAACAATTACAACATAAACACAATATGGAATGCTTTTACTCTATTCTTATAGATTGGATTTTACAAGAACTAATTTGAACAATATGCAATGGTATTTTTTTTTTTGACAGGCAGAGTGGATAGTGAGAGAGAGAGACAGAGAGAAAGGTCTTCCTTTGCCATTGGTCCACCCTCCAATGGCCGGCACGGCTGGCGCGGCCAGCACACTGCGCTGATCTGAAGGCAGGAGCCAGGTGCTTCTCCTGGTCTACCATGGGGTACAGGGCCCAAGCATTTGGGCCATCCTCCACTGCACTCCTGGGCCATAGCAGAGAGCTGGCCTGGAAGAGGGGAACCGGGACAGAATCCGGTGCCCCGACCGGGACTAGAACCCGGTGTGTCAGCACCGCAAGGCAGAGGATTAGCCTATTGAGCCACAGCACCGGCCTATGCAATGGTATTTTTTTTTTACTTTTATTTAATGAATATAAATTTCCAAAGTACAGCTTATGGATTACAATGGCTTCCCCATCCCATAACTTCCCTCCCACCTTTCCTGCTCCCTCTCCCCTTCCATTCACATCAAGATTCATTTTAAATTCTCTTTATATACAGAAGAGCAGTTTAGTATATATTAAGTAAAGATTTCAACAGTTTGCCATCACATATATGCAATGGTATTTTAAAAGCTAACTTTAATGACAATATTAAATTATGTTTTTCCTAGCATTAATGAGTATGACTCTCTATTAATGGGTCTGAGAACTCTCATATAATATCTAAGGTGCTGTATCTACACAGTCTTTCACTGTATTTCAGTGAATAATATTCATAAGAAATAGTAGAAATACAGAGTAATGTATAATTTCATAATAATATAAAATTTGATGTTTTAGTTCTAGGTTTCTCTTATCTGGGAGATCCAAAAAGCAGGACATTTAAAACTGAAGGAGAAGGACATTTCAAATGAAATACCTAAACAAATTTTCTCAAATTTTCACAGGAAGGTGTGAAAAGGGAAAAAAACGTAAATACAAGCAACTTAAACAGCTCATTTAAGTTTTGACAATGGGGAGATTTATAATACAATGATCAGATGTTAGTCTTCCAATGACTCAAATTTGTTCATCTTTCTCTTTTTTTAGATTCTTATATTCTTACAATTTATTTGGAAGGCCTAGTTATAGAGAAATATAGAAGAGACATTTCACTGCAACTCTGGCTCCATGTGCATTTTTAGTCCTTTCCTGTCTACCCACTACTTTGCCATTACTGATCTGTTTATTATTACCCTTCTCAGCATCTATATTTTATTTTGTCCATATATAAACTAATATTCTACTTAACATTATACAAATTTTAAAATTAAAGAACAAAATGAAAATGTGTACCTTTTACAAGTGTGAGATAAATTAATTAAAACTAAAATTTAAGAATTTGCTTTTTTGAGTTAAACTTATTTGACTGCTAATAATAAAAATAAATTTTTCCAGTTAGTAAACTTAAGAAAAACCACCGAAGTGAATTGCGAGTACTCATTATTTATGATATGGTGAAATAAAGTATTTTAAAGTGAAGAAACTATTCTTTTCTGTTCTAAATCTTTTATTATTTTAGTAATAAGGTAATAAAATAATGTGTCTACATTAGGAAAATGGAAAATGCAAATAAGTAGAAAAAAATAAGGCATTCATAACCCCACCACTAAGAAACTCTCTATTTCAATCCTTCATAAACATTCTTATTTCTGTACCTTCCTCTATGAATGTAATTGCCTGTATTATAGATTGTCTCTTCTTTTCTAGATTCAAAATATGATAATGAGATTTGAATAAGAGAATAATGTAGCAGTGGTAAGAGCATCAGGTTAAACATATAAAGACAAAGGTATGTCAGAAAAATGCTACTTCAAAAATTTTCTAAGCAATATACCAGCATTAAGGCCATATCAGAACAAAAAAACAAATGACTTCTTCAGTTAATATGCCTAGACTGAATTTAATCATATCAGTGTAACAATTAAAGTTGGACATGGATCAAGAAGACATTATGACTACATTCATTTGAATACAAAGATTAAGGAAGAACATGCTGATAGTGTTGTTATAGGCCCATAATCCCTTGTCCATGCTGTTTAAATCTAAAGACCCTGAGAGTGTGGGCCTTTGGCACAGTGGTTAACATGTCACTTGGGAAACCACATCTCCTTTGTGGAATTTCTGAGCTCAAGTCCTGCCTTCAGTTTCAGCTTCCTTCTAACATGCTGTATCTGATGGCTTAAGTGTTTGGCTCTTGCCTACTATACATGAGACTCGGATTGAGTTCCTAGTTCCTGGCTTCAGCTTATCCCAGCCCATTTCCATCTGCCAAGCAGCCAGAGAGTAAAGTAGAAGATAAAAGATCTCTGTAGATCTCTCTCTCTCTGTCTCTCTCTGTCTCTCTCTCTCTGTCTCTCTCTCTCTCTCTCTCTCATAAAATGAAAACAAATAAACATTTAAAGCCCTGAAAATCTGGTTTGTCAAATAACTTTTAGTGATTAAATTCCACCCCAAATGACCTGACCTGAGCCTCCATGTGATTCATAAAGCTACAAATCTGATGTTATAATCAAATGTGATATAACTGAAACCATTTTAAAGTCAACAATTATTATGAAATAAAAAGTAATTTTATAAATGACAAAGCTATCATTGTTATGTCTTAATTAATTGTGATTGATTAAGACAATTGATTGACAATAGATTTTGACAGTTTTTTTAGACAGTTAAGCCCTAGAAAAATAAAATGCAATCTCTGCTGTGCTAGGCTCTCTCATACTAATGTCAGAGAGCAGATGATTGGCCCATTCTCACAAGGTGTGTGGATTGTTCCTTGTGTTTCTTTTCTGGAAATACCATAGAGTAAGGTTTTATCCCATTTCTCTTCCCATCTTTCCTTTCTGGTAGTTTGGAATTGGTCACAGGAGTCCTATTCATGTAGTCCTTTTGACCCCATTCCATGTGAATATTTAGGCTTTGCTGCAAAAGGTCAATGTGCTTGGCTATGGAAAATTAACTATGTTTCCACTTGGGGAGAGACATAATATTTACTACCTTTCTAAAACTGAAACAATCTGAATACCAGAATCACTGTCTTAAGAATTTCAGAGAAGAGATTATAGGCTGATACTATCTTCAAAATAAAGAGAAAATATGATGTTTCAGATGTATCATTTGAGTAGATAGAAAACAGTATTCTCAAAGGATATGTTTAGCAACGCACTGAGATTTGCCAACAACCAATCAAGGGGATTTTCTGACTTTAGTAGTTCACAAGTATCCAAGATATTTCACTATCAGATCAAGCCATAAAGTATATTCTCCTCTCTAAATTTTCACTGAGAGTTTATTGGTTAAAAAAGACTTGCCAAGGTAAACTGTTCATAACTTGTAATTGATTACTCATGGAAGCAACAAGTCTGGCCATTAAAAGAAGTGTGGTGAACAGTGTAATAAAATAGAAACATAAGTGATGTGAATATGAATGCTAGTCCTTTTCCATGCATGATTGAGCCTCTCCCCAAAAGTGTAGCTGAGTGTATCTATTTATCACCAAACTGAGAAAGATGGGATGAACTTGTCACAGTTCTCTCACTCTAATACAGTTTGGAGGAAAGCTTAGCACTTAATCCTTTGAATAAAAATCTGGGTTTGTGTACCAGCTTTGCTTCTCTGTTGTATGCAAATGAATCTCCCTGGATGTTAGTAACTTCATTTGAAAGATAAAAAAAGCTGAGATTAGCTCCTTTCTGAGATTTCTTCCTGCTGTAGCATTCAATTATATGCCATTATCAATGTCATACATTAATTTGAACACAATAGAGAACATGCTGTGAGGGCCATATTACTTCTGAGAACTTAATCATGGACTCTAGATGTTTGAGCCTAAGAATGTTTTACATTACATGTTTTTTAAATTTTTGACAGGCAGAGTAGACAGTGAGAGAGACAGAGAGAAAGGTCTTCCTTTGCCGTTGGTTCACCCTCCAATGGCCGCCGCGGTAGGCGTGCTGCGGCCGGCGCACCGCGCTGTTCGGATGGCAGGAGCCAGGTGCTTCTCCTGGTCTCCCATGGGGTGCAGGGCCCAAGAACTTGGGCCATCCTCCACTTCACTCCCTGGCCACAGCAGAGAGCTGGCCTGGAAGAGGGGCAACCGGGACAGGATCGGTGCCCCGACTGGGACTAGAACCCGGTGTGCCAGCGCCGCAAGGTGGAGGATTAGCCTACTGAGCCACAGCGCCGGCCTACATTACATTTTGAGCTAAGTTTTGAGAGTGTGAACATTTTGTTAAGACAGTAACTTAGAGTACACATATTTCCATAGCTGACTTTACAGAAAGGTACATGAAATCTGTTCTTGTTTAACAAGGTAGCTTCTAAGCTACAGGAATCAACCCTGGAAAAATAAAATGCAATCTCTGCTGTGCTAAGCTCTCTCATACTAATGTCAGAGAGCAGATGATTGGCCCATTCTCACAAGGTGTGTGGATTGTTCCTTGTGTTTCTTTTCTGGAAATACCATAGAGTAAGGTTTTATCCCATTTCTCTTCCCATCTTTCTATTCTGGTAGTTTGAAATTGGTCACAGGAGCCATATTCACACCAGGGAATTGGCAAATACTAAAAATCATGGCTTGATTTATTATTTTGTTGATTGTCTTAGAGTAATGAAGTGATATTAATCATGCAAATAAAACTTTAAAACTAAAAAATGTGTTGTGCTGTAGCCATTACATGTTGAATTGCTTCTTGAGGCCATGGTTTGTCAATATTTGCATGCTATTACATGATTCAATCACAAGATTACTGTGTCCTTGACAGATGAAGTTAAACTATGTAACTCAACTCACTCCCGTTTCAGTCAGTAACATAGACAAATGTTAACATTCATGCCACAAGTACACTCATTTCTAAATGACATAAAGAGTGTCTTTACTTAGTTGGATAATTATCAGCCAATTATCCATAGTCTTTAAGGATAGTGACTCCCAAGCTTTAGTGTGCTTAGGATTCATCCACAGAAATTGTCCAGTTAGCAGATTTCAGAACCTCATCCCAAGCATTCTGAGTGTTACTAGCATAAAGTCCAGAAATACACTTGCTAGTCAGTTTGAACCTTATAACTCCGGTAATCTTGGGCTGCAGTGTCTGGGAATGCAGAGACATGTTGCCTACTTACTTTGGGAGTTCACATAGACACACTCCTTCCTAGAATACCCTCAGATATACACTAGGATATCTTGTTTTAGCATAACTTTAAGTTAAAAAAACTTATTTGGGAGACAAAAGAGATAGTATTTCTTATATTTCAAATTGATGTTCATTCTTTGAAAAGATTTGCAATAAGTGTCCATTAAAAGACCCAGAAACCCATCAACGTCTTCAAAATTGGATGTTATTTTAAATATCATTTACATTCAAGTTTTCTGGAGCATTGCTGTTGTTATGTTCCTTAAAGTTCACACTCATATATAAATTGCCCAAAAAAGTAACATTAATCCCATGGTAACATTAAAATACTGAGGTTTATCATATCACAATGGTAGTTTATCAATTCTGATCTAATATTACATCACCATGGTTTTTATGACATCACAATTGATTATGGGACAAAAATGGTAGCTTAGGACATCACAGTGCTTTATAGCATCACAATAGATTTTGATTTCACAATGATTCCTCTGATATTGTTGATTATAACATAATAATAGTTCATGCCATCACAATAGCAGTTTATAACATCATAATGATGACTTATGATATTGCAATTGAATACTACATCACAATGGTAGATTTGTAATGCCACAATGTCTTTTATGGCTTAAAAATTCAATCAATAATAACAACACAATACCTGGTTTGTGAAATCACATTTTCTCTTTATCACAGTAGAAATCACAATATTGGTGTATGTCATCACAGTGATTTTATAACATCAAAATTGATTATGACACAACACCTGATTATAAAATCACAATGGTGATTTATGGAATCAAAATTGTGACATCACAGTGTTAGGTTTATGATGTCACAGTGGTATTTATGGCATAATGCTTGATTATGACATAACAATGGTTGGTTTGTGATATGACAATTGTTGTTTTATTGCATCACAATATTGATTTATGAAAAAACAATATTTTCATTACATAAATTATGAAATAATATGGTAGATTTATGACATAACAATGATCATTTGACATACCCCAATTGATTATGCCATCACAGGGATGTTTATAATACCACAATTGATTATGACATAACAATGGTTGCTTCCTGGAAACACAATGATATGTTATATCATCACATTATTGTTTTATAGCATCACAATATATTTTATGACAACACAATTGGTTGTAACATGATAATGGTGGTTTATGGCATAACAATTGGTACAACATCACAATAGTTTATATGGCATAAGAATTGCTTATGATATCACAATGACAGTTTATGGTACCACAAACTGATTATGACTTTATCTGTATGACATCCCATTGGTTATTTTTTATTAATTATGACATCACAATGATAGGTATATGATATAACAATGGTGGGTTATCAACCCTAGTTAATTGAGAAATTACAAAGATTTTTATGAAATCATAATTAATTGACATAACAATGATAGCTTTATGTCATTTATAAAATTACTTTTTATTTCATAATAATTGTTGACTTTAAAATGGCTTGTTATATCATATTTGATTATAGCATCATATTGGTAGCTTTATGAATCACATGGAGGCTTATGATATAAAAGTATTGATTCATCATTTTTGAATTGATGATGACACCACAATGAAATTTCATGTCCATACAGTGGTCATTTTTGGAATCATGAATACACATATATTTTCATCATGAATATACAATGTTTGGTCTATGGCATCACAATTATATATTTATGGCAGCACAATATTAGTGCAAGGCATCAAAAAGATTTTCATAATATCAGAATTGATTATGACATCAGTATTATGGCTTACATCACATTTTATTATGCCAAAACAATAATGGTTTATGATATAGTAATTGACTATGACATCATAATTATAGGTTTATAACATCACAATGCTTTTTATGAATTCGCACTTAAATATGAAATAATAATTATTAATTTATGGGTTTAAAATGAATTATGATACAATTGTAATTTATTAAGTCCCAATTATTTCAATGACTTCACAATTGATCATAATACAACAATGACGGTTTATGATGTCACAGTGGTCATTATGACATCCCCAAGGTCATTTATGACATCACAATTGATCATAATATAACAATGATAGGTTTGTGACACCAATATGATTGGTTTATGTCATCATGAGTATTTTATGATATCACATTTTATTATGACATAAAAATGGTAAGTTTTTTGCAGTACATTGTTTTTATGACATCACAAAACTGATCTTTTTTATATATTGTTTTTGTATAATGTTTGTATGATATCACTGTTGATTATAGCATCTCACTGGTAGCCTATAACATCTCAATCTATTATGATGCCACATTTGAATTGTGATGTCAGAAAGGTTTTTATGACTTGACAATAGATTATGACATCAGTTATTGGTTTATGATCTGACAATAATGGTTTGTTAACTCTTGGTTTATAATGATATCACCAGGGTTTTGACAATGTCCCAATTGATTATATCATAACAACAGTAATTTTGTAAAATCACAATGATTTTACATGTCACAACTATATATTTATAATTCACAATCATTCTTATCATTTTACAACATTAAAATTGACTACAATATGATAATATTGGTTACTGACATGAAAATTTAATATGACATCAGAATGCTCATGACAGCACAATATTGGTTTTTGATATAATAATTTTTTGACATCATTATTGATTTTCATATTGCATGGAGGTTCATAACTTCACAATCAATTATAATGCCACAATGGTAAGTTTTGATGCCCCAGTTCAATGTTTTCACAATTTATTATGAGAACACAATGGTAGTTTTATAGCATCATAATGATCATCATGACACAACAATAGTTGCTCATGATCATGATTCAATATTACATCACAATGGTAGATTTATGACACCACAATGGATTTTACAAATTCTCTGTTGATTATGACATCACAATAGCAGACATTGTCACAGTTTTTGGCATCATAATAGTGCCTTATGGCATCACAATTGATTGTGACTTCATAATGTCATGGTTATAATGTCACAGTGTTATTTATGATTTCACAATTGATTATGGCATCACAATGATAGTTTAATGATATAAGAATTGTGGTTTATCACATCCCCAGATAAGGTATCACAAGGAGTTTTCAACCTAATAATTTATTAATAAATAAGAATGGTAGCTTTATTTATGTCATACTATTGTTTTATGAAATTACAGTGGGATTAATGACATCACATCAGAATATAATATAATAATTGTGTTTTATGAAATCATAATTTATTATGACATCCAAATCTATTACAACTGGTAGGTTAATGATACACTAATGGTTTTGATGACTTCACAATTAATTTTAAAGTTATCATGATTTTTTTATCACAATAGATTTTGACTTCACCATGGTTTTTATAGCATCAAAATTATGACATTACAGTGTCAGACTTATTATTTCATAATGGTTATTTGTTGCATTCCAAAAAGTTATGGCATCAAAAGGATACTTACATTATAAATTATTGTAACATAACAATGGTAGCTTTATGATATCACAATGGATTTTATGACCTCACTATATACTTCGAGATAACAATTATTGTTAAGATGTCACAATTCATCTTTTTTTATTTTTTTCTTTTTTAACATGCAGAGTGGATAGTGAGAGGGAGACAGAGAGAAAGGTCTTCCGTTGCCGTTGGTTCACCCTCCAATGGCCACCGCAGCCAACGCACTGTGACCAGCGCACCGTGCTGATCCAAAGGCAGGAGCCAGGTGCTTCTCTTGGTCTCCCATGGGGTGCAGGGCCCAAGCACTTGGACCATCCTCCACTGCACTCCCTGGCCACAGCAGAGAGCTGGACTGGAAGAGGGGCAACCGGGACAGGATCGGTGCCCCGACCGGGACTAGAACCCGGTGTGCTGGCGCCGCAAGGCAGAGGATTAGCCTAGTGAGCCGCGGCGCCAGACAAGATGTCACAATTCATTTTAAAATCATAGTGGTGGCATGGGGCCTGTGCCATGGCCCACTTGATTAATCCTCTGCCTGTGGTGCCAGGATCCCATATGGGCACCAGTTCTAGTCCCGGTTGCTCCTCTTCCAGTCCAGCTCTCTGCTGTGGCTTGGGAGGGCAGTGGAGGATGGCCCAAGTGCTTGGGCCCTTGCACCCGCATGGGAGACCAGGAAGAAGCACCTGGCTGCTGGCTTTGGATCAGTGCAGAACTGGCTGTAGCGGCCACTTGGGGAGTGAACCAACAGAAGGAAGACCTTTCTCTCTGTCTCTCTCTGTCACTGTTTATAAATCTACCTGTCAAATAAATTTAAAAAAAAAAGAAAAAAAATCATAATGGTGGCTTATGAGATGACAACTGATTATGATATAACTATGGTGGCTTTATGACATCAAAATAGTTTTATGGTATCACAATTAACTATGGAATTACAATAGTGATTCATGAAATTATAAGTTATGATATAACAAATTTAATGAGTCCATGATTGAGTGACATCAATTTACATATATGACATCACATTGGTCAATTATTGGTTTATGTCACCACAATTATTGTTATGACATCAAAATTGATTGTGATGTTACAATTGGAGCTTTGTGATATCACAATTGCTTTTATGTCGTAATGTTTATGAAATCACAATGGATTTTGTGCTAACATAATTATAAAACCCTATTTGTGGCTTATGACATCAGAATTGATTATGACATCACAATGAGGGATTTATGGTGTAATAATTGACTTATAACTTCGCAATTGGTTATGACAATAAAAGTTTTGGTTATCACATCTGAGTTAATTTTGACATCACAAATGTTTGTCAATATATCACAATTGATTATAACATGGAAATGACAGCCTATGATGCCACCATGTTTTTTGCATTATAACAATTTATTTTTTACCTCAATCATTTTCATGAAATCACAGTTCATAATAACATCATAATGGCTGCTTTATTACATCATAATGGAAGTCTATGACATAACAGTTGATTGTAATTTTAGAGTTGCTGGTTATGTTGTCATAATAATTGTATAACTTTGTAGTCCATTATGACAGCACAATAGTTTATGACATTGTTTTAGTACTTTAAGGCCTTATAATATCTGTATGGCATCAGAATTGATTATTACATCATAATGCTGGTTTATAAATTCATAATTTTGACAAACAATGATAGTTTATGATATTATAATTGAATATGATGTTCAACGCCAAGTTTATGAACTTGTAATGGCTTTATGAACTCACAATTCTATGAATTTATAATAGTGTGTTTCTGATGTCACAGTGATTTGGGTGACTTCACTGTAAATATGAAATCACAATTGTGGATTTAAATCACAATCACACTTAATCACATCCCAATTGATTATGATATCACAAATGGTTTTGTATCACAATTGATTAAGAAAAAAGATATCTTATGACAAAATAATGCTTTATGACAGCATAATATGTTTTTAAATTACTGTAGTTGTTGATACCACAATTACATCATCAATATATCAACAACAACAATATAGATTTATGACAACACAATTATTGGTTTATGACATCATAGTATATTTTCAAAGCACAGTTGCTTTTGGCATCACAATTATTGGTTTATGACATAACAATAGTACATTAATTACATCACAATATGGGTATATGATGTCACAGTGACTTTCAAGGGATCACAAATTGATTATAAATTCATAATGATGGTTTATGACATTCAACTGATTATGACCTCACAATGGTGGTTTATGTATCACAATTGATTAAGTCACATTAGACTTAAGATTTTGTTTATGATGTCATAAGAGTAGGCTTATGACATCACAATGGTTGGTTTATGGTGTAACAATAACAGTTTATGAAATCACAATGGATTTTTATGATATTACAATTGAGTATATCACAATGGTGGTTTATGAAATCAAAATTACTTTGTAATGATATATTTATGATATCACAGGTTTTAATATATTTTTAAATTGATTATTACATCAGAAATATAGGTTTTTGATACAATTGTGTTTTTTATTATCCCAGTTGATTATGACATCACAAGTGTTTACAACGTCACAATTGATTATGACATGAAAATGATAGATTTATAAGAACACAATGGTTTTTAAAATAATCAAAATATTGGTTTATGACATCATAATGGATTTATGATATCACAATTGATCACATCATAATATATGTCTATAACATAACAATTGATTATGAGATGTCCTGTGCTTCTTTTTTTAATCCTTCCTGTAGCTGGCTGAGCTTGGCTCATCTGGGCACTCAATAGTAGATTTGATGTTTGCAAACTTGTTCTTGGAGATCATACTGGCAGCTTGAAATTGGCCTTGGGTGGGGATATTTACACCAAAGTAATGGTCCGTTGTTGTATCCCAGTGGCTTTTCTCCACCTATGGAACAGATTAATCAGCATGATACAGCACTAATCTTTGGTCTTGTTTCTCACAAAGGCCTATATTTTCCTATCCACAGAGAATATTTAATTTTCTATTTCTGTTTGTTAGTCAAAAGCTAGTTTAAACTTCAATTTCTAGACGGGGAATAGAGTATTCATTTCTGCCTGTCTCACAGGTTCAGAGCCTGTGCAGATTAAACATTATCTGCCAAATCAACAACAGGAGTCACTGTGCACTTACTCCCCATGTAGGATATTTGTCCTTAATGTGTTGTACTATGTGAATTAAACTAGTATCAATAAACTTTTCAACACTTCTCTTTACGCCCCAACTAGGATCCTTTACCATGATATTCAGAAAAGAATCTCAGTTGAAAACAATGAATTCTCCAAGTACAATGACCAGGAGATGGAGGAAACACTGGTTTCATTGTAAGAAGTGTTTCCCCTTCTGATTTTAGAAAGCCATATTTCCTTCCAAGTATGTCTTTCTCTTTGAGGCTGAAGTTTAAACCCAGAACAGAACCCATTCAATGCCTGCAGAGACCACGGAAGTACTGAACACAAGTACCAGTTTACAGCTTTGCCACCCAAACAGAAATAAAACAAAAGGGAGCAAGAGATTTGATTTTGTCAATTCATATATAGCTTGCCAGCAAAATAGGACAAATGGAGGTGAATTTACAGACCTCCTTCTTATTGTTTTTTCTGTGGCCCATATATTTGGTACAATGTATTGTCTTCATTTGTGGAATGAAAAGTTTTGTAAATATCAGTTAAATCCATTTGATTCATAGTGTAAATTAATTCCGTTGCATCATTGTTGAGATTCTCTCTATTTGATCTGTCCATTTCTGAAGGAAGGGTGTTGAAGTTCTCCACTGCTACTGTATTAGAGTATATGGCTCCTTTTAGACCCATTAACATTTGTTTAAATAGCCAAGTGCCCTGAAATCAGATGCACATACATTTATTATAGTCACATCTTCCCATTGAGTTGATCCTGTAGTCATTACAAAGTGTCTTTCTTTATCTCTTTCAACAGTATTTGTGTTAAAGTCTATTTTGACTGATATTAATATGACTACAGCTGCTCTTATTTGTTTTGTTATCGTGGAATATATTTTTTCAAACATTTCACTTTCCATCTGTTTGCTAGTGAGATTTTTTTCTTTTATGCAGCAAATAGATGGAATAGATTGTTTTTAATCCATTCAGCCAACACTGTAGAGACTGGATTGTCAAGGTGATTAACATTCAAGGTTACTGCTGATAAGTAACAACTTTGTCCTGACATTTTCCATATATATTCCTATTATTTGGATTTTTTTCAACTTTTATTTAATAAATATAAATTTCCAAATTACAACTTTTGAATTATAGTGGCTTCCCCCCCCATAACTTCCCTCCCACCTGAAACCATCCCATCTCCCATCCCTCTCCCATCCCATTCTTCATCATGATTCAAATTCAAATTAGTATATATTACATAAATTTCAACAGACTGCACCCACAAAGACACACAAAGTATAGAGTACTGTTTGAGTATTAGTTTTACCATTAATTGGCATAATGCAACACATTAAGGATAGAGTCCTACATGGGGAGCAGGTGCACAGTGACTCCCATTGTTGATTTAACAATTGAAACTCTTATTTATGATGTCAGTAATCACCTGAGGCTCTTGTGATGAGTGGCCAAAGCTATGGGAGCCTCTTGAGTTCACCAACTCTGATCTTATTTAAACAAGGCCATATTCAAAGTAGAAGTTCTCTCTGGTACTGCCTTCTTTGATGGTCCATTCTTTCTGCTGGGATATCACTCACAGCGATCTTTCATGTAGGTCATTTTTTTGCCACAGTGTCTTGGCTTTCCATGCCTACAAAACACTCATGGGCTTTTTAGCCAGATCTGAATGCCTTAAGGGCTGACTCTGAGGCCAGAGTGCTATTTAGGGCATATGCCATTCTGTGTATCCTGCTTCCCATGTAGGATTATTATCTCCTTTTTAATTCTATCAATTATTATTTGCAGACATTGGTCTTATTTATGTAATCCCTTTGACACTTAATCCTAACTTTTTGATCAATTATGAACTTAAGTAAGATGGCATTGGTACATGTCACCTTTATAGGATTGAATTGGAATCCCCTGGCACATTTCTAACTCTACCATTAAGGGTAAGTCCAAGTGAGCATGTGACAAACTGTACATCTCTTCCCTCTCTTATTCACACTCCTATATTTAACAGGGATCACTTTTCAGTTAAATTTAAATGACTAAGAATAACTGTGTGTTAATTAAAGAGTTCAAACAATTGTATTAAGTACAACAAAAATACTAAAAGGAATAAAATAGTCAGTTGGTCCTCGAACAGTCTGGACAAGGGCTGATCAAGACATTGCTTCTCATAGTGTCCATTTTACTTCTACATGTTTCCTTTTTGGTGCTCAGTTAGTTGTTGCCAATCAGGGAGAACATATGATATTTGCCCTTTGGGACTGGCTTATTTCACTCAGCATGATGTTTTCCAGATTCCTCCATTTTGTTGCAAATGACCGGATTTCATTATTTTTACCACTGTGTAGCATTCTATAGTGTACATATCCCATAATTTCTTCATCCAATCTTTTATTGATGGCCATCACCCCCACCCCCACCACCATCATCATCATCATCATCAGAATCGTTTTAGGCAAGACTGCCAGGGGATAGATGGCCTAGGAAAATGTTGGAGGTATTCACCACTGTGGAGGACTTGCCACTGCCTAGGGCAGGACAAGGTTTATGGTATCGCACAGGCAGATAGAACCTCATTGGTTCCCAGTGCATGCGCCAGAGCCACAGCATGATCCCCTGACTGTGAGCTGAGAACAGACACTCTATCACTACCATGGTGAGAGAGCCCACAGCAACTCAAAGACTGCTACAAAGTGATTATCTGCACTCTCAAAGACCTCCTTCAGACACAAAAGACTTGAGAGCTCTTCGAGTGAAAGGAAACCAAGAGAAAACCCCCAAAGTGGTCTTGGACTAGATCCTGAACCAGTGTGCATGTGTGCATGAGTGTGCATATGTGTGTGAGTGTGCATGTGTGTATGTGTGTGCAAGAGAAAGAGCAATAGTGAGGCAATTTGTGAAATTAAATACATTCTGTCCATTCAGTGGTACAATTGCATCATTACTAATTTTGTGACTTTTAGAAGTTAACATGGCTATGTACAATGTAGGTCTCATTTTAGGGAATACACAGGGAAGGATTTGGAAGCAAGAAGGCATGAGGTTTTCAATTTACCATCAGAGGATGTAAGAGAGAGAGAAAGAAATATAGAGCAGATGGCATACAGCATTAATATTTGGGGAATCTGGGTGGAGAGGATATTGGAATTTTTTATCCCATTTTTGCAAACTTTGCATAACTTTGAAATTATTCCAAAATAAATAATAGCGGTAAAGAGGAAAAAGAAAGTCTCTCTCTCTCTCTCTCTCTCTCTCTCTCTCTTCACATACATATATGTGTCCGAAGAAAATTTAGCAAAAGTATTAATAGTGTTTATATCTGCATGGTGGGATTACATATTTATTGAAACATCTCACTTAAAACTAATCTCCTCTATGCTTTTATGATTTGCACATAATCAACTGTGAGCATACATCGCTCTTTATAACACCCACTTATTTAAAATCTAGAGGATGCCACCAGGGTCTCTGGTGCTGGCCTATCTGTCACAAGGCGGTTTCCATGGCCGGTTGTCCTGTTGCTGTCACTGTCCGGCTCATGCATGGATACACCCCTTGGGCTGCACCAGCAACTGTGGCAGTACCAAAATAGATCTGAATGGGATCATGATGGTAGGACAGCTGTAGTCTCAAGTGAGTTGGTGTGTCACATGATTGTCCCCAAGGCGCTGGCTATGCTGCATGACAGAAGGAATTCTAGAAGTGTCAGCATCCTCCTTGGTGCAGAAGTACTCTTACCACTTTCTCAGAGTTCCATGGTGACGAATATGGAGAAGTGAATCTGTGTTGTTCCAACATCCTTTGGGATTTTTAAAAAACAAAAGTATTGCTTATGCAGATGTATGAAATATGTCTTCTTAATCTAGGGTACCTTGGAAAAATACTCTTCTCCCTTTAGTAATAGTTTTTTTAATAAAAAAGATTTATTTATTTTATTTGAAAGGCAGAGTTACAGAGAGAGGAAGAGACAGAGTTTTCCATCCACTGGTTCACTCCTCAAATGGTTGCAAAGTAGGGGTTGGACCAAGCCAAGGCCAAGAGCCAGAAGCTCCGTTCAGATCTCCCACATGAGTGGCAGGAGCTCAGGCACTTGGACCAACATCCACTGCCTCCCAGACTCATTAGCAGGGAGCTGGATCAGAAGTGTAGCAACCAGGACTCAAACTGATATCCATATGGGATGCTGGTGTCTCAGGTGGTGGCTTAACCCTCTGTGCCACAACACCAGCCACAAGTTATAGTTTCTTAGAATAAGTTTTGAAACAGCACACCTCGCTGTGTTAAGCAGAAATAACAGAGGGCCGATAAATATTAGTGTGATGAGCAGGCAACTGAAATACATGAATCAAAAAGGCCTAATGACTGGTGAGAGTAGAAAATGCTGCAGTTCAGGCTTTAAAGTTTAGCTTATGGGGTCTGGCCTGGTGCAGCGGGGTTAGCTGCTGCTGTGCATATGGGTATCCCACATGACAGCACCAGTTCAAGTCCGAGCTGTTCCACTTCTGATCCAGCTCCTGGGAATGTGCCTGGAAATGCAATGGATGATGGCCTAAGTACTTAAGCCCCTGCCACCCACATGGGAGATGCAGGTGGAGTTCCGGGCTACTGGTTTGCCTTGCCCAGCCCTGGTCATTGTGGCCATCTGAGAGTGAACCAGTGGGTGAAGATTCTCTCTCTCTCTCTCTCTCTCTCTCTCTCTCTCTTTCTGTGTGTGTGACTTTGTCTTTCAAATAAATAAATAAGCAAATCTTTAAAAGATAGACTTTGGCTTGTGCAGTTGATCTGATGGTGTCACTGACCAGCTGATTGTCCAACTTTCCAATGACTGCTGATTTTATGTGGGGTCTGTGGATCCCTGGGTTTCCTGTGGCCTCAGGCAGGAGAGTGCCCAGCGGGTTGGGAACTCGGAGAGTAGCTTGTTCTCCAACTTCCTCCAAACTTCCAGAAAGGGCTTTGGAACTTGATGTCAGCAGATGTCCTGAGTTCTGTGTCCATCAAAACCAAGACCTATGATGAAGCTCTTCACATCACAAAGCTGGCCCTTTTCTGATTTGTGGTCTCAGAAAATCACTAGTGGCATTGCTCTAGATTTCTGACTCCCCTTCTGTCACCACGAAAGATCTCTCCATGAATTATTCTTAAAGGCTGCTGCCATTGAAACATGGAGAAAAGTGCTTAACTCCTCTTTAGATGAAAGAGACATTGAGTTTCTATTAACATAATTTCTGCTGAGCTCAGTTAAATTATGTTAAATTATGTTAAATAACATAATTTTGGAGAAAACCCCACTGATTTCCTGATAATTGCAAAATATTGATGGAAACAGAATACACACCTTTACAAGTAAATCTTGGATTTTTTAATTTACTTCCCAAATATTGAAAAGGGAATGCATGATAATAAAAATGTATTATTCTGGATCAAAATCTGATGTTGTGTTTAGCTTCCTTCCAGAAAATAACTTTAGTTATGTATTATTTATTAATACTGTATTATTTACTAATAATCATTTAATTATCCAATGTAAATAATATAATGTGAAATAATTCAATATAAATTAAACAAAGATGGGTAAATTGTCTTAGGATGCAAATGTGTCTCTGTTATTAGCATCTCCATACCTTCTGTATTAATAATTTCATTGCTTTTGGGTAACAGTGATAGCTAACACATACAGCTATTTAAGGTGACTTTAGCATATTAATTCACCTAATCATTAGAATCATCTTATGAAGCAGGCTCTGATGTGCCCTTTTCCCAGATGATGAGACAGACACTGAGAGTTAACTCCCCACGTTACACAGCTAAGAAGTGGCAGAACACATTCACACACACCTGGAATTCTGAACTCAGAGCCCATATTTTAGTGATTTCTTGCATTTTGCTGTGCCTGAATTACCTTAAGAGGCAAATTCCAAGACCAACTTTCCCTTCTGCCTTTCATCATAATTTATGGTTGTTCTCCTCCCAGTGGTGTGTTAACATGTAACTGCAGCCCTCCAAAAGCTGACTTGCAGCATTTGCCAGTTACCGTGGTGTAAATATTCCTCCCATGGCCAATTTCACGGCATCCACTTGATGTCACTGAGCGTGGAGTTGGGAAGAAGCATGCAACAGCACTCCATTACATCATGCACACTACATACACAACCTCAAGAGCACTGAAAATAATAAAATGCAGTTAAAAAGCTAAAGAATGATTAATTTTCAACATTTTTTTAAAGTATTTACTTGTTTTAATTTGAGAGAGAGAGAGAGAGAGCACAAGCTTACATTCACTGGTTTGCTCCCCCAAGCCATGGCTGGACCAGACTGAAGCCAGGAGCCAGGAACTCTGTCTGGATCTCCCATAGAGGTGGCAGGGACCCAATCACCTGAGCCATCACCTGAGCCTCCCAGGGTGCACATTAGCAGGAAGCTGGAATGGTGAGTGGAGCCAAGACAGGAACCTATGCACTCAAATATGGGATGCAAGTGTCCCAAGTGGCTTCTTAAATGCTGTGCCAAATTCTCATCCCTATCTTCATTTTTCATTTAACTTAACTCCAGTTTTTAAAAAAGTTTTGAATTACAGTTGTGGGTTACAGCCTCTATACTGCCTCACTCTGAGCCCTGCTGCAGACAAATTCCTGGGGTCACCAGGCTTTCCTCTGGGGAGATCACTGATGGAAGGGCTTGCTCAGTTCAGCCGAATGTTGCTCTGTGCTCTGACACCTGGTGATTGGAATTGAAACTTGCTCTGTTCTCTGTGGCTGTTTTGCTCCATGCTGCAGGCTCGCCTCACTGACACTGAGAGTATTCTTTACCCACTAGCACTTGCAGCTACTTATTAGGCTTGCAGAGGGTAATTGGATTATTTTTGTTTATAATCCCCTGTACTAAGGGCTTTAACCTAAATTCCCAGGTATTGAGCCAAAGGGCACTCAAGTACCAAAGTAACTGAGTTTTTCTCCTTCCCTGAGATTCTCACCCCAACCATACAGTGAAGGAGGAGGAGGACCTCTCCAGGCTTGGCCCATAAGAGGCAGTCAGAGTATCAGTGCCCTAACACAAATCTGAAAGTCCTGTGTCTGTATTCCTTGTTTTTTTTTAGATTTGTTTATTTAATTGAAAGGCAGAGTTAGAGAGAGGGAGGCAGAGAGATCTTCCATCTGCTGGTCCAACTCCCCACGTGGCTGCAATAGCCAGGGCTGGACTAGTCTCGCACATGGGCAGCAGGGGGTCAAGCACTTGGGCCATCTTCCACTGCTTTCCACATTATCAGGAAGCTGGATCAAAAGAGCAGTAGCCAAGGAACAAACTGGTACCTATATAGGATCCTGGCACTGCAGATGGAGGCTTAGCCTACTATGCTGTGGCACTGGCCCTTTTGTGACTATTTTCTAAGAAGCTGACAGGGTTCATGTGGGTATACCATGCTTCCAAAAAGGAAAGATTTAATCTCATCCTCCATCCCATAAGTCAGACAAGAGATGCGGGCAGCTGAAGCTGCAACTTAAATCTACTATGCCACGATAAACCAGATATCTTGTCAGACGTAAATGATTTGGAGGTTCCAGTTTGATCTCTGTGGTCTGTTGAGCCTTATCCCTACATTATGTTCCTATATCAACGACTCTTCCCACCTTTGTCCTTTCACATTCCCCATTTCGTACTGATCCATTCATACAACAGTCTCTTTGGAACACAGCAAGGTACCAGTCGCTTGACTACGGGATGTGGCTATGCAGATGAGTGAGGCACAGGCCCAGTCCTGGCTCTTGTGGCTCTGTGTGGTGGCAGTAGAGGCCTGGGTACACATTTGGAAGAGTCCAATAGAGCAGGATTCCCAACAAGCAGGATAATGCAGCCTCCTCTCAAAATGATGGTCAAGGCATGGTCACTTTTAACAAGACACAGAGAATGTTGGTAAACCACATTAGCTAGTTCTGGAAAGTCCTGTTCCTTGAAATGAACAAATGCCCCCCTCACAAAAAAGAGGAGGAAGAGATAGTATGAGCTGAGGGGAACCATCAGCCTAGGGAGGGTTAATCCTCCACCTGCAGTGCCAGCATCCCATATGGGTGCCGGGTTCTAGTCCCAGTTGCTCCTCTTCCAGTCCAGCTCTCTGCTGTAGCCCAGGAAGGCAGTAGAGGATGGCCCAAGTGCTTGGGCCCCTGCACCCGCCTGAGAGACCAGGAAGAAGCTCCTGGCTCCTGGCTTTGGATTGGTGTAGCTCCAGCTGTAACAGCCACTTGGGGGGTGAACCAATGGAAAGAAGACCTTTATCTCTGTCTCTCTCTGTCTAACTCTATCTGTCAAATAAAAAAAGTCTTTCTATAAACCTTACTTATTCATTCAAAAAGTATTGGTTGCTATACACTCTGAGTCACTGGCCTGGGAAATTTAAGGCCCAAAGATTAATCACAATTAGACCCTACCACAGGGGAGCTTATGATTTCAGAGGGAGTTAGTAAGATAGAATTTTAAGGAGTAATTAGTACCATGTGGATAATAGTTTTGTGTTATTTCATCTTGCCAGGACCTGTGAGATCGGCACGGTAGGTTTGCAGGGATGTGCCAGACTCATTTTTCTCAGAATACAGAGAAGTATGCTCTTAGTTGTGGGAAATTTTCTACCTGTCTTTCACATTTTTCTTCTCATCTTTTGTCTCTTCTTTCCTGGCAGAATTCTGCCTGGTTTTCTGTTGTACTTCCTGCAATGATCTGACTGACTTACATTCCCCTGTCTGTTGTCACTTTTGGAAACTATCAGAGGTTGACTCCATGTCAGGACTCTTGTGAACAGTGCTGCAATAGATACAGTAGAGCAGGGATTGCTATGGTAAAATGATATCTTGTCTTCTGGATGAATACCCGCTAGGGGACTTCACACCGGATACTGTTGAGCCATAAAAGAATGAAATTCTGTCATTTGCAACAAAATTCATGGAAGCAAATGACATTATGTGGAATAAAATAAGCCAGACACAGAAAGGCAAATGCTCCTGTTCTCTCTCATATGTGGAAGCCAAAAAACTCTATCTGAACCCAGAATAATGATTACTGTAGGCTAGGGAGTGTGGAGGGAATGGAAGGAGGCTGGATAATGGGTGATTATCGTTCACAGTAGCCTATGATTTTTTTTTATTTATTATTTTTTTAACTTTTATTTAATGAATATAAATTTCCAGTGTACAGCTTATGGATTACAATGGCTTCCCCCTCCCATAACTTCTCTCCCACCCGCAACCCTCCCCTCTCCCACTCCCTCTCCCCTTCCATCCACATCAAGATTCATTTTCAATTCTCTTTATATACAGAAGATCAATTTAGTATAAAGGTTTCAACAGTTTGCACCCACATAGAAACACAAAGAGAAACATAATGTTTGAGTTCTAGTTATAGCATTAAATCACAATGTACAGCACATTAAGGACAGAGATCCCACATGAGGAGCAAGTGCACAGTGGCTCCTGTTGTTGACCCAACAAATTGACACTCTAGTTTATGGCGCCAGTAACCATCCTAGGCTGTCGTCATGAGTTGCCAAGGCTATGGAAGCCTTCCAAGTTTGCCAACTCTGCTCATATTTAGACAAGGTCATAAAAGACAGAGTGAGGATAGTAACCAATGATCCTAAGAGTGGCATATACCAGGTTTGAACAATTATACAGCATTAAGTGGGGAAGAGGACCATCAGTACACACAGGTTGGGAGTAGAGCCATTGGTGGTAGAGTAGAGGTTATGATTACAAAGGAATGAGGCCCAAGTGCACTAGACAGGGTCTAGAACAAAGGACAGAGTCATTATTAGAGGAGCTAAGAAAGGTGCTGTCTAAGCTACAATTAAGTTTTCTGATTGAGAGGCAAATAGAACCTGACAGAAGGGGCTTGATAATAATCTGGTGGGCTTTAGGCCTTGTAAATTCAGAGGCCCAGACCTATCTATCTCTTCACATGGGCTATATCCTAAGGGAGGTATGAACCTCCTAGGGGAAGGCACTCTGTTGACTTTCATTACTTGGCTGGCCTGGGAGGAGAGCTGGCCAGGTAAAGGCAGGTGGCGTCTCTAACAAGAAATTTACAGTTCTGCCTGCAATGTTGCTGACCCTACTTGACCATCTCCTCAGCTGCAGTGGTCACTATGGAAGTTGGGCTGAGTGAAGGGCTTTTCAGCTTAGAGCCAAGAAGATCTGTGGCTCTGACGTGAGCATCCTTCGACTCCAGCGCAGGTCCATTTCCAGTGATCCAACTCTTGGCAGAGCTGCCAGGGCTCTTCACAAGCTGACTTCTGCTGAAGCCCAGGCTTACCACATTGAAAGCCACTGCAGTGGACTGGCCTGTTGGGTCTCCTTGAGGGCAGATCACTGTACAGATCAGCCATTCATAGGCCTGCCACCCATTGCTTCTGATGCCGAGCTTTCTTTTCCTCCTGGTTTGTGTTAAAGCAGAACAGAGGATGCAAGTCAAGGGAGTGCCCAAGTCCCATCTCTAATCTTCGGTGGCCTGAACTACAAGTCTATAGTCACAGGCATGTTCTGTAGTAGTTTTTCTAAGGTAGACAATGCCCATGAGGAAAATTATATTCTCACTTTAAAACTTTCTTTCCCTTTGGTCTGAAAGGGAGGTTTTTTCTACTTACTGTATACTTTGCTGATGGCAAAGTGAATCTAGCTATGAGATTATTATTTAAGTTCTTATTTTGGCTATGCTATTACAGAAAAATGTTAGCCATCTCTTTTATAAGGTCTAAAGATTAAATTGTGCGTCCTACAGATTCCTTCATAATAGAATTAGTTTCCTACCTTGAAGAGAATAGAGAAATGAAAGAACAAGTTGGGCTTAGAATAGAGAAATGAGGGAGGAAGTCCTAGATCGCTTGCTGACAATAGCAATATCACAAAATACTTAGCAAACCGTTTCAACCATTAGATAACAACTTAAGAAAACATTTACCAGAAGGTCAATGCCTTCTATAAATTTTAAGAATCATGTATTTGAAAACACCTCTTAAATATCTAACATGGTGTAGTTTGTTTAGCCAGTAAACTTAAGCACAACCATCTAAAATGTTTTTAGTTTCTTTCTACCAACACGTTTAAAACATATGATACACAGATTCAGGTCACTTAAATTAAAATGTATCTTTGATTGATTTTAGCAGCTTAAATTTATGGGCAATCTTATCTACAAGCCATTTAAAATAAAACTCTTAATAAAATTTCCCCAGGTAGACATACAATATGTACACACATATAATATAGCATAATAGACCAATATAGAAATTTTAATAATAGCTTTTAAAATCTTTAACTCTTTTTGTAGATTGCCAATTGATTTGAATTGCTTTTTCTTTTTAGTAACCTCAATCAACCAACAAGAGGTACTTGCTTACTTCACAGTATTTTTGAAAGCGCCTGTAGAATTTTACAAGTATTTAACCCTTTAGGCCTCTGGGGCTTTCTCATTAAGATAACTATCATGTCTAGTAACACAAGATCATTAGACTTTTCAATTCTCAAACATTTGTATTAATAGCATTTTCCATTATAGAAACTTAAAGTCTGGTACCACATCACATCTTGACAGTACTTCTAATATAATCCAAATAGAATGATTAGTTGGTGTCTCTATAAGATGAGAGACATATGTCCTTCGATTTTTTCAGTTGGGCCCAAACTGGAAAAACCAAAGTCCAGGATTTACTGGAAATTTTAGAGACCAGATTGTTTGAAACTTTGATTTTTTGAATGCCTGTCAAGAATGCCAAGAAGGCTCAAAATCCAAAATATCTGGTTGAAATAAGACTTCTTAAAATCATGATATAACATAGACCAAATTTGATCATTGTTACAAGGTGATTATTCAAATTTTTGAAAATAAGCACATATTTAAATAACCCATAGCTCCTAATAAAAATTCAGCTGTTTTTGAACAATTAGAATTTAACAGACATCAAGAGAACATAATAGATTACTTTAACACATTGCTTTAACAGAGCATCAGAGTTTAATTCTATGTCAAAGAGAAATTGAGCTTCCTGTGATCTTTTGCTGTGAGGTTTCCTTCCTTTACCTTCTTTCATATTGGTGACCGTGTTTCTGTGTTTCTGTGTGTAACACATCTTTAAGCATCTTTTGCAGGGCAGGATGAGTGGCAACAAATTCTTTTAGTTTCTGTTTGCTATGAAAAGTCTTAATTTCACCTTCATTCACAAATGAGAGCTTTGCAGGATATAGTATTCCGGGCTGGCAGTTTTTCTCTCTTAGTACCTGGGCTATGTCTCGCCATTCCCTTCTAACTTGTAGGGTTTCTGATGAGAAATCTGCTATGAGTCTAATTGGAGATCCTCTAAGAGTAATCTGACGTTTCTCTCTTGCACATTTTAGGATCTTTTCTTTGTGTTTCACTGTGGTGAGTTTGATTACGACGTGTCAAGGTGAGGATCTCTTTTGGTCATGTTTATTAGGGGTCCTATAAGCTTCCTGTACTAAGATGCCTCTGTCCTTCTCCAAACCTGGGAAATTTTCTGCTAGTATCTCACTGAAAATGCATTCTAATCCTTTCTTCCTCTCCATGCCTTCAGGAACTCCTAGAACCTGAATATTAGGTTTTTTAATAGTATCCTGTAGATTCCCGACAATATTTTTTAGATTTCTAATTTCTTCTTCTTTTCTTTGGTTTGCCTGTTTCCTTTCCTGTTCTCTGTCTTCTAAGTCTGATATTCTCTCTTATGCTGCGCCCATTCTGTTTTTAAGGCTCTCTAATGTGTTTGTCATTTGATCTATTGAATTCTTCATTTCATTATGATTTCTCGTCACTATCAGAGTTTCTTGTTCTACTAGTTGTTTCATTTCATTTTGATTCCTCCTTAATATTTCACTTTCATGAGAGATTTTCTATCTTGTCCATTAAAGATTTCTGTAGTTCAAGAATTTGTTTTTGAGAACTTCTTAATGTTCTTATCAATTTTTTGAGATCCGCTTCTTGCATTTCTTCGATCTCATCATCTTCATAATCTTGAATTGGGGTGTCTTTTTCATTTGGGGGTGTCATAGTGTCTTCCTTGTTCTTGTTACCTCGGTTTTTGCGTTTGTTATTTGGCAGGTTGGAGATATTTGGTTTCTTCACTGTGGTGTTTTTTCTTGTTACACTATGGCTCTATATTAAGTGGACTGTCTGCTTTTGGTGGAGCCTTAGAGGCTTGAGATGAGTGTGGACTGAGAGCTGTGTTTGGTTCCTCAGGGTCTAGGGTGTGTCAAATATGACACTCCCAGGTTAGGTGTGGTAAATCTCTCTTTCTTTCTTTTTTTGATTCAAAAGGGGAGTAATTCCGCACAGCTGAACGTAATTGGAGGTAGTTAGCAGGCAAATGATATACCCACAGGAGCCAGAGATTGGAAGCTCTTTCCCAAGGACCACACAGGGAATCTGTGCTGCCCTCAGTGTGGGCTCCAATTCTCCTGCAGTCTCCCACTGGGTTGCCAAGTTAGATGCTAATCTCCTGTTATTTCACCCCTCCCCCCAGAGTCAGCTTTTTCTGCTAGGCTCAGGGCCGGTGCAGACCTGAGGTCGCCCTGCTTATGACGTATGTCCAAAATGGCGCCTGCTCTGTCTTACTCACCTTTGACAGGTGAGCGGAGAGAGAGAAACTCGTGTCCGTATCAGTCACTTTTTTTATTTTTTTCCTATCTCTCTTCTAGTTAGCCTGGTGAACTTTTCCCCACAGAGTCAAGCCTCGTTCCCTCTAGCCTCCTCTTTCCGCTTGCCCACTGGTGTCTCGGGCTATTGAGGTTCGGCTCACCTCGCGTTCCAGCGCTGGTGCATTGAGTCTGCCGCTGGTGTCCGAACTTGGGCTCCCACGGTCTCCACGCAGGTCCACTGTGAATCACTAGTTCCGGAAGAGTTTCGTCTGCTGTTTCATCCCCTACTCTTCCTTGACCCTGCAGTATCTCCACTTATATTAAACTCCCCCCGGACTAATAGTGTGCTCCCTGCCTATTCCACCATCTTGCCACTCCACCCGCCTCTGATGTTTTTTGAGAAAATAAAAAATAAAAGAGACCCAAGGCGCCAATCATAAAGTAAAGTCAAAAAGGTAGAAATGTTGATTGTACTGATTTGATCAATACACACTGTATACGTATATTGAAAAGTCACCCTGTTCCCCATAAAAATATAGTTATTGTTAATTAAAAAATTTTTAAAGAAAAAATTATCTCAGGAATTCCTTCCAACCTTATTTTCAGTACTTTTATTGACTTTTTTAAAAAATTACTATCAATATTTAATGGCCAAGTTTTTTGTCCTTTACTCTGAAAATCTTACCCTGCTCTTATTTCATAGAGGTCATGTGTTTGTCAGAGCATACTCACCGTCATGGCTTCTATGGAATGGTCTTCCACTCCCTGTCTGTTTCTTCTGACTTTCTGGTTTCTACTTGTTGTTTGTAATGTCTTTTACTTTGCTCCTATTTTAGATCTCCCTCTCAGATATCTATCAAGTCTTGCCTGGCCATTCGTGAGTTGACTGCACATTGTGTATCTTGTGAGGCTTGCATCTGGGGGGCTTTAGCTCAATATGGCAGGGAGGAGCTGGGTTTCTCTATGTTTTTGTCCCCAGAGAAGGATGTGATCCCTGCTTCCAGTCCAGCTTTGAGTGGAGGGAACTGGGCAGGGAAGAGGCAGGTGCAGTTTGGTGTGTACACTTTCGCTGGCTCCTTGCTGTGTTGATCTGACATCTCACTCCACCTGTTGGAGGAATCTCGCTAATCATCTCTACAGAAAGTTGTGACTGTTTTGATGGTTTCCAGATGTTGAGATACCAATCTAAGCCTTTCTCCATTGTCTTTCATAATCTTGTTACTTACAGTCCATGTGAGCACCAGAGTCAAGCCATTGATTCTGTGGCCATGGGACAGGGAAGACAGTGACTGCCCACTACTATTTACAGTCTAAGCTACTTACATTTCAAGTCATGACATATAAGGGAAAGAAATCAATAAAGTGAATATTTTCCTGACAACCCTTTAAATACTGGTCAGTGTAAACAGTCAACAGTATTGATTTATAGCTGATGAAATTGAAAGTCTCAAGTCAAGAGAAAGACAAATTTGTTTAGAAATCTCTGTCGATGACACCATGGCAAGCATTGGCAAAGGAAGGCAGACATCTTGTGCTATTGAGATGAGTCTAAAATGGCACCACCACTCCTGGTTCAGGACCTCTTAAGATCATAAGGTAAGAGAGAGCTAATGGCTCTCAGGGAATGCCTGGGCTTATTTCCTCATTTTACAGAGAAGAAAAAATGATGTTTGGAGTGGTAAAATAAATCTTCACAATTGACTATTACATACTTCTTAATGCATAGTTATGCAATTTTTAAAATTTTTATTTATGATGCCAGCATCCCATATGGGTGCCAGTTTGAGACTGGATAGTTCCACCTCCAATCCAGCTCCTTGCTAATGTGCCTGGGTAAGCAGCAGATGATGGCCCAAGTGCTTAGGCCACTGCCACCCACATGGTAGACCAGAAGTAGTTCCAAGCTCCTGGTTTTGGTCTGGCATAGTCCTAGCTGTAGCAGTCATTAGGGGAATAATCCAGTGGAAAAAAGATTCTCTCTCTCTCTCTCTCTCTCTCTCTCTCTCTCTCTCTCTCTCTCTCTCCCTCTCTCTGTAACTCTCTCTTTCAAATAAATAAGAAAATATTGAAAACAAAAATTTGAGTTATTTATTTGGGAGACAGATGGGCAGAGAGCTCCCATCTGTTGGTTCAATTCCCAAATACCCAGAATGGCTGGGGCTGGGGCAGGCCAAAGCCAGGAGCTGGGATTTAATCCAGGTCTCCCACAGGGGTGGCAAGAATCCAATCACTGAAGCCATGTCTGTTGCCTCCTAGAATCTGGGCAAGCCAGGACTCAAACCCAGGCACCCCAACATGGGGTGTGGGGACCCCAGCCAGACTCTTCACTGTCGCTTCTAAAGTTATACAATTTGAATTAAATAGAAAGCAATTTAAAAATTTTAAACTTTGAAATAAATGCAAAAAAAGAAAAAAAGAGAAAGGTTTGGGTGTGTTCTTTTTAGTTTTTGTGCAAAAAGGGTCTGACAAAGAAGAAACAGAAACTGACTTCAGCTGAATGCTGTTGGTGATCATGTGCTCCCTGCACACTCTGTGCTCCCCATCCACATGTCATGGCTGGGGTTATATGGCTGGTAGAGCACTGAAGAGCATGTTGGTGTGGACGCATGAATGCAACAGTAGAGGTTTCCTGCACTGGAAGAGCTCATGTGGTCTTCTTAACCGTTCTTCCCAAGAATTCAAGAGTTTCATGTAGTCAGTTACTCTAGATTGGGGGTGGGGGGGGACAAGGGGAGAGTGGGTGTTGGACAACAATGCTACCAGGGAAATATGATGTGGAAAAGCATCACAAGAAAGGACTGTCTTTATCCCTCTTTAGGAAAAATGGTCCAACTTCCTCAGCTGCGGGATTGATTTTTCTGTGTACTTGAGCAAATCAGTCATGTCATACTGTAAAGCACTGTTGACTCTGAACTTCAGCATTTGGATTTAAGCCTAGGGACTCTCACTATCAGTTTTTTGTTTGTTTGTTTGTTTTTGTATAAGCTACTTGATTTCTCTGAACCTCGGTTTGTATCTTCGTAACTAAGAATAACTAAATCTGAACACTGTTGTGAAGAGTAAATAAACTAATGCATGGTGAGATGGCTGGTGCATTGGAGGCAGGACATAAACTTTGTCATTCCAAGGATTCTTTAAGAAATAACTTAAGGAGCCAGCACTGCGGTGCAAAGAATAAAGCTACTGCCTGCGACACCCACATCCCGCATGGGCACTGCTTCCCACCCCAGCTGCTCCACTTCCAATCCAGCTCCTTGCTGATATGCCTGGGAAAGCAGTAGAAAATATCTACATGCTTAGGCCCCTGCCATCCACATTGGAGACCTAGAAGAAACTCCTGGCTCTTGGGGGTCGTGGCCCTTTGGGGAATGAACCAGTGGATGGAATCTCTCTCTGTTTCTCTCTCTCTCTGTAATTCTGCCTTTCAAAAAAAAAAACAAATCTTTTTTTTAATATATTTTTGTGCAAAAATTTTGAACTCCATGCATACAAGTTGTGGTGATCATTATTATTTCTATGTGGAAATGATATCTAACCACCCAGTAGTGGGTGGGGGAGGGCTCATCTCAGACCCTCACTGACTTAGGGGTCAGGAGCCAGGCTGACCAGGGGGACAGGCTGAGTTCCCAGGCTGGGAGTATTGAGTGATGCTGGGACTGCACACTCAGTGCTCATCTCAGGGCCTGTTAAGAGTTGTTCCTGGTGCAAAACAATTGTCTCGTGGCTCTCCTTGCTGTAGAAGATGTTGTACCAATAGATCCTGTATGCAATCTTTGCTGTATTCAGGGAGGCTGGATATCTTTGGTTCTTTGTGCCTTAAGGACAACATGCTATGACTAGGTTCTGTCTCTAGGTGGTAGCAAAAGATCAGACATGGAAAAGTCAGTTGGCAAAGCCTTTTGCAGAAGTGTATCACAATGAGTCTGCTTCTTTGAGTGGCCTACAGAAAAGACCTCAAGTATTTAGCATCCATAATTTCAGTATATGCAACACATCGATTGAATTATCTTGTGTGTTTTTCCATGTGATTAAAAATATCTGAGGGAGCCAGAGCCGTGGCTCACTTGGTTAATCCTCAGCCTGCGGTTCCAGCATCCCATATGGGTGCCGGGTTCTAGTCCCAGCTGCTCCTATTCCAGTCCAGCTCGCTGCTGTGGCCCAGGAGGGCAGTGGAGGATGGCCCAAGCCCTTGGGCCCCTGCACCTGCATGGGAGACCGGGAGGAAGCACCTGGCTCCTGGCTTTGGATCAGCTCAGCTCCAGCCATAGTGGCCATTTTGGGGGTGAACCAACAGATGGAAGGCCTTTCTCTCTGTCTCTCTCTCACTAACTCTATCTGTCAAATTAAAAAAAAAAATCTGAGGCCTTCGGTGCAAACATCATACAGTAATGCACTGCCTAGAGATTTTCAGACAGGCTGCATATACGATGGTGGTCCCATAGGATTATAATGGAGCTGCAAAATTCCTACTGCCAGTGCAACATCCTTGTGCAATGCATTACTTGTATATTTGCAGTGTATTATTTATACACTGGCATAAATAAACCTACTGTGCTGCTTCTCAAGTAGAAATACAGCCACACAATGACATGCAGTACCTGATACCTGATAATGATCATAACGGTTATGCTACTGCCTAATGTATTTTCTGTACTATACTTTTTAGCATTATTTTACTCTACTTTTTTTTAAAAAAAAGTTACTGTAAAACAGTATTCCCTGTTACCCAGGCAGCAGCCTCACGCATCCGTGTGTTCTATTCCTTGATTGCAGTAAGAGGCCACATGGCATGACTGACCTGTATAGTTTAGTTTTCTGCAAGTGCCCTCTGCGGTGTGTAGCTGACAATGACATCATTAGTCCCCCATTCAGATTTCTCGCAGTAGCTGATAGGTTTGATTTCATATCTTCTTCCTTACTGTATATTTTACTACATTATATCTATTGTTTTCCGTGCTTTTCTTCTTTTCAGATTTCTTCCAGATTAATCAGGACATTCGTTTTAACTAATTCTCTCTTCCTGTCTTCCTCTCAAGCAATACAAAATTTTTATTTCATATTTAAAGATCAAAGTCTCTATGAATGTACATAAATTCAGGGTCACTTGGATTCCCTGAAGCTTTTTTTTATTAATTTATTTTATTCGAAAGGCAGAGTTACAGACAGAGAAATAGAGTGAGAGATCTTCCATCTGCTGGTCCACAAATGGCCACAACAACAGAGCTGGGCCAATCCAAAGCTAGGAGCCAGGAGCTTCTTCCAGGTCTCCCATGTGGATACAGGGGCTCAGGCATTTGTGCCATCCTCCACTGCTTTCCCAGGCCATTAGCAAGGAGCTGAATCAGAAGTGGAGCAGCTGGGACTCGAATTGGTGCCCATTTCGGCTGCCAGGGCTGCAGGCAGAGGCCTAACCTACTAGCCATAGTGCCAGCCCCCTGCCTGAAGCTTAAACACCATCACTCCCACTCTCTCCCTACCTTGGGAGACAGAATGTGTTTGGGTTCTCATATATTTTCCCATTCTTATCCTCTATATTTTTTAATTAAATTAATAATTTATATGAGGATTCAAAAAGTTCATGGAAAAGAAAGTTTAAAGATAAGTTTATTTTGGTGCAAAAAAATTGTGTAGTGCAGTTTTTAAAAACAATATGCAGGCCAGCGCCGTGGCTTAACAGGCTAATCCTCCGCCTTGCGGCACCGGCACACCGGGTTCTAGTCCCAGTTGGGGCGCCGGATTCTATCATGGTTGCCCCTCTTCCAGGCCAGCTCTCTGCTATCGCCCGGGAAGGCAGTGGAGTATGGCCCAAGTGCTTCGGCCCTGTACCTGCATGGGAGACTAGGAGAAGCACCTGGCTCCTGGCTTTAGATCAGCGAGATGTGCCTGCTGCAGTGGCCATTGGAGGGTGAACCAACGGCAAAAAGGAAGACCTTTCTCTCTCTCTCTCTCTCTCTCTCTCTCTCTCTCTCTCTGTCTCTCTCTCTTTCACTATCCACTCTGCCTGTAAAAAAAATATGCATTTCCCATGAACTTTTGGATACCCCCTCATTTAGGGAGTTTATAATTTTTTTTTGAAAACAACTCTAAAATTGGGGAAATTAAAATAGCACAGAGAATATCTGCAATTACCTTCACTGTGATTTGTCAATTATTATTAACATTTTACCCCATTAACTCTGTTATTGGCTTTCTTTTTTTTCTTTTTTTAATTTAACAGATGTATACCAATTGTACATATTTGTGGGGTACTATATTTTGCTAGATATATATAATGTATAAAGTCCAATCTGGGTAAATCTATTTATCCTTTCAAGCATTTAATGTTTCTTTACTGTGAAATCATAAAAAAAAACCTATCTTCTAGTTCTTTTTAGAGAAATACACAGTAAATTAATATTATCTATCTTTATCCTGCTGTGCAATAGAACCCCAAAACTTTACTCCTGTTTAGGTATAACCTAGTACCCCTCCCACCCTCTCTCTCTCTCTCTCTTTCTTTCTCTCTCTCTCTCTCTCTCCCTTTCTCTCTCCCTCTCTCTCTCTCACACACACATACACACACATGTATACCATCTGAGGATAAATTACATGTGTGTAATTGTACTATCCCTCAACACTTCAGTGTGAACTTCCTAGGAAGAGTGACATTCTCTTACATAGTCACAGTGCGGTCATCAGTTTCCTAAGTCTATACTGGTAGAGTATTTTAATCTATGATCCATATTAATATTTTGTCCTTGGCCTACTGATGTCTTCTCATGTTCCCAAGTTCTCCTGCCTTAGTTGTCTGTTTCCAGTCTTCTGTAATCAGGAACTATACACAGCCTTTCTCTCTCTCTCTCTCTCTCTCTCTCTTTTTAGGATTTATTTTATTTTTTTGAAAGAGCTACAGAGAGAGGTAGAGACAGAGAGAGATATCTTCCATCCACTGGTTCACTCCCCAGTTGGCTGCAACGACTGGAGCTGGGCCAATGTGAAGCCAGGAGCTTCTTCCAGGTCTCCCACGTGGGTGCAGGGGCCCAAGGACTTGGGCCATCTTCTACTGATTTCCCAGGCCATAGCAGAGATCTGGATCAGAAGAGGAGCAGCCGGGACTTAGAACTGGTGCCTCTATGGGATGCCAGCACTTCAGGCCAGGGCTTTAACCCGCTGTGCCACAGCGCTGGCCCCACATAGCCTGCTAGCACATACACATTCTTCGAGAATACAGCTCCCCTGCCATCTTTACAGTTGGATGTTGTTTGATTCTGTGTGATTCAGTGCATGTCTTCTCACTCAAGCTCATCAAGGAGTGTTTTCCTCGGGGTGGCCCACTGGAGGCGCCAGGGAAATCTTTGTCCTCCCCTGGGAATATTAATGTTGATCATCTGATTTCTCTAGCATGATGGCTATGTTTTTCTCCCTTGCAATGAATGAGCAGTCTGTAGTGGTTTATCATGTTAACATGCACGTATATGCCAAGTTCCCTCCCAGATTTACACATTGATGCATCTTGTTTGACATAATCATTACTAATGATGTTTGCAAAATAATGGTTTCCCATCTCCATCGTTCCCAAGAGATTTGTCAGTCATCTCTTGCCATTCAACCAGAAGCAAGAACCTGCTGCCGTCTAACTCTCTCTCTCTCTCTCTCCTAAACAGTGGCTTTGGACTGGTGTCCTCTAAGCTCTTCTGGCCTGTCAGGTGGTGGCCCTGTGGGGATCCTGCTAGCTCTGGTTGAGTTGTTCCAGCAAGTTCAAGGTCACAGTGCCTGTGCTGTGGCTCTCTGAAGCGCCTCCTACAGACTGCAGTGACAATGACCTTCTTCAGGCCGTTTGCGGGGTTCGCTTTGCATTGCCGGTCTGTGGCTCACCAACCAGAGGGTTGATGTCTCCAGAGCTGCTCCCTTAAACTCAGGGTCAGTGATGCCTCATTATGCCTGAGTGGCCCTGGAAGCCGGGAGCCCCGCAGTCACGGTGCTGCCCTGGCTGTGGAGTCACCAGCCCTTGCTTCCCAAAGCGGCCGGAGGACCCGCAAAGAAGGCCTGGAAGCCTTAGGTCTCTGATGGACACAGAACCTCCGCTCCCGCCCACACCTGGGAACCCAGAATCTGCCTGCTCAGTTATGCAGGAAGTACATCCAGGGTCGCTGATCCCCCTTCCTTGTCCCTGAGCGTGACAAGGGCCAGGTCTCGGGATGGCTGAACCTCCGCTGAGTGCGCTCCATCGCGGCAGGGGCCTCAGGGTCCAGCCACTCCTCCCCACTAAGGAGCTGAGGAGCTGTCCAGAGCAGCCCGAGCCCCTTGCCCTGCAGGTCTTCGCCGGGAGCCTGAGGCACCAATGATCTCTACCCCTTACCCCATGTCCGCACCCCGGCAGGGAACAAAGCGCGTCCCTCGGCTCCATGCAGCCCGCGCTTTACTCGGGAGAGCGTAGCTCCATCCTGGGCACCAGCACCGAGCTCGGGGTCCCCGGTGCCTTGTCCCCTCCCGGGCCTTGTGCGCTGGCAGCGTCGGGGACTCCCGCGCAGGCGGTCAGAGCAGCGCTGCAGAGGCCACACACCTGGCTCTGCAAGGCGCAGGGGGCGCGGGCTACCAGGTGCTGTGGGGCCGGTAGGCGGAAAACTTGGGGTCCCTGGCGGCCAGCCCACGCGCATTCTGCCCTCGCGTGGCTGGCGGTCCTGTAGGGGACGCCCTGGATGCGGGAGGAGTCGGTGCCCCAGCCCCTCCTCTTGCCTCTTTCCCAGCCTGCAGGTGTGCTCGGTGTTTTCCACTCCCTGCGTGTTCGGCAGGTGGAAAGGGAGCTCCTCCACATCCCAGTGCCCAGCAGCCAAAGGTGGGTCAATGGGAAGCCAGGAGCCAGGAGCTTCATCCGGGTCTTCCACATGACTGCAGGGGCCCAAGCAGTTGAACCATCCTCCATTGCTTTCTCAAGCACACTAGCAGCGAGCTGGACCAGAAGTGGAACTGCCGGGACTCCAACCCAGTCCACATGGGATGCGGGCACTGCAGGCACCGTGTTAACTTGCTCCATGACAGCACCGGCCCCGCTAACTCAGTTACAGTTAAAGCTCCGGCAGGTCACTTACTTCCAACTCAGTTCCCATCTCTGAGACTGGGCTTGGGATTTAAAGATCAAACACATCCAAAATAATGTGATTAATAGCTTTTTGTCATGTTTAGAATTTGTTTCTACCTCCACAAGTGCAAGTTATGGAACCAAACTTCCCTTGCACATGAAACATAGGTTCTGCAGCTATAACTTGATGAGAGGTACAAAGTCAAGTGCCCTGCTGGAGCCGGATTTGCTGGATCTCTTGCTGTTCTCGGGACCTGGCCACTACAATGGTAGGGTGTTTTTAATATGCATGGAAGACAGTAAAGTCACATGCTCTCTCACAGCAGACATAAGCCCCTTGCTTTTCTGGAGCTTAAACCTAAAACTGGATTATCTTTAAATGTGTAATTAAAACCTGTACGGCTTGGTAGAAAATAATGTGCTTAATGGGAACAAGAGAGAAACAATCTATAAATGCTGCTGCCTGATATCATGGAGACTTTTAAAACTTTCTATGAAACTGAACACATAGACTCATAAGCGCTACTTTTTCAACTGAAGCAAATCCCACAGGTTTGGCCAAAAAGAGAAGCCTGCAGGGCAAGCAGACACTGCGTCTCCAAACTGTGAGCTCTGCAACTTCCAACAGCAAAAGCAGAAGCATTGCTACAAATAACTGATTATAATTGTAATATTTTGTCTTAAAGAATGTGTGATACTTACTGCTATGAAAGTCATTCCAATCTCAAAGTAAAACATTTAGGCATGAATAGTTACTGTTAAATGTGTACTGCTATTTTTTACAGTCCTGAAGATATATATATATATATATATATATATATATATATATATGTTGTGTAAAAGTTAAGATATTTTGAAAAGTGATATGATAATACTCCTTAAAGTAAATAAACTTAAAAGACCGAGTTTAAACCATTGCTTAGAAAATATGGAATAAATGCATGCCAAAACAATACACAGATCTAGTTTTTCCACCACCCTGATTTTTTTTCTGAGTCTTTTTACAAAAACTACAATAACACAAATACTGTAGACTTCTATAACTCAAACAGCAAATAGCTCAATATGGACAACATCCATGTGCTACAGCTAATTTTAGACACAAACTGATGGCTTCAAACATGCTCTTTTAAAATAAGAATATGCCACTTCTCCAAATCTTAATTTGGTTAAGTTTTCTTTGTCAATAAATTAAAATGTATGTAATGTGCATATGTATATACAACATCAGAAGAGTGTATGTTGTGTATACACTTATCTGTTACACACACACATGCACACACACAAGTATCTACACAAATCCCTGAAGAGGATTCAAATGTTCTCTCTGATTTAAAAGGCCATTCCCTACTACAAAATTACATTCAACACCATTATGATCTCCTTTCTGCTATAGGTAACTTGCTACACTTATGCTGGATGTTACTAGAATCATGAACCAAGAATTATACAGTAATTTCTAACTCAAAGTAAATGAAATGGTCCTATTTAACATGCCACTGAAAATTATAATAGTGCCAGTGTAAAAATGAGCAAAGTTGGGGCAAAGAAATTGTTTCCTCTTTCTGACTCAGTGTTTAGGTAAAAGTATATTTTATAAGTGGAAAAAAAAACTCCATCTAGACCAATGATTATACTCTATCCAGTTAACACTAAATTGATGGATCCGAAAGGTCACAAGGTCACAACTCTGTGTCTTATTCTGCTTTTAAACAATCTCTAAGATCTTTTGCAGCCTTGTTTTGTAAAAACCTCCCTATGTTCAAATTAATGGTGGGAAAACAGCAAAAAATTGATATTATATTAAAAGTTGAGATGAGTCACTCTGGAAAAAAGTATAAAAAGAGTGGACAAAAGTGACCCCTTTGACAAATTCTGCTTCAAAAAAAAGGAATAATTTACAAAAGCAAAGTTTCTTCTTAACAAGAAACAATTTGACATCACACAATCACTGAACCAATAAATGTACTATTACATTCAACCAGAGAGACAAAGGTTCAGAGTATGAGAAACAACCAACCTTTTCAACACTCCAAATATGTGGGTATCAGTAATGAAGTTACATTAAGAAAGAAAAGCAAGTTCTCACTTGAGTACAGAGAAGAACCAAGTAACCCTGAGACAAATTCTGATGGGTAATAAAAATGAGACATGATCTGGAAACTGAGATTGAATTCTAAAGCCCCAGATTGGTGTGTGACACTGGCAATAACCACTATCAGTCACAATGGAAAGAGGCCTACAGGTATGCACTGAGTTATTCCCCCACCACTCACTTTTCCCCAGCCCATCTCTACACCAAAGCACCAAAAATTTGAATAAAAACTATTACTTATTGAAAAGCATTTAAAATTGCAATAAAAAACCCTTTAAAATCTTTTGTTCTTGTTGTTTTTAAATATTTATTTATTTATTTATTTTAAAGTAAGAGTTACTGAGACAGAGAAGCAGTGAAAGAGAGAGACAGAGAGGTCTTCCATCTGCTGGTTCACTTTCCAAATGGTCACATGGCTGGGGCTGGGCTAGACCGAAGCCAGTAGCCAGCAGCTTCCTCCAGGTTTTCTATGTGGGTGCAGGGGCCTAAGCACTAGGCCTTCTTTTACTGCTTTTCCAAGCAATTAAAGCAGTTGTTAGCAGGGAGTTAGACTGAAAGTGGAGCAGCTGGGTCTCAAAAAAGCACTCATATGGGATGCCAGCATTTTACCTGCTACACCACAGCCCTGGACCATTCCATCTTCCTTGTCAGGTAAAAAGACTGTGGCAATCTTCCTGTGATACCAGAGCTATCAGGATTTAGGAGGCATCAGCCATTTGCAGTCACCAACTGTGTTGACAAACTAGGTTTCAGAGAGCTCCAATTCTGGAAATAATGGAGGTAAAATGAAGTGGTAGAGAGCAACACAGATTCTCAGAAAAGGCAGGTTATCCCTCCAGTGATGGCCATACCTTCAATAACTTTCTAAGTACCGCTTCCTAGATCCTTGCCTGTCCTCAACCCACTCACATATCTCTTCTAAAAGCTTATACAAACTTTCCAACATCACACTATCTTTGATAGCTTATGGATTAGGTGAGGTATCATCACTTAAATCTTAAATCACTCTTGGCATTAGAGTGAATAATTAACAGCTTGGGCCATGCAAAGCTATGACCTTCACCCTTCTAGGATTCCCTTGCCTCTGCTGTGAAGAACTATTGAGAACATTTGGGCCAGAGGGATGTTCCTTCAGGTGAAATCCCTATTCATGGAACCCACTGCTTCACACACCATTAGCTACTTTGTTCTAAACTAAACAGGATCAGGGCCAGCGCTGTGGCACAGAGGGTTAACACCCTGGCCTAAAGTGCCAGTATCCCATATGTGTGCCGGTCCTAATCCTGGCTGCTCCACTTCTGATCCAGTTCTCTGCTATGGCCTGGGAAAGCAGTAGAAGATGGCCCAAGTCCTTGGGCCCCTGTACCCGCATGGGATACCCAGGGGAAGCTCCTGGCTCCTGGCTTCAGATCAGCACAGTGCCGGCTGTTGCAGCCAGTTGGGGAGTGAGCCATCAGATGGAAGACCTCTGCCTCTCCTCTCTCTGTGTAACTCTGACTTTCAAATAAAATTAAATAAATCTTTAAAAAAATTTTTAAAAATAAACTAAATGGGATCAGCATTCAGTTTCCTAACTATTCTCACAGAATCCATTGTCCTTGGAAAGTAGATTTTGTGTAAACAAGAGCATGGGCAGGATACACAGTGCAGCAATGGGCCAGAAACTTCATTACCTGAGAAGGCACCACAAAACCTACTACTGTCTAATAGTAAGGCAGCCTGCACACACTTCACAGTGAGTTCTCTGTGAATTTGGGGGTATTTCACTGGTATTGTTAATATCTTAGTACTACAATGGATAAAATAATGTCATCCAGGCCACTAAAAGGATTCCTCAGTGGCTGAGCTAGAAGTGAACTTATACCACAGGCCTCCCTGCTCCTCACACAATCTGTAGGCTCCCCTTTCTCCATTGTCATCTTGGATTGTCTATCCCATCTGTGGAGATTCTGGAACCACATCTGCACATGTGAAAGAACACACTGGCTTTCTGGTACAGCACCCACTACTGAGAACATGTGTCTCACTTTCTAGGGCTCCCTGTGGGCCTGTGAGGCCTCTACCTTATCCCCAACCTTCAGGGAAGCAGAATTCATTTACAGCTTGTGGAGCAGCATTGAGAGAAACACAGGGCCTAGAAAATCTTGGAAGAACAGGGCAGGGCTGAGAAGGATGGCACATGCTCAGAAGGAAATGGAAAGGCCTTCCGATGGTTCTGTACTAATGATGTCACAAGATGATGAGACTACCTTTCTCATAAGCCTCTGCACCCCTCCACTAAGAACAAGAAGAGTGGTATGTCTATTTGCTCACTATTCAGCCCTACTGCCTGGAGAATACATGTAATGCATTGAGATTGGTCTCTATCCAAGTGGAATTCTCATGATCAATTCTTAGCCTGACAAATTCACATTTGAAAGAAATGTGCTAGGAATGGAGAAATTTGAACATTGCTGTTTAATGATATTTGTCACTACTTTCTTTCTATTTTTCTGTTAACTGTTTTGTAGGTATAGAACACACATCTAGGGGCTGGCACTGTGGCGTAGCAGGTAAAGCCAGTGCCTACAGTGTGGGTATCCCATATGGGTACCAGTTCGCAGCCCAGCTGCTCCACTTCCAATCCAGCTCTCTGCTGTGGCCTGGGAAAGCAGTGGAGGATGTCCCAGGTCCTTGGGCCCTTGCACCCATGTGGGAGACCCGGAATAAGCTCCTGGCTCCTTCCAGATGAGCGCAGCTCTGGCCATTGCAGCCAATTGGGAAGTGAACCACTGAATGGAAGACCTCTCTTTCTCTCTCTGTGTAGCTTTGACTTTCAAATAAATAAATAAGTCTTTTTAAAAAAGAATATATATCTATTTATTACAGATACTTAAAGCAGGAGGAAAGTCACCATGACTCTACATTAAGATACTTAAGCAACAAACTAATATTCTGTGGCAACACATATTTCACCCTTGAAAAAAGAGGCTTTCTCTAAAGTACTACAATAATTCATTACCTATCAATGAATCATATTTCTCAGTTGAGAAAACTATCCTAGTGCATATACTGGAATAAGATAGTGAGCCTTAAGGTGGATACACCTCAAAATCACTGCACAATCACAGATCTGCCATTTCCTGGAACCTAGGAAATTATAAGGCCTCTCTGTCCAACCCATACACCATCTATCTGACTACCTAATACATTTTGATTGTCTAACAGCTGAACCTGAACTTTTCCCTCCATTTGTGATTTTTGCCACCAATTAGGCAAGGAGATCAGTGCAAGGGTTTCAAGGCACTCCCACCCCTATTGCTGATCTCCTTCCAATAGAGATAAGCCTGTATTCTATAGCCAGAGTTGGTGTGGGTTTGAACAGGGATGTGAAGGCATACTCACTCTTAAACAACAATTAACCCCTTGTTGTTTCTATGCATAAGATATGGTTTTCCCTGTTCTCTGATCCTGCCTTTGTCCTTCAGTGATTGTCTTCTGCAAATTAAGAAACCTGCCTCAAAATGTTAAGCCTAGATCTCTCCATTTCAGATCAGAGTGGCAATTGCACCTGAATATATAGGTCTCAAAGTTGTATTCCTTGAAATAGAAAATGAATTTTCAGGAATCAAAGAATTAGCTTGAGGGCCAGCATTTTGGTGCACCAGGCTAAGCCACTCTGCAACAATGGCATACCATATGGTCACAAGTCTGAGTCCCAGATGCTCCCACTCCAACACCCTGCTAATGCACCTGAGAAAGCAGTGAAAGATAGCCCAAGTTCTTGGGCCTCTGCCATTCACATGGGAGATCTGGATGGAGTTCCAGACTCCTAGCTTTGGCCTGTCTCAACAGATGGAAGATCTCTCTTTCCCCCACTCTTTCTCTGTAACTCTGCATTTCAAATTAACAAATAAATCTTTTAAAACTTTTTAAAACAAACTAGTTTGTTCCATGAAGTAGCTCGTTGATTAGTCCTTTTCTAGTAATTACTGCTCCAGAATGGTGGTAGTCACACACCTCTGCCAGCAGGAGTTGTTCATACTATGATTGGAGATGTGGATTCTATGAGGAGTTCTAATAAGAGAAAAACTGGAAAGATCATATCCATTTATAGGTAGTTGACCTCAGGCACTCACTTCCTCTTTGTCTTACCTGTACCCTCTATGTAATGAGTAGAGCTCATGATTTTGGGCACTAACTCAGTGACAGGAGTTCTCTGATTTGTACCAAATGCAGAAGAATTAATAGTCCCTCATGTGATGATAAGGAAAATGATGACCCAACAGTAGGATTGACTAATTGAGAATACCATAAGGAATAAAAGCTGGAATAAGTCCTTTCTGACACATCACTAATAAAAATATTTAGGCGTATACCTGTGGTGTCTGACCATGCTTGGTTATCCATTAATTTAATTCATGAATATATTTTTTAAAAAGACATACGAGATAAGACTAATATCACCTTTCTCCACCATCCCCTGCCCCAAATCAATCATTGTATTTCATCCAGTTTCTATGCTGCCATCACTTTCTCACGCATTTATATCCATATCTACAAATAAATGTGCAGTACAGCTTACATAGGGGAAGTCACATTTTACATGAATTTGAATTTGAAATGCATTAAAAATGTTACTTAAAATTTTGATAATTCAGGGCCGGCGCAGTGGCTCACTAGGCTAATACTCCGCCTTGCGGCACCGGCACACTGGGTTCTAGTCCCGGTCGGGGCACTGGATTCTGTCCCGGTTGCCCCTCTTCTAGGCCAGCCCTCTGCTGTGGCCTGGGAGTGCAGTGGAGGATGGCCCAAGTGCTTGGGCCCTGCACCCATGGGAGACCAGGAGAAGCACCTGGCTCCTGCCTTTGGATCACCGCGGTGTGCCGGCTGCAGCGTGCTGGCCATAGCGGCCATTGGAGGGTGAACCAACGGCAAAGGAAGACCTTTCTCTCTGTCTCTCTCACTGTCCACTCTGCCTGTCAAAAAATAAAAATTAAAAAAAAATTTGATAATTCAATACACCTGGTTAAAACTTTGTCAATATCATATCACATTCTTTTTTTTTTTTGACAGGCAGTTAGACTGAGAGAGAGACACCGAGAGAAAGGTCTTCCTTCCGTTGGTTCATCCCCTAAAAGGCCACTATGGCTGGAGCTGTGCTGATCCGAAGACAGAAGCCAGGTGCTTCCTCCTGGTCTCCCATGCGGGGGCAGGGCCCAAGCACGTGGGGCATCCTCCACTGCCTTCCCAGGCCACAGAAGAGAGCTGGACTGGAAGCAGAGCAATATGGACAAAACCAGCACCCCAACTGGTACTAGAAACCGGAGTGCCAGTGCAGCAGGCGAAGGATTAGCCTAGTGAGCTGTGGCACTGGCCAATATCATATTCTTAAGCAGCAGAACTGAGGTATGAATATATTTCACTTACCATGAAATTCATCCATTAAGGATGTACATACAAGCCACCAGCTTCCAGTTATGTATAGCAATCACCACCATTACTTTTAGAATATTTTATCACCCCCAAAATACACAGGGATAGGCATTTGACCAAGTGGTTAAGATGCTACCTGGTTACATCCACATTCCAGAATGACTGGGTTTGAGTACCAGTTCCACACCTGATTTAATTCCAGCTTCCTACTAATGGGCACCCTGTGAGTACATCGCCCAGTGAGCAATAGCTTAAGTAGTTTTGACCCTTTGAGCCATATTGGAGACCTGGATTGAGTTCTAAGCTCCTTACTCCTGAGAAGTTGTGTGTTTTTTAAAATATTTATTTATTTATTTGAAAGGCAGAATTACAGAAAGGCAGAGGCAGAGGCAGAGAGAAGTCTTCCATCCGCTGGTTCACTTCCCAAATGGCCGCAATAGCTGGAGCTGGGCTGATCCAAAGCCAGGAGCCAGGAGCTTCTTCCAGGTCTGCCACATGGATGCAGGGACTGAAAGACTTGGGCCATCTGCTGCTGCTTTCCTAGGCACATTAGCAGGGAGCTGGATTCAAAGTGGAACAGCTGGGACTCGAACCATCACCCATATGGGACACCAGCACTGCAGGCAGTGGCTTTACTCGCTATGCAACAGTACCAGCACCTCCCTTGAAGTCTTTAATGAATTAATTAGAAAACAGTAAAAACAGAGAGAGACCTTCCCTCTTCTGGTTCACTTCCCATGGTGGGCTATATTACAACTAGGAGTCAGGAATTCTACCCACACTTCCCATATGATACAGCACTCTAACGTGACATGTGGGCATCACCATCTGTGGGTTAACCTGCTGTGCTTCAATGTCCTGCAAACAAGCTCCCAGTTTTGACTTATCTCAGCCTCACCTATGGTGAACATTTGATTACTGAACCAGCAGATGGGAATATTCTCCATCTCTGCACTCAAATAAATGAAATTGAAAAATAATTGAGCACCCTTTTGCTACCTAGTGTCTATCCTCATTCCTCCAATCCAAAGCAACAACAAATGTGCTCTGATTATACAGATTTCCCGATTGGGGATGTTATATGTGATGGAAGCTGAGATCAAAGTGTTCTTTTGCTTAATATACAGCCTCCATCAGTCAAGTATGGTCTGTGCTTCACCTCTAGCTGAACTCACCCAAAACCTAATCTTGGCAACAGGGAACTAGGCACAGGAGTAAGAAGGATGTCTTCCTTTTGCCTAGAAGCTGGTAGGAGAGGGAGCCCTGAGTTCACACTTCCACTAAATGAGAACTGGGGGTGGTGGTTATTAGGTGAATTCAAATACAACTAACTCTCTATGCTCTTCAAATCTTGGATTTTCTTCAATAAATACCTCTTTATTTGTTGTATATCTTTAAGACCATTACTAGGAGTGGGTGTTGTGCCATAATAGGTTAAACCTCCAATTGCAGCACCAGCATCCCACATGGATGATCAGTTCCAACTGTTGGAAACCTGTATTCAAGAACATTTCTTAGTGTCTTCATAAATATTACTGACAATGATTTCAGGAAAGAATACAAAACTGTGAGGCTGGTACTGTGGTGTAGCAGGTAAAACTACCACTTGCAGTGCCGGAATCCCATATGGGTACTGGTTCCAGTCCAAGCTTCTCCACTTCTGATCCAGCTCTCTGCTATGGCCTGGTAAAGCAGTAGAAGATGGCCCAAGTGCTTGTGCCCCTGCACCTGCATAGGAGACCTGGAAGAAGGTCCAGTGATTACAACTGTGTTTTGTCAATGGTAGCACTCCATCAATTCTGTGAATTCCTTTTGATAAAGGATAGACAAGGATACCTTGGGCTAAAGGAGACAGATGAAAGGCTGTGCTCTCCCTTTACATTGTAGTGGTTTGGACTCAGTATTTTTAGAAGACATGGCTTAAAAGAGGTTCTTGTCTTCCTATAAGAAAAGAGTTTCAGACATGGGATGGAGTAGTGACACACAATGCAGCAAGGTTTAATGAGGTAGTGCATCTGTCAGAACACATGAATCCCAGAGTGCCAGGTCTACATTCAGACTTGGATTTATAAGGGTGTGGAATCTACTTTTTCCCCACAGTTTCTCCTCCCATTCCTCCAGTCTCTTCTGAACAAAGGGCTTCTTGGGTACAAAACTGGTGAAATTCCCCCCAAGGTTTTATTATCCAGTGTGAAACTGGGTAGTCCTCTTTACACTGGCAAGGACGATTATTCTCACTGCCTTTCTTGGGAGGGGAGTGAAGACTGGGACCACCTATAAGTTACTGGGGTGTGGGCTGCTTCAAAGCTATCCCTCAGGCTGCTCCATTCCTTTCTGCAGGTGCCTTGTTTTCCTTAGGTCCCTTCTATATTTCTATCTTTCCACCTAACAGTATTATAAAAGAACTCAAATATCTTTAGAAGAAGAATATCTGTTACAAACAAAAGCAGAGGAAATCGTCTGATTACACTGAACAATTAAATACATGAAAAAAAGCCATCATTAGAGTCAAGTGGCTTTTTATATAAGTATTTTGTCATGTCAGGCCATGACAGTGTCAAACTAAGGAGCATAAAGTAGCTTACAGAAGATACCTAGAAAATTGACAGAGGAAATAATTAATTAAACAGAAACTATTAAGAGGAGAAAATATATTTAGAAAAAGATTTCAAAATTAAAGATCAAGACACTTTGCAGACATTTACTACTATATCTATCTATATATTTTTAGAACCTTTATTGTTTTAATGTAGAGGAACAAATCCTTGCCCTATATCAGTGTACATAACAATGCCCAAGTTTTGGAAATCCATGTATATAATTTTCTTCTAATCTCATGCAAGATTTACCACAAACCTATAATATCCTATAACATTCCTTTCAGTTATTTGTTCTATATTGTTCCTCTGTCTCCTTGCAGGACATCAGCTGTTTCACTCAAAGTCAAATATTGCTTGTTTTTCCCTTAATTGAAATAGCTTTATTTACTAAGACACATCCTTGTGTCTGGAACTTCCTAAACATTTCTCTCCCTTCTGCTTACTGGTTCCTTAATTTACATTTTGCAATAATCTTTTGAAGCCTCTAAAGTAAGTATAAAACATTTCAAAGAACATATAAATTTTTAAAGATTTATTTATTTATTAGAAAGGCAGAGTTACAGAGAGTCAGAGGCAGAGGCAGTGAGAGAAAGGTCTTTCATCCGCTGGTTCACTCCCCATATGGCCACAACATCTGGAGCTGGGCAGATTCAAAGCCAGGAGACAGGAGCTTCTTCTAGGTCTCCCACAGGGGTGCAGGGGCACAAGAACTTGAGCCATTTGCTACTGCTTTCCCAACTGGTAACAGAGAGCTGGATTGGAAGTGGAGCAGCAGGGTCTTGTACTGGTGCCCATATGGGATGTTGGCATTGCCGACAGCAGTTTTACCCACTATGCCACAGCATTGGCTCCAGAAAATATAGTATTTTAACATAGTTACTTAAAAGTAATTAAAATGGTTTGTCATGTATCAACAGTTTATGAAAATATTTACTAAAAGGCCCAATGAATTTTGCATATTTTAAAAAACCAACAGTATACGAATTTGAAAATATTTATCTTTTGTGTTTACTAACTTATTTTAACAATTGTAGATTTTTTTAAGAAACTAAGATATTAAAAAGAAAAAGCATGGTTATAATTTGAAGTCATGTCTTGCCAAAGAACAATTCTAGAAACTAAGTTAGAGCCTGGCACTGTGGCATAGAGGGTAAAGCTACCTCCTGCAGTGCCAGCACCCCCCCATATGGGTGTTGTTTCGAATCCCAGCTGCTCCACTTCTGATCCATCTCTCTGCTAATGTGCCTGGGAAAGCAGTGGAGAATGATCCAAGTGCTTTGGACCCTGTGACCATGTGGAAGAACCAGAAGAAGATCCTGGCTCCTGGCTTTGGATAGAACCAGCTCTTGCCATTGCAGCGATTTGGGGAGTGAACCAGCAGATGGAAGATCTTCTCTCTCTCTCTGCCTCTTACTCTCTGTAACTCTACCTTTCAAGTAAATAAGTAAATCTTTAAAAACAAAAAGAAACTAAATTAAATTATACTTCTTACAAATGAAATAAGAACATTGTATCACACCTTTTATGCACTATTGTTCTTAGGTCAAAATTATACATTATTTTAAGGTATCTAAGAAAAACAAGTATACCTTTTGCAAGCAAAATATACTAATGACTCTGAAAACATCTTTAGTTTGTTTTTACCAACAAATTTGAAACAATATAAGGTGTCATATAAGCCAAAATACATTTGGATTAATTTAATAGTTTTAATTTATGTGAGTCATCACTGATGTATGTCACAATAAATAGAGCTTGTCACAAATTCCTTTCTTATCTGGGCTCTTTTTTTGGTCAGCTCCTTGAAACTTAGTTTTTGTTAATTAGAGATGTGTAAATGTGTGGCTTGTCCCAAGGTCAGAAAGAAAGAAAGGAAAGTACAGTGCTGTTATATGTAAATGTAGAAAGAGTAGATGCCCTCCCCCGCTCAGTCTTAGGGGATCAGGTGCTCCCCTGAAAAGAGTTTCTTTTTTTATTATTTAGTGAATATAAATTTCCAAAGTACAGCTTATGGATTACAAAGGCTTCCCTCACCCCACAAATCCCCCCCCATAACCCTCCCCTTTCCCAACCACTCTCCCCTTCCATTCCCATCAAGATTCATTTTCAATTCTCTTTATATATAGAAAATCAGTTTAGTATATATATATATAGATTTCAACAGTTTGCCCTCCCATAGCAACACAAAGTGAAAAAAATACTGTTGGAGTACTAGTTATAGCATTAAATAACAGTGTACATCACATTAATGACAGAGATTCTGCAAGATAATTTTTTTTAAAAAAAGATTGATTATTTTTCTATGTAATTTCCAATTTAACACCAAGGGTTTTTTACATTTTCAATTATCTTTATATACAGAAGATCGCTTCAGTATATACTAAGCAAAGATTTCATCAGTTTGCACCCACACATAACCACAAAGTGTAAGAATACTGTCTCAGTACTAGCTATATCATTACTTCACCTTCGACAACCTATTAAGGACAGATCCCACATGGGACGTAAGTACACAGTGATTCCTGATGTTGTCTTAACAATTTAACACTCTTGTTTATGGCGTCAGTAATCTCCCCAGGCTATAGCCATGAGTTGCCGAGGCTATGGAAGCCTTTAGGGTTCGCCATCTTCGATCCCATTCCAACAAGGCCGTAGTCAAAGTGGAAGTTCTCTCCTCCCTTCAGAGAAAGGCACCTCCTACTTTGATGGCCCCGTTCTTTCCACTGGGATCACACTCGCTGAGATCCTTCATTTAGGTCTTCTTCTTCTTCATCTTTTTTTTTCCCCAGCGTGTCTTGGCTTTCCATGCCTAAAATACTGTCATAGGTTCTTCAGCCATATCCGATTGCCTTAAGGGCTGATTCTGAGGCCAGAGTGCTATTTAGGACATCTGTCATTCTATGAGTCTGCTGTGTCTCCCCCTTCCCATGTTGGATCCTTCTCTCCCTTTTTTTATCAGTTAGTATTAGCAGACATTAATCTTGCTTGTGTGATCCCTTTGACTCTTAGGCCTATCAGTGTGATCAGTTGTGAACTGAAATTGATCACCTGGGCTGGTGAGATGGCATTGGTACATGCCACCTTGATGGGATTGTATTGGAATCCCCTGGCACTTTTCTAACTCCATCATTTGGGGCAAATCCAACTGAGCATGTCCCCTATTATATATCTCCTCCCTCTCCTTTTCCCATTCTAATATTTAACTGAAATTACTTTTCAGTTAAGATTTAGACACCTCAGAATAATTGTGTGTTAATTACAGAGTTTACAAAAAATACTAAAATGGATAAAGTGTTGCATTGTACATAAACAGTCAGCCTCATAGCTGATCAAGTCACTATTTCTCTTAGTGTCCATTACACTTCCACAGGTTACCCTTTGGTGTTCAGTTAGTTGTCGCCGATCAGGGAAAACAAATGATATTTGTTTCTTTGGGACTGGCTTAATTCACTTAGCATGATGCTTTCCAGATTGCTCCATCTTGTTGCAAATGACTGGGTTTCATTGTTTTTGACTGCTGTATAGTATTCCATAGAGTACATGTCCCATAGTTTCTTTATCCAGTCTACTGTTGATGGGCATTTGGGTTGGTTCCAGGTCTTAGCTATTGTGAATTGAGCTGCAATAAACATTAATGTGCAGATGGCTTTTTTGTTTGCCAATTTAATTTCTTTTGGGTAAATTCCAAGGAGTGGATGGCTGGGTTGAATGGTAGGGTTATGTTCAGGTTTCTGAGGAATCTTCAGACTGACTTCCATAGTGGCTTAACCAGTTTACATTCCCACCAACAGTGGGTTAGTGTCCCTTTTTCCCCGCATGCTCTCCAGCATCTATTGTTGGTTGATTTCTGAATGTGGGCCATTCTCACCGGAGTGAGGTGAAACCTCATTGTGGTTTTGATTTGCATTTCCCTGATTGCTAGTGATCTTGAACATTTTTTCATGTGTCTGTTGGCCATTTGGATTTGCTCTTTGAAAAGATGTCTGTTGAGGTCTTTGGCCCATCTCTTCAGTGGATTGTTTGTTTTAATGCTGTGGAGTTTCTTGATTTCTTTGTAGATTATGGTTATCAACCCTTTATCTGTTGCATAGTTTGCAAATTTTTTTTCCTATTCTGTGGGTTTCCTATTCACTTTCCTGATTGTTTCTTCTGCAGTACAGGAACTTCTAAATTTGATGCAATCCCAAATGTTAATTTTGGCTTTGACTGCCTGTGCTCCTGGGGTATTTTCCAAGAAGTCTTTACCTGTGCCTATATCTTGCAGGGTTTCCCCAATGCTCTCTAATAATTTGGTGGTGTCTGGTCATAGATTTAAGTTTTTGATCCATGTTGAGTGAATTTTTGTGTAAGGTGAAAGGTTGGGATCTTGCTTCATGATTCTGCACGTGGAAATGCAGTTTTCCCAGCACCATTTATTGAATAGACTGTCCTTACTCCAGGGATTGGTTTTGGATCCTTGATCAAATATGAGTTGGCTGTAGATGTTTGGGTTGATTTCTGTGTTTCTGTTCTGTTCCATTGGTCTATCCATCTGTTTCTGTACCAGTATCATGCTGTTTTGATAACAACTGCCCTGTAGTATGTCCTGAAATCTGGTATTGTGATGCCTCCAGCTTTGTTTTTGTTCTACACTATTGCTTTAGCTATTCGAGGTCTCCTGTGTCTCCATATGAATTTCGCATCATTTTTTCCAGATCTGAGAAGAATGTCTTTGGTATTTTGATTGCTATTGCATTGAATGTATAAATTGCTTTTGAGAGAATGGACATTCTCTTGATGTTGATTCTTCCAATTCAAGAGCATGAAAGATTCCTCGATTTTTTGATATCCTCTTCTATTTCCTTCCCTAAGGTTTTGTAATTTTCATCGTAGAGATCTTTTACGTCCTTGGTTAAGTTTATTCCAAGGTATCTGATTGCTTTTGTAGCTATTGAGAATGGGATTGAACTTAGAAGTTCTTCCTCAGCAGTGGCATTGCCTGTGTATACAAAGGCTGTTGATTTTTGTGCATTGATTTATATACTGCTACTTTGCCAAACTCTTCTATGAGTTCCAATAGTCTTTTAGTAGAGTTCATTGGGTCCCCTAAATAAAGAATCATATCGTCTGCAAAGAGGGATAGTTTGAGTTCTTCCTTCCCAATTTGCATCCCTTTAATTTCTTTTTCTTGCTTAATAGCTCTGGCTAAGACTTCCAGAACTATATTGAATAGCAGTGGTGAGAGTGGGAATCCCTGTCTGGTACCAGATCTCAGCGGAAATGCTTCCAACTTTTCCCTGTTCAATAGGATACTGACCATAGGTTTTTCTTTTTTTTTCTTTTTTTTTAACATTTATTTAATGAATATAAATTTCCAGTGTAGAGCTTATGGATTACAATCGCTTCCCCCTCCCATAACTTCCCTCCCACCCACAACCCTCCCCTCTCCCGCTCCCTCTCCCCTTCCATTCACATCAAGATTCATTTTCAATTCTCTTTATATACAGAAGATCAATTTAGTATAAAGATTTCAACAGTTTGCACCCACATAGAAACACAAAGTGAAACATACTGTTTGAGTACTAGTTATAGCATTAAATCACAATGGACAGCACATTAAGGACAGAGATCCCACATGAGGAGCAAGTGCACAGTGGCTCCTGTTGTTGACCCAACAAATTGACACTCTAGTTTATGGCGCCAGTAACCACCCTAGGCTGTCGTCATGAGTTGCCAAGGCTATGGAAGCCTTCCAAGTTTGCTGACTCTGATCATATTTAGACAAGGTCATAAAAAAGAGAGTGAGGATAGTAACCAATGATCGTAAGAGTGGTATTTACCAGGTTTGAACAATTATACAGCATTAAGTGGGGAAGAGGACCATCAGTACACACAGGTTGGGAGTAGAGCCATTGGTGGTAGAGTGGAGGTTATGATTACAAAGTAATGAGGCCCAAGTGTGCTATACAGGGTCTAGAACAAAGGACAGAGTCATTATTAGAGGAGCTAAGAAAGGTGCTGTCTAAGCTACAATTAAGTTTTCTGATTGAGAGGCAAATAGAACCTGACAGAAGGGGCTTGATAATAATCTGTTGGGCTTTAGGCCTTGTAAGATAAGAGGCCCAGACCTATCTATCTCTTCACATGGGGTATATCCTAAGGGAGCTGTGAACCTCCTAGGGGAAGGCACTCTGTTGACTTTCCTTACTTGGCTGGGCTGGGAGGAGAGCTGGCCAGGTAAAGGCAGGTGGCATGTCTAACAAGAAATTTACAGTTCTGCCTGCAATGTTGCTGACCCTACTTGGCCATCCCCTCAGCTGCAGTGGTCACTTCGGAAGTTGGGCTGAGTGAAGGGCTTTTCAGCTTAGAGCCAATAAGATCTGTGGCTCTGACCTGGGCATCCTTTGACTCCAGGGCAGGTCCATTTCCAGTGATCCAACTCTTGGCAGAGCTGCCAGGGCTCTTCACAAGCTGACTTCTGCTGAAGCCCAGGCTTACCACATTGAAAGCCACTGTAGTGGACTGGCCTGTTGGGTCTCCTTGAGGGCAGATCACTGTACAGATGAGCCATTAATAGGCCTGCCACCCATTGCTTCTGATGTCTAGCTTTCTTTTCCTCCTGGTTTGTGTTAAAGCAGAACAGAGGATGCAAGTCAAGGGAGTGCCCATGTCCCATCTCTAATCTTCGGTGGCCTGAACTACAAGTCTATAGTCACAGGCATGTTCTGTAGTAGTTTTTCTAAGGTAGACAATGCCCATGAGGAAAATTATATTCTCACTTTAAAACTTTCTTTCCCTTTGGTGTGAAAGGGAGGTTTTTTCTACTTACTCTATACTTCACTGATGGCGAAGTGAATCTAGCTATGAAATTATAATTTAAGTTCTTATTTTGGCTATGCTATTACAGAAAAATGTTAGCCATCCCTTTTATAAGGTCTAAAGATTAAATTGTACGTCCTACAGATTCCTTCATAATATAATTAGTTTCCTACCTTGAGGAGAATAGAGAAATGAAAGAACAAGTTGGGCTTAGAATAGAGAAATGAGGGAGCAAGTCCTAGATCGCTTGCTGACAATAGCAATATTACATGAATACTTAGCAAACCGTTTCAACCATTAGATAACAACTTAAGAAAACATTTACCAGAAGGTCCAATGCCTTCTATAAATTTTAAGAATCATGTATTTGAAAACACCTCTTAAATATATAACATGGTGTAGTTTGTTTAACCAGTAAACTTAAGCACAACCATATAAAATGTTTTTAGTTTCTTTCTACCAACAAGTTTAAAACATGACACACAGATTCAGGTCACACGAATTAAAATGTATCTTTGATTGACTTTAGCAGCTTGAATTTATGGACAATCTTATCTCTAAGCCATTTAAAATAAAACTCTTAATAAAATTTCCTATGTGGACATACTATATGGACACACATATATCATAGCATAATAGACCAATATAGCAATTTTAATAATAGCTTTTAAAATCTTTAACTCTTTTTGTAGATTGCCAATTGATTTGAATTGCTTTTTGTTTTTAGATTACTTTAACACATTGTTTTAACAGAGCATCAGAGTTTAATTCTATGTCAAAGAGAAATTGAGCTTCCTGTGATCTTTTGCTGTGAGGTTTCCTTCCTTTACCTTCTTTCCTATTGGTGACCATGTTTCTGTGTTTCTGTGTGTAACACATCTTTAAGCATCTTTTGCAGGGCAGGATGAGTGGCAGCAAATTCTTTCAATTTCTGTTTGCTATGAAAAGTCTTAATTTCACCTTCATTCACAAATGAGAGCTTTGCAGGATATAATATTCTGGGCTGGCAGTTTTTCTCTCTTAGTACCTGGGCTATGTCTTGCCATTCCCTTCTAGCTTGTAGGGTTTCTGATGAGAAGTCTGCTATGAGTCTAATTGGAGATCCTCTGAGAGTAATCTGACGTTTCTCTCTTGCAACTTTTAGAATCTTTTCTTTATGTTTCACTGTGGTGAGTTTGATTACAACATGTCGTGGTGAGGATCTCTTTTGGTCATGTTTATTAGGGGTTCTATAAGCTTCCTGTACTAAGATGCCTTTGTCCTTCTCCAAACCTGGGAAATTTTCTGCTAGTATCTCACTGAAAATGCCTTCTAATCCTTTCTCCCTCTCCATGCCTTCAGGAATTCCTAGGACCCAATGTTCAGTTTTTTAATAGTATCCTGTAGATTCCCGACAATATTTTTTAGATTTCTAATTTCCTCTGCTTTTCTTTGGTTTGCCTGTTTCCTTTCCTGTTCTCTGTCTTCTAAGTCTGATATTCTCTCTTATGCTTCGCCCATTCTGTTTTTAAGGCTCTCTAATGTGTTTGTCATTTGATCTATTGAGTTCTTCCTTTCATTGTGGTTGCTTGCCCCTATAACAGTTTCATGTTCTACTAATTGTTTCATTTCATTTTGATTCCTCCTTAATATTTCATTTTCACAAGAGAGATTTTCTATCTTGTCCATTAAGGATTTCTGTAGTTCAAGAATTTGTTTTTGAGAACTTCTTAATGTTCTTATCAATTTTTTGAGATCCGCTTCTTGCATTTCTTCTATCTCATCATCTTCATAATCTTGAAGAATTGGGGTGTCTTTTTCATTTGGGGGCGTCATAGTGTCTTCCTTGTTCTTGTTACCTCGGTTTTTGCGTTTGTTGTTTGGCATGTTGGAGATATTTGGTTTCTTCACTGTGGTGTTTTTTCTTGTTACACTATGGCTCTATATTAAGTGGACTGTCTGCTTTAAGTGGAGCCTTAGAGGCTTGAGATGAGTGTGGACTGAGAGCTGTGTTTGGTTCTTCAGGGTTGAGGGTGTGTCAAAGATGACACTCCCAGCTTAGGTGTGGTAAATCTCTCTCTCTCTCTCTCTCTCTCTCTTTTTTTTTTTTTGATTGGAAAGGGAAGTAATTCCGCACAGCTGAACGTAATTGGAGGTAGTTAGCAGGCAAATGATATACCCACAGGAGCCAGAGATCGGAAGCTCTTTCCCAAAGACCACACAGGGAATCTGTGCTGCCCTCAGTGTGGGCTCCAATTCTCCTGCAGTCTCCCACTGGGTTGCCAAGTTAGATGCTAATCTCCTGTTATTTCATCCCTCCCCCCAGAGTCAGGTTTTTCTGCTAGGCTCAGGGCTGGTACAGACCTGAGGTCGCCCTGCTTATGACGTATGTCCAAAATGGCGCCTGCTCTTTGTCTTGCTCGCCTTTGAGGGGTGAGCAGAGAGAGAGAAACTCGTTTCCGTATCGGTCACTTTTTTTTTCCCCCTCTCTCTTCTAGTTAGCCTGGTGAATATTTCCCCACGGAGTTTCATGCCTCGTTCCCTCTAGCCTCCTCTTTCCGCTTGCCCACTGGTGTCTCGGGCTATTGAAGTTCGGCTCACCTCGCGTTCCAGCGCTGGTGCATTGAGTCTGCCGCTGGTGTCCCGAACTTGGGCTCCCACGCTCTCCACGCAGGTCCACTGTGAATCACTAGTTTCGGAAGAGTTTCCTCTGCTGCTTTTTCCCCTACTCTTCCTTGACCCTGCAGTATCTCCACTTTTATTAACCTGTGTGTCTTGCTTTACTATCAATGTGCTCCCTTCCTATTCCGCCATCTTGCCGCTCCCCTGGCCATAGGTTTTTCATAAATCGCTTTGATTGTATTGAGGAAAGTTCCTTTTATACCCAGTTTGCTTAGGGTTTTCATCATGAAAGGGTGTTGTATTTTATCAAATGTTTTCTGTGCATCTATTGAGAGAATCATATGGTTTTTCTTCTGCAGTCTGTTAATGTGGTGTATCACGTTGATTGTTTTGCGAACATTGAACCATCCCTGCATACCAGGGATAAATCCCACTTGGGCTGGGTGGATGATCTTTCTAATGTGATGTTGCATTCTATTGGCCAGAATTTTATTGAGTATTTTTGCATCTATGTTCATCAGGGATATTGGTCTGTAATTCTCTTTCAATGCTGCATCTTTTTCCTGCTTAGGAATTAAGGTGATGCTGGCTTCATAGAAAGAGTTTGGGAGGATTTCCTCTTTTTCGATAGCCATGAATAGTTTGAGGAGAATTGGAGTTAGTTCTTCTTTAAATGTCTGATAGAATTCAGCCGTGAATCCATCTGGGACTGGGCTTTTCTTTGTTGGGAGGGCCTTTATTACTGTTTCAATTTCTGTCTCACTTATGTGTCTGCTTAGGTTTTCTATGTCTTCCTGGTTCAATTTAGGTAGGTTGTATGTGTCCAGGAATCTCTCCATTTCTGATAGATTTCCCTGTTTGCTGGCATACAAGTCCTTGTAGTAATTTCTGATGATTCTTTTTATTTCTGTGGTGTCTGTTGTTACATTTCCTTTTTCATCTCTGATCTTATTGATTTGGGTCTTTTCTCTTCTTCTTTTTAGTTAGTTGGGCGAATGGGGTGTCAATTTTGTTTATTTTTTCAAAAAACCAGCTCCTCATTTGGCTGATTTTTTGTAATGATTTTTTGGATTCAATCCTGTTGATTTCTTCTCTGACTTTAATTATTTCTCTTCTCCTACTAGCTTTGGGTCTGGTTTGCTGCAGATTTTCTAGATCCTTGAGTTGACTTGAAAGCTCATCTTTTGGTGCCTTTCCAATTTCTTGATGTAGGCACCTATTGATATAAATTTTCCTCTTAACACTGCTTTTGCTGTATCCCATAGGTTTTGGTATGTTGTGCTGTTATCCTCATTTACTTCCAGAAAGTTTTTGATTTCTCTTTTAATTTCTTCTATGACCCATTGTTCATTCAGGAGCATGTTGTTCAATCTCCATGTGTTTGCACTGCTCTAGGGATTCCTGAGTTGCTAATTTCCAATTTCATTCCTTTGTGGTCTGAGAAGCTGCATGGTATGATTCTAATTCTTTTGAATTTGCTGAGACTTGCTTTATGGCCTAGCATGTGGTCAATCGTATAGAAGGTTCCATGTACTGCTGAGAAGAATGTAAAATCTTGCTGTGTAGGATAAAAAGTTCTGTAGATATCTGTTAGGTGCATTTGAGCTATAGTGTCATTTAAATCTACTGTCTCCTTGTTGGTCTTCTGTCCTGATGTCTGTCTATCTCTGAGAGTAGGGTATTGAAGTCCCCCAGTACTATTGTATTGGGGTCTAAGTCTCCCTTTAATTCGCTTAACAAGTCTTTTAAATAAACCGGTGCCCTGTAATTAGGTGCATATACATTGACAATCATTATATCTTCCTGTTGAATGGATCCCTTAATCATTATATAGTGCCCCTCTTTGTCTCTCCTAATAGTTTTTGTGGTAAAATTTATGTTATCTGATATTAAGATGGCTACGCCTGCTCTTTTTTCATTTCTGTTGGCATGGTATATCTTTTTCCAGCCTTTCACTTTCAGTCTGTGTGCATCTTTGTTAGAAAGATGTGTTTCTTGTAAGCAGCAGATAGATGGGTTTTGTTCCTTAACCCAATCAGCCAATCGGTGTCTTTTAACTGGATTGTTCAGGCCTTTAACGTTTAATGTGACTATCGATGAGTAGTAACTTTGCCCTATCATTTTTGGGTTTCCTGTGATCTTTTGCTGTGAGGTTTCCTTCCTTTACCTTCTTTCATATTGGTGACCGTGTTTCTGTGTTTCTGCGTGTATCACATCTTTAAGCATCTTTTGCAGGGCTGGACGAGTGGCGACAAATTCTTTCAATTTCTGTTTGCTGTGAAAGGTCTTAATTTCACCTTCATTCACAAATGAGAGCTTTGCAGGATATAATATTCTGGGCTGGCAGTTTTTCTCTCTTAGTACCTGGGCTATATCTTGCCATTCTCTCCTAGCTTGTAGGGTTTCTGATGAGAAGTCAGCTGTGAGTCTAATTGGAGATCCTCTAAGAGTAATCTGGTGTTTCTCTCTTGCACATTTTAGGATCTTTATGTTTCAATGTGGTGAGTTTGATTACAATGTGTCGTGGTGAGGATCTCTTTTGGTCATGTTTATTAGGGGTCCTATAAGCTTCCTGTACTAAGATGCCTCTGTCCTTCTCCAAACCTGGGAAATTTTCTGCTAGTATCTCACTAAAAAGGCCTTCTAATCCTTTCTCCCTCTCCATGCCTTCAGGAACTCCTAGGACCCAATGTTCAGTTTTTTAATAGTATCCTGTAGATTCCCGACAATATTTTTTAGATTTCTAATTTCCTCTTCTTTCTTTGGTTTGCCTGTTTCCTTTCCTGTTCTCTGTCTTCTAATTCTGATATTCTCTCTTCTGCTTCACCCATTCTGTTTTTAAGGCTTTCTAATGTGTTTGTCATGTGATCTATTGAATTCTTCATTTCATTATGGTTTCTCTTCACTATCACTGTTTCTTGTTCTACTAGTTGTTTCATTTCATTTTGATTCCTCCTTAATATTTTATTTTTGCAAGAGAGATTTTCTATCTTGTCCATTAAGGATTTCTGTAGTTCAAGAATTTGTTTTTGCGAGCTTCTTAATGATCTTACCAATTTTTTGAGATCTGCTTCTTGCATTTCTTCTGTCTCCTCATCTTCATAATCTTGAATTGGGGTGTCTTTTTCATTTGGGGGCATTACAGTGTCTTGCCTGCTCTTGTTACCTTGGTTTCTACGTTTGTTTGGCATCTTGGAGAGTGCAGAGAGATGCTATTTTCCCAGCTGGTCCCCCCCCCCTTTTTTTTTCCTTCCAGTCAGCCTGGTGTAGTTCCCCCTCCCACCCCCCCGTGTGAGCTCGGACCAAGGTCTAACCTTCGTGGCCAATGTCTCTGGTTACCTTTGCTTCCACCACCGTGGCTCACATTTTGTGGGTGGGCTTCTGTAGCTGGGCTCGTTGTTTTCCCAACTCTAGTGGCCCCCGTGTCCGTGGCGCGGCTCAGTGTGGGTCGGGTCAGTGTGGCGCGGCATGGCTGGGCGCTGCTAGGTGCGGCTCAGTGCAGCTCCGTGCGGCTCAGCAGGGCTCGGCGCGGCGCGGCAGTGGGCCACCTTACTCTTCCCGTAGGTCCTCCGTGTCACATCCACTAGATCCGGAAGAATTTCCTCTGCAGTTTTTTCCTCTGAGTCTCTTCTTAAGGGTGCAGTAACTCCACCCTTGTTAAAATTTCTTTTCCCAAACTGTTGTGTGTGCCCTCACTCTTCCGCAATCTTGGCTCCGCCCCTGAAAAGAGTTTCTTAACCCTGCTGTCTCCAATGAAGAAAGACCCCCAGAGAGTAACTCAGGGGCTGACATTCACTTCACACTACAAAAGACTTGGCCACTGTGGGAATCTTGGGTTATCACCTACAGGCAGTTTTGAAGCCCAGGACAAGGTGGAGATTGAAGGGTGTGTTGAGAAGACAGCATCCTGTAAAATTTCCCAGGGGAACCTAAAACAAAAGACATTCTGATAAAATGTCTACCATTAAAATAAGTAAAAGGAGATGTGCAAAGATTTGAAAAAGTAATTTATTTTATTTATTTCAAATGTCTAGAGTGAGCGAGTGAGAGAGAGAGAGAGGGAGGGAGAGTACATTCATTCATTGGTTCATTCCCCAAATTCCTACAAGAACTGTTAGGTAGCAAGTCAGAAATTTAGCCTATGTGTGTATGAGAAAGGCCTGAATACCAACACCTACTGCAGAAGCTCCAGAAGCCCAGCATTTTGCACTTCAAAGTCCTGCTCAGACACTGATAACCTCCCAGGTGGTCCCACCCCTTCCTCCAAGGAAAGCTCCTGGGAGAATTTCCTCTCCTCAGGACCAAAGGGGTTACCTGACCTGATAACATGGGGCAATAAAACCTAGGAAGCCCCCCCCAGGTGCCAGCAAATCTGGGGGGGGAATTTGCTAATTTTCATCCAACAAACTCTTCTTCCAGGACTCTCCATCCTTTGTCATGGATGATGGGGGAAGTGGTTAAAAAGACTCCCATAAAAACCTAGGGAGTCCAAACAGACTGTGCACTCAGCTCTCTGCCTCTCTGCTGAGCCACCAGCCTGGCCTGTGCAGGTGTATTCTCTCCATTCAACCATGTAACCTCGCTCTCCCCCAGTCCGAGTGACTGGGTGCTCTCTCTCTGTCATCTGATGGATGCCCTATCCCCAGTAAAGCCTTATCATTCCACTTTCTGTCTCATGCCCGAATTCTTTCTTGGGTGAAGACAAGAACTGCACAGCTTCCACAGCCTTCCCTCCAGTGACAGACTAGGGCTGTTCACAAACAGAAAAACAACATTCAAAGAGTTACTGATTTTCCTGTAGAAAAATGACAAGATATATTTTAGCAAAGATGAGTGGGAAATGTTCTTGTTTTCATGAAAGAAAGAATTCAGATGTGGTACAGAAGAGTTGTAAGCAATGTAGCATATTTGTTGGGGTAGAATGGGGATGGACAACTCTCCAGAAAGAATCTGAGAGGGTGCCCAGTTATTCAGACTGGAAAATCAAGGTTGCATAGATTAGTGTGGAGAATACAACTTATAGGCCAGACAGGTGGCTCAGCCAAGAATTGAGCACCGAGTCTGTATTCAGACTGGAGCTTATAAGGGAATGAGGTCCCATTATTTTTTCCTTTTTTCTTTTCTTAAAGATTATTTTATTTATTTGAAAGGCAGAATTACAAAGAGAGGAAAGATAGAGAGATCTTCCATTTGCTGATTCACTCCCAAATGGCCACAAGGATGGGTGTGCTCCAGGTCACACCCAGGAGCCAGGAGCCAGGAGCTTTACTGGGTCTCTCATACAGGTTCGGAGGCACAAGGACTTGGACCATCTTCTGCTGCTTTCCCAGGTTGCATTAGCAGGAAGCTGGATTGGAAGTGGAGCAGCTGAGACCCAAACTGGTGCTCCTATTGGATGCTGGCATTACAGGAGGAAGCTTAACCTGCTACACCACAACACTGGTCCCTGGGGCCCAGTTCTTCCCACCACTTTTCTTTCTCCTTCCCTCTTCTGGGCAAAGGACTTGCCAGGTATGAAATAGGTAAACTAGCTCCCAAGGTTTTATTACTGAATGTTATTAGGTTGGTAGCCCAGATGGTACCAGGAGATTCCTCTGGGGAGCTTATCTTGGGAGAAGGCTAGGACCACCAGTAATGTTATCAGGGTAGGAGCAGTATTCTGTGGTGGAAAACACTAGGCAGCTTCCAATGTGTGCTTCTGAGGCTGCTAAGGGCTGCTGCCTTGCCTCCCCTTCTATGGTGCCTTGTGTTCCTTAGGTCTCTCTTACATGCATAGGCTAATTGTTATTTCCTACCTAACACATTGGAGCTGAATGAAGTGTGTCATAGAGAAAAATAGTTGATAGTTTTGAAAGTATTAGGGGAGAAAGTGGCCAATTGGTAATGCGGAAAAAGATCTGGATATATAGGCATTTATTGCCAGACTTATTGCTATGGATTGATCATGTTTTGTCCACTATGACAGTCATTGGGAGATCAAATCCCAATAATGAGTTATTAGGAAATAGAACTAGATGACATCTTATAATGTTATGGGCTAGGTTTAGGGCCTAAATTAATTTTCCAGGTTCTTGCCTTTACTTAGAGAATACTAAACACAGGCCCAAACACAGCATGGAATGTGATAAACTGTTTACAAAGTGAGAAACATACACACACCCAAAAGGGCTTAATTAGGAAGAATGGGGCCAAAGAAAAGGAATTACCATAGCCTGCTCTGCTCCTCCTGAGTCTAGGTGGAGGACAGAGAGCTTCTGTTCTTCCTAGCTTTTTATACTCTTAGAAAAATGGAAGTGTTGGGGCCCATGCTGTGGTGTAGTGGGTAAAGCTGCTGCCTGCAGCTGAAATTGGAGAAGATCCCCTAAAATCTACACTAAAAATGTGACCCTTAAGGTTCTGGGGTGCCACATGTGCTACCAGAATTTGGGGTGCCATACGATTTCATCATGGGCTTGTTACTACATCCCCAATATTAATAAGCCCAAGAGGGTTCTTGCCTATTATTTAGAGAAGAATTCTAAATATTGGCACAGATAAATGAGGCAGCATGGTACATTTTAAGCTTTTATTTAGTGAGAAAGATGCATAGGAGAGTGAGAGCTTTATTTAAGAGAGAGAGGTAAATAGGGGTTCATACCGAGCACCAGAAACCAGCCATGTGGAAAAGCATCTAGGCCAGGAAGCCTGGAGCACATGGCCCAAAGGCCATGTGCCCTGGTGGCACAGGGCTACAGCCAGCACCCTCCTGGTAAAATCCAGGGAAGAAGAGAGGGCCAGGCCACGCCATGTCCCATCTTTTAACCCACTTCCAAAGGCAAGTGGTTAATTAACCTGATTGGCTGGTGGGCACCCAAGTGTGGCCAGGTAGGGGAATGAGGCCACACACGGGCATGGTGAAGGCATCAGTTAGGGGCATGAGGGCTTGGTGAAGGCGTGGTCTTCCAGTTCACAAATCTAATCAATTTTAGCCTGTATGTCTGCCTACTTCACAGTGCTGGCATCCTATATGGGTGCCAGTTCATATCCTGGCTGCTCCACTTCTGATCCAGCTCTCTGCTATGGCCTGGGAAAGCAGTAGAAGATGACCTAAGTCCTTGGCTCCCTGCACCTGCATGGGAGACCTGGAAGAAGCTCTCAGCTCCTGGCTTCAGATCGGCACAGCTCCGGCCATTGCAGCCAACTGGGGCATGAACCATCGGATGGAAGACCTCTCGTTTTCTCTCTGCCTCTCCTTCTCTCTCTGTATAACTCTGGCTTTCAAATAAATAAATGAAACTTTAAAAAAAAGAAAGAAAAATGGAAATGTTTACATGGTACAGCCCTCATGTCCTGGGTAAGAGGAGGTACTTCCTGGGGAGGGGTCCCCTGATTGACAGGAAGATAAATACGAAAACACAAAGTGAACTAGGTGTGACTTCCAGCTCATTAACTTAAAATTACCTATCTAATCTTCACCACATCAATAAGAGGTGATTAGGATAAGTCTTTTCATGTGATTAATGAGTTATTGCCAGAGGTCTGCTATAGAAATTACTTTGGGGGACTGGTTTTGTGGTATAATGGGTTAAATTGCAACCTGCAATGCCAGCAAGCCATATGGGTGACAGTTCAAGTACTGACCACTCCAATTCTGATCTAGTTCCTTGCTAATGTGAGGGTGGCAGGGGATGTCTCAAGTGCTTGCCTCCCTGCACCCATGTGGAGATGGGGATGGCATTCCAGACTCAGCATTGGCCTCATCCAGATCTGGTCATTTTGACCACTTGGGGCATGGACCAGTGGATAGAGGATCACTCTTTGTGTCTCTGTGTGTGTGTATCTCTTAACTCTTCCTCTCAAGTAAATGAATATATCTTTATTTAAATATTTTATTCATTTATTTGAGAGGCAGAGTTACAGATATAGAGAGGGAGAAACAGGGAGAAAGGTCTTCCATTCACTGGTTCACTCCCCATATGGCCACAATGACCAGAGATGCAGCAATCCAATGCCAGGATCTTCTTCCAAGGTCTCCCATGCGGGTGCAGGGGCCCAAGCACCTGGGCCATTTTCTACTGCTTTCCCAAGCTATAGCAGAGAGGTGAATGGGAAGAGGAGCAGCTGGGACATGAACCAGCATCCATATAGGATTCTAGCGCCACAGGCAGAGGCTTTGCTCCTTATTCTTCAGTGCCAGCCCAGCAAATATATTTTTAAAAAGTCACTTTGAATTGGCCTCTCCTACATTCTTTTTTTGGGCCACATAGCCTCTGTATCACATCTAGACCTCTGTCAAGAACACTGCAACCATAGACTGCTCCCAACCTTTGATTTGAGCCAAATAAAGATACTTTTTTATAACTTACACCATAACTCTATAGTATTGTATTATTAGCAACAAAAAACAGCATCAGACACTGAGGAAGGTCTATGCTAGGAGGATTGGGTTGTGGGCTTGATGACCTGTTTCCCAACTAAGAGTAATTAGGTCACCCCTGGAGAGAAAGGAGGGAGAGAGGACCCTATATGTCACAGCTTCTCTTCCATACATGATGAAGTCTGTATTCTCCCTGAGAATTTGCTCATCCTCACAACACAATTTGGCAAGATTGGCTCTAGGACTGAGCCAAGGAAACTAAATGCAGGGATGAGAGAGGATGCTCATAATCCCAGCTCACATCCTGAAAGCTTGAGGGGGTTGTTTCCACATACTCCCCATTTTTCAGCTTCTGAGGGCATCCTTCTGATGGCTCCTGTGGTGAGGGGAATTCACAGAGCAGCAAAGGCTGAGCCACCAAGGGCCTCTCTTGGGAACAGACTAGAGAAGCTGTGTTTGGCAACACCAAGATCAAAGATCCCACATGGTACTGCAGTGTTGTCTCAGCATACCTGATTGGACAGTTTGTTCAGCTGGTGATTATGCATGACATCAGAAAAGATTCAACCAATCAGAATTGCCCTGGCATAGGGGTAGTCCTTTGGGCAGTTTCTGTTGGGGGACATTCAGCTCAAGTCTAAAGCCACCTCATCCTCCTGGGGGCTGGCTCTCGACAGCAGCCTGTACTGTCATGTCCCTGATGATTCCACCTGAGATCCCTCAATCCCCACCATGTCTGTGATCCTGCTGGGATCTTGTGACCTAGAACTGAGCATCACAGTCACAATTCACTAACATTTACTAAATCTTGAGTCTTTCAGTTTCATCATATTCTTGGCATACTTCTCTTGTATGTCACTTCAGTATTTTTTAATTTGCTTCTAGTCTGTATCTTTTTCCTTTAAAATAGATTTCTCTTTGTTTCTTAGTGATATATAGTAACCCCATTGATGGTATAAGTTGATCTTATACCCAGGATTCTTGCTTAGTTCTCTTATCAGTTTGTTTCAGGATTATCTCTGTATAGATAGTTTTGCCAATGTAGGAAATCTAGTAGTGTTTACGAATGAGTAAACTCACAGTGTCCCGGAGCTCAGGATGCACCTGGCTGTCCGGCACACGTGGCCGAGGGCTTTAGGCCATGGCCGGAAGGAGACCGGATAACTGCGGGGTGCCAAGGCAGGACCAGCCAGATTTAAGGCCTCCCCTGCTGCAGCTCCGGTGGCACAGCGGCACGCCACGAAGGAGGCCGTCTCTGCCCAGCGAATGTGTTAACTCCGCGAGGAGCCAGTGAGGGGCAAGAGGCAGTTCCCGAGGGAGTGGCAGGAGACTTGACCGACACCCACTCACCTCACGAGATGTGCGGAGAAATGCTGGACCGAGAGTTCATTGCGGGTACAGGCGGAAAACAACTCCAGGGGAGCAGCTGAACGTCTGTGGCCACGGCGGCCGGGAGGCAGAGGCCTCTCCCCACACGTGGGTGCTGGGTGCCCATGCTCCTCACACTCGGTTCTTGGGGCGCACCGGGTGGCAGATGAGGGCACAGGCCCGGCAGGTGCTCTGTGGCGGCTCCCCCGGTTCTGCCCAGGCTTGGAGCAAGCTGCAGACCATGGCATTGGGAGCGCCAGAGCTGGGGCCAGGTCGGGGAGGCCAGCGCTGGAGACCAGGACGCTTCCAAAGAACCCTGGCTGACCTGGCATGCTGGCGGTGTGACTCGGTGCAGCCCGAACAAGTGGTTAAGTGGCCACAGGGAGAGACGTGTTCTAGAACGTTGATAACACAGAAGTTCATTTCCACCGCTGCCATGTGGCACAGGGTCAGGGAGGCCTCTGCTTCCTGCCCCTGGGTGCTGCCTTCAGCGCGGGCCAAGGTGATCCTGTTCCGCGTCCCACTGGGTGTCAGGTGTGGGGCCACCTTTGGTGTCCAGGCTTTTGGCTGTGTGGTTTGCTGCGTGCCTCCTTCCCAGTGAAGCCCCCAGCTGAAAGGGGGCCACCTTGGCCTGCCCGGGGCCTGGGAGGCACCTGTGGACTCCAGGTGGGGGCTCACCTGTGCAGGCCATTCTCGCAGCCCACTGGACATGTGTGAGCTGTGATGGCCTGAGGTCTCCACTCAGGGTCGTCCCAGCCTCAGGCTGACTCATGCCAGTGGGGACTTCTCCTTCAAGTTCACATACAACCCGACAAACTGAACATTTTGGTCCGTCTCCTGTTCCTGCCCAGCCCTGAATTCCTGTAATTTCAGAATGAGGTCAATGTCATCCACATTCAGAGGTCACTTCCCAGAAGTCTCAGGCCAGAGCTCCCAGGGATGGCTGGGAGCATCCCCTTGGGTGAATAGGGTGGGGGAAGCGAGGAACCTGAGATGGGGGGACCTCGGCCTTGGGGAGGCAGAGCTGGCTGCAGACCGTGCCGTGTGCAGTAGGGGCAGCGGGTGGGGCCATGTGCAGCTGCCTCTGCCACCTTCTCCAGGGCTCTATCTCCCCAGCCCAAAGCTGGGTGCCCACCTGTCACTGACTCCCAGGCCCCACCCCAGGCAGCCCTGCTCTGCTTCCTGTCTCTCTGGGATCCTCCTGCGAGCAAGAGCTACAAGCACCCTTTGGCATCCACTAATGTCACTGAGGCCCAGCTGGGACTTGAACCCAGGGCTCTCCTGCTCCAGAACCAGGGGCGACAGCTGCTCTGGGGGCCCCAGAGCCAGCAGGCTGTGGTGGGGGAGGCGTGAAGGGCAAGGGCCAAGGGTCCCCGCTCTGGGATCCCACACTGGGCACAGCCCTCTGGCCCTCTGAGTCCTTAGCACCCGCACCTGCTCAGAGGGGCACAGGTGGGCTGCCGCCCAGCCCACTTCCCAGCAGGCCCTGGGCCCTCAGTCCTGGCCCCGGCAGTGGTGCCTCTGCTGACCTCCGCCCCGTGGGGTGACACCACTCTTGCCACACCAACAATTGCGAGATGGACTCGGTGGTCATCTGCATCAATGGCTACACGTCTGTGTATGCGGCCATAGTGATCTACTCCATCGTCGGCTTCCACACCACCCAGCGCTACGATGACTGCTTCAGCAAGTGAGTGGTCCCGCCCCCGTCACGCCCCACGCATGGCGTCATCCTGGCTCTGCTCCAAGGAACATCCTGCACCTCATGAACGCCTTTGACCTGCCAGAGGGCAAGGTGACCCAGGAGAACTTCGCAGAGATGCAGCGCTGGTGGAATGCCATGGACCCCGCAGCCTACGCCCAGCTCACATTCCAGAGCTGCGACATGAACTCCTTCCTCTTGGAGGCAGGTCCCGGCACCCGGCAAGCAGGAGGCAGAAGTGCCCCCGCCGGCCCCTCAGGTTGCACCTGGGGCTGCCATCAACTTCCCTTTGGTCGCCACGATGCTGGCTGTGGCACATCCTGCTGCTGCTTGGCTCCCCACGCACTGCCTCCTCTCTGTTTGGGAGCCCCCAGGTTGTGGGGGTGTCACCACTTCCGGGCCGGCGGCTCCCACAGTGCAGAGCTTGGTGCCAGGATATGGCGTCACCCATTGTCAGCTGTGTGTCACCTCCTGGGCCCCAGGTGGCTGCCGGCGTTGCCCATCCCAGCCCAGGCGCCCTCAGCTGCTCCTTGCTCTGCCGGGGCCAGGCGCCATGCACCCTCACCTCCTGGCCCACAGATCCGCTTTACCCGTGTATCTGGAGCCAACAGGCTGCCTAGGATCAGCCTCATTCTCGCTTGGTGTGGTTCAGTGGGATGTGCGCTGACAGGGTGACAGTGTGGCCGTCAGGGACCGACAGGCCCTGGGTGACTGGGTGCCATCGTGCAGGGTATGGAGGGCACAGGCCTGGCCTTCATTGTCTTCACAGAGGCCATCACCAAGATGCCGGTGTCGCCACTGTGGTCCATGCTGTTCTTCATGCTCTTCTGCCTGAGCCTGTCGTCCATGTTTGGGAACATGGAGGGTGTGGCCATGCCACTGCAGGACCTCAAGCTCATCCCCGCCAAGTGCCCTAAGGAGCTGCTCACAGGTGCTTGTGCCATGGGGGGCCCAGCTGTGTCCCCTTCCCTCTGGGTCACAGGTTGGGACCCGCTCGGCTCTGTTTCCCTGTAGGCCTCATCTGCCTTGGGACCTACCTCCTGGCCCTCATCTTCACACTGAACTCTGGCCAATACTGGCTCTCCCTGCTGGACAGATATGAGGACTCCATCCCCCTGCTCATCATTGTATTCTGCTAGATGTTCGGATCCTCTATGTGTATGGCATTGACAGGTACGAGGGAGGAGGCAGCAGGGAGCTGGGCTGGGGCCAGCCTCAGGGGGTGCAGGGCAGACAGCAGAGAAGCAGCCCTGAGTCCCAGGAGGGGGCTCTGCAGGGCCCCCCAGGGGGCAGTCCATGCCCCTCTGGCTTCCAGATTCTCCTACACCTAGCTGTGCAGAGCGAGCGCTGACAGCAGCATTGGGAGACTGCCCAGAACTTGGGGTGTATGAGCATGGAGGCCACAGCAAGAGCAGGCCCTCTGCCACATGGCCAAGCAAGAGCCTTGGTCTGGGTCCCCCACAGCAGCCTGGGTGCAGATACAGCAGAGGAACGAGGGGTGGGTGGGCAGTGGGGCTGGGGTCCTCAGCCCGGGATACCTATGTTGTAGTGGGGGGCTGTTATCTCCCTGGAGCTCCAGGCCTTTCCAGAGGGAGGGCCTTCAGCCCCCACTTGGCCACCTTGCTGGGTGGGGTGGCCACCAGACAGCAGCCTGAGAAGCTATAAAGGCAAGCTGCTTCTGAGAACCGGTGTGCAGGCACAGGTGTACAGCTATAGGTGAGCAGGCCAGGTGTGTGAAGGCCAGGCATTTGCAGGCCTGGTGTACAGGTACAGGCATGCAGAGGCACAGGTGTGCAGGCACAGGTGTGTGCAGGCCAGGTGTGTGTAGGCCAGGCATGCAGAGGCCAGGTGTACAGGTACAGGTGTGCAGAGGCACAGGTGTGTACAGGTACAGGCGTGCAGAGGTACAGGTGTGCAGGCACAGGTGTGTGGAGGCCAGGTGTGAAGAGGCCAGGTGCACAGGTACAAGTGTGCAGGCACAGGTGTGCACAAGCCAAGTGTGCAGAGTCCTGGTATACAGGTACAGGTGTGCAGGCACAGGTGTGTGGAGGTACAGGTGTGTGCAGACCAGGAGTGTAGAGGCCAGTTGTACAGGCACAGGCGTGCAGAGGTACATGTGTGCAGTTACAGGTGTGCAGACACAGGTGTGCAGAGGCCAGGTGTGTGCAGATATAGGTATGCCCAGGTGTGTACAGGCGAAGTGTGCAGCAGCCATGTGTGCAGGTACAGGTGTGCAGCTGAGGGGCAGGCCAAGGTACACAGGGTTGGCCACGCTCTGGTAACATGCAGTGTGGGTTTGGCCGTGCGCATGGCCCCACAACTGTGCAGCTGTGCTTGGCACTGTACATGTCCACACGTCCATCTGTGAAAGGCCCGGAGTACAGGGCAAGGCAGGCAGTCAGTGTCTCACCCAGGTCAGTCGACACCGTCCCAGCCTCTGTCTCCAGGTTCAACAAAGACATTGAATTCATGATTGGGCACAAGCCCAACATCTTCTGGCAGCTGATGTGGTGGGTTGTCAGCCCCCAGATCATGCTGGTCATCTTCCAATTCTACTTTGTGGTCAAAGTCAGCAAGGAGCTGACCTACAGTGTCTGGGACCCCAGCTACGTGAGTGCCTAGGGCCACCCATGCCAGAAGGGTCACAGGTCGGGGCGGGGGCCCTGCATGTGCTCAGGGGAGGGTTGCAGTTTGGGGTGGAGGCCATATGTGTGCTCAGGGCAGGGTCGAAGGTCAGGGTGGAGGCCATGCATGTGCTCAGTGGAGGGTCACAGTTCAGGGTAGAGGCCCTATGTGTGCTCAGGCGAGGGTTGCAGGTCAGGGTGGAGGCCATTAGTATGCTCAGGGGAGGGTCGCAGGTCAGGGCAGAGGCCCTGCATATGCTCACCTCTGGCCTGGTTCTCCCCCAGGAGGAGTTCCACAAATCCCAGCAGGTCAGGTACCTGCCCTGGGTGTACATGGTGGTGGTGGTGGTGGCCTGCATGCCCAGCCTCATCATCCCCTGCTTTGCCATCTACAAGCTCATCAGGGGCCACTGCCAGAAGCCAGGGGACCAGCAGGGCCTGGTCAGCACGCAGTCCACGGCTTCCATGAATGGGGACCTCAAGTACTGAGGGGCCCAGCCCTAGGCTGCGTGTGTCTGTGTGAGTGCACGCATGCACACATTTATGTGTATGTGTGAGCATTGCATATGTGTGTGCACTAGCTTGAATGTGTAGACATGTATGTTGTACATGTGTATATTCATTCATGTGTATGTGATGTTTCTCCATATGCATACATGTCTATGCATATGTGTGTGTACATGTGAGTTATGTCAGCATTGTGTGCATGCCTAGATATGTATGTATTGTGTGCATATATGCCTGTGTGCATACATGTACATGTTTTATGGGTGTGTACATATGCATGTGTATGTGTGTATGTGCATCTGTACATATGTAGCTGTATATTTTGTGCACATGTGGACATGTGCATCGTGCTTACACGTATACGCACACTGCTTGTATGCACGTACATGTTTGTGCATATCCAGGTGCACACATATTCACATACATGTGTGCATCTGTGTTTACATGTTCATGGCACACATGTGTACCATGTGGGCCCAGTCTCCTTGTCATGAACACGGTACAGCATGCCACACAGCCCTGGGTATGTCCCTCAAAGTCAAGAGCTGAGGGGTGGGGAGGCTGCACCTGCTGCACCCCAGGTTGCCATGGACAGCCGTGGAGCCTGGAGCGTGGGCTGCTGACTTGGCCCCTACAGCCATTCTCATTTCCCAGTCCCCTCCCTGTGCCCTCCCCTTAGCTACAGACCCTTGATCTAGAGACCCCCGAGGTCAGGGTTTGGGCCTTTTTACCAGAAGCCCATTGAGCCTGTGGTGACATGGCCACACACCCCCCATGCCCTGGCCCCGCCGCCCCTGGCTTAATGAATACTCACCATTTAACCATTGCTTCTGCCTGCCATGGACAGACACCCTGAATGCAGCTCAGTGCAGCCCAGCCGGAGGAAGACATCAGCTGTTTTCTTACAGGGACATTAACTGTGAATTTTTAGCCAGATGTTGGGAGAGAGGGTTACAGGGGAACTTGGCCCTGGCCCCTGCCAAGGACACTGCATGCCTCCTGGCCCCCCTGGAGCCCAGGGCTGTGTCAGGGTGGATGGCCCTGGAACTTGGCACCAACCTCAGCCCCATGCAAGCTGTGCCTGTGGCGTCTGCTTCCACAATGGCCACCTCCACATCCCGCAGAAAAGCCTGGGTGCTTCCCTTCAAGCGGACTTTCTAGAATTCTCACAAGTTGGGCTGGGATGCTGGGGGATCCCCTTCCTCCCAGAAACCCTGGCAACAAACTCCAGTTCTGCAGTTCAAGCTACCCGGCACACTGCAGACATGGAGCAGGACGGAGCTTGGACATGTTCTGACCACTCAGCACTCACCTCTCCACTGCCCTGCAGTGCCCCTGGCACAGCCCAGCCAGGTGTGCCATCCAGGAGGCTGGTGGTTGTGTGACACCTCCGGAACACAGTGCTGCTGCTTGGCATCCTTGTCAATGTGACAGACAGGCAGGTTCATGGACATCAAGTGTCCCCATTTAAATAAACCACTGCATCCACTGTTCTCAAGTGTGCATCCAGATGGGCGAGTGTGTCCCCAGGGACAGTATGGCTGATGGTCAGCTCCACTTCCCTGTGGGCTGCAGTCAGGACGCTGTCCACAAAGCCATGTGCTGTGGCGGGGACAGGCTGGGCATTGGGCAGGACTGTCTGCCTCCCAAAGGCCCTGTCCCTGCTGTGCTCAGTGGAGGTCATCCCAGGGACTCCTATAGCTCTGGGGAGGGTGTGGGCTCCACTCTGAGGCCCCCAGGCTGGGTTAGGGAGCAGGTGCAGCCCCTGGTACAGGCCACATAGGACTGGCCAGGAAGCCATGTTCAGACTCCCGAGGTGTCAGGAGATAGGTGTGGCCTGAGGACTAAGCCCCCTCCTATGCTGCCCCAGAAGCAGGGAAACCACAGCCACCACAGCCACATGTGGCCAGGCAACAGCCTTTATCTGCTGACCCTGTCGGGAACTGCATGGCATGGGGAGGTCAGGGGCTGCCAGGGTCCTGGGTGGAGGGTGGGGGTCCCTGGTGATGGATGTTCTGGGTCTTAAGGGGTCCACATTCTCCACTCAGCTTCACAGGATGTGGCCACCTTGGCAAACTGAGGGTGGGAGAGGGGAGTGGGGACCTCTGACCCTGTCACCAATGAGCATGAGTCTGCATTACCTCAACATCAAAACACTTGTTACAGATAAATAACTAAAAGCCAACTCACCATGCCCCTGAGCGTCCCCAACAGGAGCACATGGCTGTCGTGGGGACAGCTCTCTCTGTGGTGGTACCAGCCTACAGCTGACATTGGACATGCTCATGGGAAAGGGGCCAGGGATGTGGGCATGGCCAGGCCCCAGGTTACCAATTAACAGGGCTCCATCAGCTTTCCTTTAAATAAACCGGAGGATGTGACAGAGGGGACGCTTGGGCTCTAGGCCAGCAGAGGGTGCAGGTGCAGTGTGGTCTGGATGCTCCCAGAGACACTGGAACGCTATGGCCCAGGACCTTGGCCCAGACCCAGCCTTGGATGTGTGGGAGGATGAGAGGCCCCAGTGGGACAACAAGCTCCAGTACCTGCTCAGCTGCGTGGGGTTTGCTGTGGGGCTGGGGAACATCTGAAGGTGCCAGACCCACAGTGGAGGTGAGCCCACCAGCCACATGCGGGTACCCAAGGGACTGGCCTTCCCCACCCCTGATCTCTGGGCAGCACCACTGTCCCAAAAAGCCAGACATGTGGGGCCCCAGGAAGAGCCCAGCCTTGGCATCTGAGCCCTGGGGACTTCAGGGGCCTGCCCATGGGGTCCCAGGCCAGCATGCAGCTCCATTCCCAGTGGCGCTGCCCCTCGGTGTAGAGCCAGTCTCTAGGGGGTGATCACCCTGGTGTCCACGTTCATGGGGGTTGGCATCTCCCAAGGCTCCTTGCAGGGTGACAGGAGTCCCAGGCTCACCAGCAGTCACAACACACGGATGCACCTGTGCGGCCCACACGTGTGCACCAGCCAGGGGCTGCTGCCCTCAGGTCTGTCATTGCCCAGGTGCCCCCATGTGATGGGCTGGCCTGGGACGCCCAACCCTCTCCAGTGAGGAACCTGGGGAGATTCCCCCAGGGGCCAGGGCCTCGGGGACGCAGAGGTCGGGGGACGGGGCTTCTCATCAGTGATGCAGGTGAGGGAAGAGTGGCTGCCCCAACGTGCTGCTATGGCACCTGTTTCCAGATGCGGCAAGCATGACCAAACATGCCAGAACATTCTGTCTTCTTACTCCCTGTTCCTCCCCAGTCTGCACTGATGGGTGGTCTCACCCCAGCCACTCAGTGCCCATCACCCATCACTCAGAATTTTGTAGAGTGCTCCCACATCTTGCACAGCCACACTCACCCTCCTCACTCCTGGGCAGTTTCAGGGTCTTCTGAGCTTGTGGCCCTTCCTCGTCCTCACGCCAGCTCCTGTTCCAGGTGTCTGCTTGTCCGCTCCACCTGTTTACACTGGCTGTGCCCACTCTACCTGTCCACACTGGCTGTACACACTCTGCCTGTCCACATTGGTGACATATACACTATCCACACTAGCCATGCCCACACTGCCTGTCCACACTGTATACACTGTCAACACTGGCTGCACACACTCTGCCTGTCCACACTGGGCATGCCCACTCTGCCTGTCCACACTGGCCACTTACACACTTTCCACACTAGCTGTGCACACTCCTGTCTACACTGACCACACACACTCCACCTATCCACGCTGGCCACACAGATGGCCTCTGAGTCTGCCCCACAGTGCTGCCTGGCTGGTTTATTCTCCCACGAGGCTGAGCATGCAGCCAGCAGCTATGCGAAGCATACGCAGCCAGAACCCAGGCCAGCCGCTGGCAGCACACCAGGCGCCCCGATGGGGAGCAGAGGGTGGCTGCCCCTGACCCCTGTGTCCTGATGGGGGCCTTTCTCATCCCCCTACTTCATCACCATGGTCTTTGAGGGGATCCCACTCTTCCACATCGAGCTCGCCATCGGCCAGCACCTGCACACGGGCAGCATTGGGGTGTGGATGGCCATCTCCCCCTACTTGGGCAGCGTAGGCAGGCCACCCCCTTCTCGGCTCCCCAGGAGGACCTGCTCTGCATGTGGGTGGCACCGCTCCTCCCCTGCTGTGTGACACTTTGTCCTCACTGTCTGCAGGGCCGGGCTGCTTCACGATGTCCTTCCTGGTCAGCCTGTACTACAACACTATCCTCACCTGGGTGCTGTGGTACTTCCTCAACTCCTTCCAGCACCCATTGCCCTGGAGCTGCTGCCTGCTGGAAGGCAACAGGATGGGTGAGGGCGTGGCCAGTGTGGACAGGTGACCTCTCCTGTTCACTGGTCCCCGCTGGACCCAGGAGCCACCCAGATCCCCATCTGCTCACACACCAGGCCCTGAGCCTCCCTTCCCCATCTCAGCCTCAGAGGGAGGTGAGAGAGCATGGCTGGGCTGGAGGTTGGGGGCCGCTTCAGTGCAGGGCAGCCGTGCTGGTGCCCATGGCCCTTCTGGCTTTTGGGTCAGAGCGTGCACTGGGCCCCGGGCCCTGTGGCCGGCCCATGACGGGGCCGCTGGCTACAGGGTTTGTGGCAGAGTGCCAGGGCAGCAGCGCCATGAGCTACTTCTGGTACCAGCAGATGCTGGACATCACTGCTGACATCAGCGACAGTGGCACTGTCCAGTGGCGGCTGCTCATCTGCTTGGTCATCTGCTGGGCTGTGGTGTATCTGTGCATCATCAGAGGCACTGAGACCACTGGGAAGGTGAAAGCAGCTTCCTCTGACTCTGAGGCCCCCTCCCCATGCTGCCAGTGTTGGCTCGGCATGGGGGGGGCAGGCACACTTAGGGCCCCACGGGCAGCTTCTCATCCTGATGACAGTCTCTGCCCTGAACCACACTCTGTGCCAAGGCAGCCATGCTGGCTCTCTTCTGGCAGCCACCGTGACTTCTCCCTGCCCCTCCATCTCAGTGGACAGTGCCTCTCGTAGCCACTGTTCCACTGGGTCTGGCCTGAGGAGCCCCCAATCAGCCAGCACCTCCCTGGTGGCTCAGGTTTGCCTCTGCCTCCTCCAGACGTTCCCCATCTGGTCTTCTTCCTCTGCTCTTTATGCCTCCACTCTGCCTCCTGTGTAGCGGAGGCACTGTCAGGCTTCTGACTCTCGCTGGATCCTAGAGCTTCACCAGGGAGGAGGGCGCATGTAGCTCACGGTCTGGAGGTTCAGGCTCCAAGATGGGTAGCGCCTTCAGTTCAGGCAGCCGGGCAGCTGCAGGGTGGTGGTGAGGGACCACCCCGGGGGCAGAGACACAGGGGGCTCACAGCTCTCAGAACCCGTGCTCCTGCTGAAACCACCCCTCGAAACCCTGCCGTGACATCCCTGGGCCCCACCAAGTCAACAATGCATGGGGTCTGCACCCAAATCCCCTGGCCAAGGCCATGCGCCCACTGGCTGGTACCGGATCTCAGGGCCTGTCACAGGCCATCTTCAGGTGACACACGTGCCCCATGTGCAGTGGCCTGCATGCACTGTCCTCCAGGAACAGCCCCCCCCTTCCCTTCTACTCCTCTCCAAGCCTTGGCCATGTTCTTACACTTACTTAAAACATGTGATAAAGAGCAGACACTGGTTTCTCTCACAGACAACTGGCTTCTCAGGGCCTTCCCTTGGGGCCGCTGGGGCACACGGGTGGGGGGTGTTGAACACTCATGGCATGGCCAGGGCTCCTCACACTCCCTGCCCCAGGGTGGCCCACACAATCCAGCAGCCACCAGCCTGACCCTTTTCCCACGAGGCTCAGAGGACAGAGCCAGTGACCAGACCCTGTGGCTCTCACAGATCATTCTGTTAGGAATGTGCTGGGGAGGCCCTGTGGCTTTGGTCTGTGTGGGGATGTGGGGCCGGCCCTGGCCCACCGCTGACTGGGAGCCACCAGGACAGGGGAAAGAGGGGGCTGGGCTGAGAGCCTGAGGTGTACACAGGAGGACCGAAGGCAGGATGAGGGGCAGCCTCGGGTGGGGGGAGGGGGCCTGCCTGTCCCAAGTGCTGATGCCCACCTTAGCAGACCCACGGGGCCTGTGTGACCATACACCTTCAGAGCTTGACCCAAAGCACCATGCCTGTGTGGTACCTTGGGCCACGTGAGTGGTCACAATGGGGCAAGGCCCCTGCCTCGCTCCTGCAGGGCCACTGTGCATCTGACCTGGCATCTCCCCCAGGTCATCTACTTGACGGCCCTGTTCCCTTACTTGGTGCTAACCATCTTCCTTTTCAGAGGCCTGATGCTGCCCGGTGTCACGCACGGGCTCCGCTACCTTTTCACCCCCAACATAAGTGGAGGGGGGGCAGGGGGCACCCAGTGGACAAGGGAGGAGGGCCTCAGGGTCTCAGCAGGGTTGGGGCAAAGACTTTGGTCTGGGGTGTGTGGATTGGTGCACCTGCAGGAAGTCCAGGTGCTGACAAGGTGGGAGCGTGGTGGGGGGGGGGCTGGCAGGAATCAGCTGTCACCTGGGGCAGAAGTGTCCAGCAGGTGTGGCACACAGGACCAAGGGGCTTCTACTCAAGAGCCTGCAGCACTTCTAGACCATTCCATTGTTCCAGGATCCCAAGTGGGTTTCCAGGGCTGCTGACCGCCACCAGGAGTCGGTTGCACACCTGGGCATGAGGCTGTCTGCCCAGACACCCAGCAGTGGGCAAATGGGGCAGTGGGTGCAAACACCCCTGCCCAGGGGCCTCACGTGGCCAAAGCCACGCATGGGAGAGGGCAGGGAGCATACCCGGGTCAGAGTCAGCTCAGATCTGGTTCTAGGCCCCACCACTGAGTGCCAGCCACACTTTGCCATGGGTCTGATGAAGCCACAGTTTGCTGGCTGCATCACAGAACAGGGGAGCCGTGTCAGCTGCCAGGCCAAGCAATCTCTCTCCTGGCACAAAGTCCTGAACGGTTCTTGGAATCTGTACAGGTCACACCTGGTTATGGTGTGACCCAAAAGGGTCAGGGAACATTCTGGAACAGCATCTGCTGTGTTCATGTTCCAGATGCAGATTCTCCAGAACCTGTGGGTGTGGCTGGATGCAGCCACCCAGATCTTCTCCCTGTCCCTGGCCTTCGGTGGACACGTCGCCTTTCCCAGCTACAACCCACCCAGGTGGGCAGCTGCCCTAGCTTGCTTGGCACCCTGGCGATGCGGTGCCAGCCAGCTGGGGATGAGATGGGGATGGTGCTGTGGGACCTGCTGGCCTGGGATGGGCTCCACCTAGCTTGTCTGTTCCAGGGGCTGCTGTGTGTGCCCAGCCTGACTGTGGCCTGGGGCAGGTCTGGGGCCCACAGGGTGCTGAGTACAGCTCTGAGCCTTTCCACAAACAGTCAAGGAGTGGAGCAAGGCAGTAGGGAGGGGCCCAGGCTCAGTGGGTGGGGGCCCTTCCGAGGCCCTGAGTGCCCCCTTGTGCAGGAACAACTGTGAGGACGCCATGGTCATCTCCCTGGTGATGACCTCCCTGTATGCCTCTGTTGCCATCTTCTCCATCATGGGCTTCAAGGCCACCACAGACCACAGGCAGTGCCTGGACCGGTGAGGCCGGGCCATGCCATGGGCAGGGGTGGGGCAGGCACACCAGTGTTCCCAAGGACTCTCACTGGAAAAAGGGTCTTAGATGAAACTCGGGTGTGAATGGAGCTGAGGTCACCCTGGGGATTGTGGGCCCCGAGTAGGGGACAGCCACGGGGGCAGGAGAGGTGCCCTCTGGAGCCTCTGGGGGGATGCCACCTGACCCCGTGTGCCCGGGGCCTCTAGGATCACATGCACTATGCATGTCTCTGCTCTGAGACATGCATAGTGCACAGCCCTATGGCAGCCCCAGGAAGCCTATGCTGCCTGAACGACCCTGAGGCCCTCCGCCCGGCCATCCAGACACGTCTCATTCAGTGTGTTGGGTGGGCTGCAGCCTCTGGCACAGGGAGCTCTGCCCCTGCAGAGTACGCATACCCGGAGGGGGCTTCAGGCACCCAGTGGGTGGGGCAGAACCCCACGGGTCCTGCTGAACCCGTCAGCACCCAGGACGGCCCCCACATGCAGAGCCAATGGGTGGCATCTGTGCCGACCCCATACCATTCAGAGGGAGGAGGCAGAGGACAGGCCAGCCATGGCCAGTGAGGCAGGAGCCGATGCCCCAGGAATACTGTGTGAGCGTGTGTGTGCTTCACACATGTGTGTGTGTGCTTCATGTGCACCTCATTTGTGCCTCACATGTGGGTGCCTCACCTCAGCACCACCCTTACCAGTGCAGGAGGGGCTTCTCCAGCTCCTTCACCTGGATCCCAAGGACAGGGTCCTATCATGTCTCAGCCGGACTCCTGGGGTTCCATGGAGCATAGCAAGTGGTGGCCATGCTGCACTGTGCAAAGCTGCTTCTCTATGTTCCAGGGCTCCCACTCCCAGGGTCTCTGCCGACTCTGGGTTAGAGGGTGCTGGGTTGGGGTTCCCACTCCCGGGGTCTCTGCCAACACTGGTGAGGAAGTGCTGGGCTGGGGCTCCCATTCCGGAGGCCGTACCCCACACTGGGGGTGCTGGGCTGGGCTGGGCACCTGGGGCATCAGGATGAGGCTTGCGCTTCCTGCCCTGGCTGTACTTAGCCCTGCTCTGCATGGCTGTGTGAGACCCTGCATCATACAAGGCACCAACACCCCCACACTGAGTGTGGTCAATGGCACCATCACTCATGCCTGGCACCCACCTGACATGTGGCTTCCTCTGTGAGGCACATCCCAGCCTCCCGCACTTAGGACACCTGATGTGGGGCCTTCTGAGCAGCCTGACCAGCTGCTGACAGAACACAGCAAACCTGTGGAAGACATGCACTTGAGCGACCCAGGAAGCTGACATGGGAGGGTTGGGCTTCGCTGGGCCCCTGGCTGGGAGACTCAATGCCCAGATCAGAGCTCAGTGGACTGTGCAGGAGGGCGACAGGAGCAACTGTGTGGACAGCGAGCCCCAAGGCTGACCTCGGGAGCCACGCGATGCCGAGTGTGGGTGGACGGGGGCTCTCAGGTCATGAGGCGGGGGTTCCCAGCCCCAGAGTGCCTGACCCTCAAGTCCTGAAAATGGGGGGGCTGGGCCCTTCAGCTGAGCTGCAGAAACTGATGCCCCTGTGCCAGCCTGGGGCATGCAGGATGAGGCCACCCCCTCCTGGAGCAGGAGTGCATGCAGGTCACCCTCAGGAACATAGGGGTGGCCAGGCCAGGCCCCCAGGGTGCTGTGGGCCCTGTGCCTGGACGTATCTGCTGGCCTGGGCAGTGGTGGCAGCACAGGCCCCACAGTCTTACCCCGTGTCCCCGCAGAAACATCCTGGGCCTCTTCGACGAGTTCGACTTCCCAGAGCAGCACATCTCCAGGGCCAGTGACGAGGCCGTCCTCACACAGCTCAATGCTACACAGCCAGAGAGGCTGGCCCTGCTGCCCCAAGGGTCTGCCACCTGGACAAGGTAGTGCACACAGGGCTGCCGGGGCCACCCCAGGCGTTGGGTCAGGCCACAGGGCTGCGAGCCTGCCAGAGTACAGTGGAGCCCTTGTCCAGTGGGGTGGCTTCAGGGCCAGGCTGATGGGCACCTAGAGCCTCCCAGAGGGATGGTGGGCATGGTATCCCTACAGGCGCATCTGTGGCCTGCACAAGTGGCCCACCATGGGTTCCCAGTTGCAGAGCACCTGGAGCCTCCCGGAGAGGCGGTGGGCACAGTGTCCATGCAGGCGCATCAGCGGCCTGCTCCCATGGCCCACCATGGGTTCCTGGGTTGCAGAGCACCTGGCAGTGGGTGCAGCGTCCATGCAGGCACTCACGTAGCCCACCACGGCTTCCGGTTGCAGAGTGCCTGGAGCCTCCAGGAGGGGCGGTGGGCATGGCATCCATGCAGGCGCTCACATGGCCTGCACTCATGGCACACCACGGGCTCCCAGTTGCAGAATGCCTCGGGCCCAGTCTGGCCTTCATCATATTCACGGAGGCCATGCTGCACATTCCGGGGGCGCCCGTGTGGGCCGTGCTCTTCTTCAGGATACTCTTTACCCTGGGGCTCTCGGCCATGTTCAGCAACATGGAGGGGATCATCACGCTGCTCCTGGACATGGGGGTCATCCCCACGGGGATCCCCAAGGAGGCTCTCACAGGTGAGTGCACAGCTCAGTCATAGGGATGCCTGCTGCCTCCCATACAGAGTTCAGGGGCCCTGGGCTAGCCTGCTCCCCTAGGACAGCCCAGCGGCTCCGGGCAGGACACAGGTGGACCTGCCCTGACCGTGGCCTGCTGAGGCCAAGCTCTCACCCACCTCTGGCAGGCGGGGCAGGGTGGGGGAAAGGGGCAGGTGCAGGCCTCCCACCCAGAACCTGCACCCCAGGGCTGGCCTGTCTGGCCTGCCTGCTCTCGGCCACCTGCTTCATGTTGCAGTCCAGAAGTTACTGTCTCGAGATCTTCAACAGCTATGCAGCCTCCCTAAACCTCATAGTCTCCGCCTTCTTCGAGGTGGTGAGGGTCATCTACACCTACAGCCTGCGGCAGTGAGCTGAGGTCCACGGGGAACCTGGGGGGTGGGGAGGGCCCCGCAGTGCTGCTGAGCCCAGTGTCTGTGCAGGTTCTCTGATGACATTGTGTAGATAATGGGGCCATGGCCAGGCCTCTACTGACGGGCGCTGTGGCTCGTGGCCAGCCCCCTGCTCCTCCTGAGTGCCTTCCTGGCCTACCTCATCCTGCTGGCCCAGAGGATGCCGAGCTACCAGGCCTGGAACCCTCAGCACGTAGGTCCTCCCATGGGGATCAAGGGGCCACAGTGACCTGCAGGGCAACCCTGGTAGGACTAGAGCCTCTCAAGGGCCTCAGAGCAGTGTCCAGACCCTGGAGACATCGGTCCTTCCAGCCCACACTTTCCACTTGCTGTGGGGACAGGCAGCCAGGGAAGCAACAATTCCAGTGTCTGGGAGAGGTTGGGAGGTAGACTGGAGAAGGGTCACTCCCTGCCTGGTCCACACAGGGGACCGTGCAACACCTGGCCTGGGCCGCCCCTCCCAGAGTGAGCACCAGAACCCCTCAGGGTCTGCCTGGGGGAAGTGAGAATTTTCTGCTTTATCCCTGGGGTCTCAGACCACACCTCACCTGTCCACAAGTGTTGGAGGCCAGTGGGTGGGGACCACGTGCCCCTGCCTGCCCTGAGGGCTTCCACCCAGAGGGAGCCTCAAGCCCCAGCTCCCTCATCCCTGAGCACCCACCCAGGATGCTGCCCTCCTGTAGTCCCAGGGAGGAGCTGGGGCTGCCTCCGTGCACAGGTGGTCTGGTCAGCCTCACTCTGCCCAAGGCCTGGGGTCTGGGGCCCAGGGTCTGCCCTCTCCAGGCTGAGCTCTCTCTCTTGCACCCCCTGCAGGAGCAGTTCCCCTCCAGGCAGGAGAAACTCTACCCTGGCTGGGTGCAAGCCATATGCATGCTCCTGTCCCTGCTGCCTGCTCTGTGGGTCCCGGGCGTTGCACTGGCCCAGCTGGTGGCCAGGTGCAGGAGGCAGCAGCAGGTCACATGGCTGGACAGGAGCCTGAGGCTGCAAGACAGCAGGGCCCACTAAGGGGCAGGGATAGCCGTGGGTGACCTCATCACACCCTCCCACCGACTCTGCAGGACCCTTGGCTCCCCACATCTTAGGCCTGCTCTATCCAGGGTCCACTCTGCCCTCAAATGGGAGGCAGAGTCCACCCAGTGGCACACCCAGGTCCTGGCTGCCATAGGAGACCCTCTGTGTCAGTGCTGCCCACACAGCCTCAAGCTGTGGCGATGGACAAAGGGCAGGTGTGCTGATGGCAGGCCAGGCCCTGCACAGCTTCCCTGTCAGGAATCCAGCCCCAGGCTGACCCCCAAGTCCAGCTCAGGATAGGGGTAAGAGGTCATCTGCACACACGTGAGGGGGACGCACAGGTGCTGGGAGCCCAGCCAGGGAGGACTCTGGTAGACACTGCCAGGGTCAGCGCCCATGCTCGAGGGCAGAGGCTGCTGAAGTCAGAGTTCCTACCGTGGGGCCTCTCGGCCATTCCCTCCCGGTCACCAGCCGCCCTCCCCCACCAAGCACCCAGGCAGTCAGCCCACACCTGCCCACCCCACCCCCACTTCCTTCTGACCACAGACCCCAGCCTCACACTGCCAGACCAGTACCCACAGAGCCCCTAGCCTTTTCCCGGTGCCCTGAAGAAACACACAGCTGGCCACACTGCCTGAGGCACCTGGCAAGGCATGTGTGTGTTATCACCTAAGGAACATCTGTGCTGGGAGCAGCTCTTGCCACCACGAGTGTGACCAAGGCCCGGCTGCAGAAGAGCTGAGAGCTAAACACCCTCTCAGCCCCAGAGCTCCGTGCACATCTGAGCCCACAGTGGGGAAGGCTGGCACTTAGCCCTCCATCATGATACCCCCTCCCCACGCCATGCTGAGACAGGTGGCAGTGAGCATGGGGTGTCACACAGGGGAGCCCATACCACAGGTGGTATCCAAGAGTTCAGCCCTGTCTTGCTAGCTTGTACATCACTGCTGACAGCAGCTCTGAGCAGACAGCCAAGGGGACAGGAGCTCGCAGGAACCACAGGCATCTGCCCACTCTCAGTTCTGCCCTGTGGTGTCCCTTTGGCTAGCCCCCCCTATATGCTGTAGAGACCTCGTGGTTCATGACCTGCCCTCTGCACAATGGACAGTGCAGGCAGGGCCCCCACAGGGCTGGGAAGTGAGGGCAACTCTATCCCGACACTGCTGTTGTGGCCTGCAAACCCTACCACTGCCCTGAACGGCTCCAGGCCTGCCCTTCCTGACCACACCTCGCCTGGCCACCCTGTGTCCAGGAGCTTGGTCTGGAGGGGCCCTCGGGGGCTGGCAGTGGTGGTGTCGGAGCCCTGGTTCAGTGGCCAAGAGGGAAGGGGTGGGGCGTGGGGACAGAGACCCAGTGGACATCCAGCCTCCAGAAAACTCAGCCATGGATGTGTGGACAAATGGACACTCATGTGAATGTGGACATGGCCCAGGGGCTGCAGAGGGCAATGGTTGACCAGCATGACACCCCCATGGGCATGAGCCTTCCATGTGAAATCCCTGACTGGCAGGGGCTGGCACAGGAGCAGATGCTGCCCTTATGTGGCCAGAACAGAGAAGTCCACAGAGGGGCTCCTGGACACCCCTCCTGGACACCGTGTTCATGGGCAACAGCCGGCAGGGGCAGACAGGGCCACCACCACCACAAGGTCACCCGATGGGGGACTACAGTTAGCACAACCAGCAGGGGGCGCTGGGGAGCAGGGCATAGCCATCTTGTTTTTTGGGGGGCGCTATCCCTCACAGTAACAGCAGCCCCCACAGGTGAGACCAGTGAGCCAGCCCCCTGGGGGTTCCGCCCCTGTCAGGAGCTGCTCACTGCGAAGGCCAGAGCTCGGGCAGCAAAGAGGCTGATGCCGTTTCACCTGTGGGGATCCCGTGTCCGCAAAGTGGTCACTCAACACTGCATCCCCTGTAGGCACTGGATGGAGTCCTGGCTGCCCTGTTCCCACCCAGCTCCCTAATGGCCCTGGAAGACAGCAGAGGATGCCCAAGCACCTGGGCCCCTGCTACCCATGTGGGAGACCCGGATGGAGCTCCTGGCTCAATGTTGGCCAAGGCAGCCACCAGGGGAACAGATGAATGGGAGCTCTCTCCCCCTCCCTGTTGCTCTTAAATGAACCAATATATCTGAATTATGAAAGCTCAGCTTTTCCAAGGTTCGGCACTCAGTGAAGCCTGAGAACCTGAGTGACAGTACAGCAGGGGCTGGGGTTCCCAATGGGCACATCGGCTTAGTCACCAGGATGGTCTGGGGTTCCCGTGGGCACATAAGCTTAGTCACCAGGATGGTCTGTGGTCACCATGGGCACGTTGGCTTAGTCACCAGGACAGTCTGGGGTCCCTGTGGGCATGTCAGCTTAGTCACCAGGACAGTCTGGGGTCACCGTGGGCATGTCGGCTTAGTCACCAGGACAGTCTGGGGTCACCATGGGCATGTCGGCTTAGTCACCAGGACAGTCTGTGGTCACCATGGGCATGTTGGCTTAGTCACCAGAGTCTAGGGTCCCCTGGGCACGTCGGCTTAGTCACCAGGATGGTCTGGGGTCCCCCTGAGCAAGTCAGTTTAGTCACCAGGATGGTTTGGGGTCCCCTGGGCACATCAGCTTAGTCACCAGGAAGGTCTGGGGACCCCTGGGCACATCGGCTCAGTCACCAGGACAGTCTAGGTTCCCCTGGGCACATCAGCTTAGTCACCAGGATGGTCTGGAGTCCCCTGGGCACGTCAGCTTAGTCTCCAGGACGGTCTGGGGTCCCCCGGGCATGTCGGCTCAGTCACCAGGACAGTCTAGGATCCCCTGGGCACATCGGCTTAGTCACCTGGATGGTCTGGGCTGCCCTGGGCATGTCGGCTTAGTCACCATAGTCTGGAGTCCCCTGAGCATGTCAGCTTAGTCACCAGGACGGTCTGGAGTCTTCCTGGGCACATCAGTTCAGTCACCAGGACAGTCTGGGGTCCCCAGGGCATGTCGGCTTAGTCACCAGGATGGTCTGTGGTCACCATGGGCACGTTGGCTTAGTCACCAGGACAGTCTGGGGTCCCTGTGGGCATGTCGGCTTAGTCACCAGGACAGTCTGGGGTCCCCCTGGGCATGTCAGCTTAGTCACCAGGATGGTCTGGAGTCCCCTGGGCACGTCAGCTTAGTTACCATGACATCTTTTGAATGCAGCAGCAAGGGGGCACATCCCATGCCATAAAACCTGGCACGAGGCGCCAGGAGCCCTATCCAAGGTCCATGTCTGTGACCCCATCTGTGATATCCCGTTAGGTTCTGGAATTGCTCACAGCAGCTGAAATGTCACACAGGTGCCTGCTCTGCCAGGCTTCAGGCTGCCCAAGCCACACCTGTGGCTGAGGCCACTCCTTCACCAAGATCCCCCCCACAACACTGCCCTTCCTGCTCTCAGTAGGGTCCTCAGGTCACATCAGGCCCCCTGTATGCTGGGGCCTGCCTGGGGAAGGGGGCTCCCTACTCATCCTTGTCAGGCACTAGGCAGTGCCACACTGACAGATACGTGGCTCCAGCACGTGAACAAGACTCCCCCACAGCGGCCACATGTCCTGCCCTGCCATCTGAGGACGGGAGGGGAGTCCACACACACTGTGCCAGACACTGGCTCCAGAGGACCACTGCAGGGATGGAGGCAGGGACGGGGCGAGGGGAGGCCTGGGCAGAGCTGCACAGTGAACACCTTGGCTCAGGGACGCTCAGCCTGGACTTTGGATGAGGGGGTGGGTGGCTTGCTGCTCCCAGGTACATGTGGGTCAGTGCCCTGGGGTCTCCCCTCACTCAAGCTGGGCAGCTTAACCAAGCACACAGCACAGGGATTCCCTCGGCAGCCCTGGATCACTCGGGGGTGATGAGCAGGCCCGGAGTGGGGCACATGCTCACAGGCCCACAGCCCATGACCAGGTTTCCCACGAGCTGCTTCCTGGCTGTTCGTGGTGGGCTCTGCTCCCCTGCTGAGGACAGCAGGGAGGGGACTGACCTGAAGGAAGAAGGCCCCAAGGACAGGCCCTGCCCTGTGTCACAGATGACCCCTCCCCCCGACACCAATGTGCCCAGCTCCTCCAGCCTCAGTCCAGGATGGTCTTGAAGTCTGCGGTCAGGGCCGGGTCAGCTGCAGCCCCCAGGGCCTCCTGGTGGACGTCACCCAGGCCCAGCACAGAGGCACCCAGCAGGCTGGGCTGCTGCACCCGCTCGTAGTTGAGCACACTGAACAGCGTCCTGATGTGCGAGGTCCAGGGCTGGGCCTGGGGCACACAGGATGCAGCCTCAGGGGGGCTGCAGAGGGCAGGCAGCCACAAGCCCACCCAGCTTCCCAGGGTCCTGGGAGAGCCCAATGCAGAGCCGGCCCTCAGCCCACTGGCCGGGCTCCTCAGGGTTCCTGTCACTGCACCCCAGGAACCCTCACCCGGCAACACATGTGATCCTCAGGGATGCTAGGCTCCATCCACCTCCAGCTGAGCAGTAGCCTGGGGCTGGGGTCCACAGCACCCCCCCACACACACAGAGGCTAGGTCCTTGGAGTGACCGCAGCAACATTAACTGATGACAAAATCACCCCACCGTGGCAGAGGCACCAGCAGCCATGGGGACAAAGCCACAGAAAAGGCCATGGGGGACAGGGGGAGCCATGAGATGAGTCCTGCAGTCCTCAGGGGGCAGTGACAGCTGTTCTTCCCTCCCCTCCATGTGGCGCCACGGCAGGATTCCAAGGGACCTGGCCAGCTGCCCCCTGTAGGCTCCCAGGTCCAGCTGGGCACCTCCCCCAGCTCCTCATCCACTCACAGCAGGACCCATCTTTGGGCACACAGGCACAAGCCCATGAGCTTTTGTGTGGGGCAAGACGGAGGCCAGGTCACCTTCTCCCTGCGGAACATTCTGGCTCCCACCACAGAGTCCGGGTTCACAATGGGCTGCAGTCCGCTGGGCTTGGGGATGAAGCGCAGTCTGGTCATGGGCAGGGCTGACCTGGCCTGCTGCTGGACCTCTGCATCCGACAGCTTCCGCAGCTGTACCTGCTCCAGGTGCTGCCTGCAACACATCTGGGGCTGGGGTCAGGGTTGGGGTCAGAGGGGTTCAGGGCCATGGGCAGGGCCGACCTGGCCTGCTGCTGGACCTCCGTGTCTGACAGCTCCTGCAACCGCACCCACTCCAGGTGCTGCCTGCAACACGCCCGAGGCCGGGGTCAGGGCTGGGGTCAGAGGGGTTCAGGGCCAGGGTCCGGGCCGACCTGGCCTACTGCTGGACCACTGCATCTAACAGCTCCTGCAACCGCACCCACTCCAGGTGCTGCCTGCAACACGCCCAGGGCTGGGGTCAGGGACAGGGTCAGGGCTGACCTGGCCTGCTGCTGGACCTCGGTGTCCGACAGCTCCCACAGCTGCACCCACTCCAGGTGCTGCCTGCAACACGCCCCGGGGCTGGGGTCAAGGAACCTTGGTCCCTGTGGACACAGCATACTCTGCGGGGTGGGGTGGGGCCTACAGATGCCCTTGCCCACCACAGACACCTCCCAGGAACCCCCACATGGGGGTCTGAGGCTCCCATTCCACACCTGGCATGACTCAGCGTAATCAGTCCTGATCCCTCAGTCTGACTCAGCAGAACCAGGAGCCAGCATCTCCGTCACTCAGGCCCCATCCCCTGATGCCACCCCCACCAAGGTCATCCAGAGGGGATGCCTGTACCCCCAGGTGTCAATGCAGGAAGGGTCTCTGAGACTCATGACCCAAGTCCCTCAGAAGCACCCTGAGGGAACTGAGCCCAAGCATGAGCATACAGGGCCGCAGGCCAGCACAGGGTCTCTGCAGGCCAGCACAGGGCTACCGTGGGCCAGCATGGGGCCTCACAGCCTGTGGGGAGCCGGGACACAGACACCACACGTGGTACCTGATGCTCACGTTTTGCAGCCCAGACGCTCCTGTGGTAGAAGAGGAGCTGGTTCTTCTGGAATGTGGTCTCCATGACGTAGAAGAAGGACCTGAGCAGCCCCACCACATAAGTATCCAGCAGCCAGAACAGGAACCTAGCCAGGATCCCCTCCCTCAGTCTGTGCTCCATGGTCAGGATGTGGCCACGCCCTGGAATGAGGCAGACCCCACATGTGCACCCTCACAAGGCAGCCATGGTGGGAGTGCAGGGCACGAGGGGCCCTGCAGTCCTGAGCTGGCTGCCCTGGCTTTGGTGAACATGTTGCTGCACGTGTGCCGGCCCCTGGCACCCCATTGCACATGCGGCTCACGGGCAACGCTCGGGTTGGCACGCAGAGCAGACAATATGGAAAGGGCTCCCACGTGCAGTGTCAAACTCACAGCCTACGGGCGGAAGACCAGGGGCTGGCGGGACACACAGTGTGGTTACACGGCTGGACCCCTGGGGGCCCTGGCATCAGACATTGCAGGCAACTCAGGGCCCACCAATAACTGGCTCAAGAGAAACTGGGGAGGGGCTGGAGCAGGGCAGACCCTGACCATGGGGACGGCAGCTGGGCAAGCAGGGACAGCAGCCAGAGTCCAGGTCCCTGGTCTGGAGAGCCAACGGCACTGGGCCGGGTTTAATGCCCTCAGCCACCCACAGGTGGCTTACAAGGACCCGAAGGCAGAAGACGGCAAAGCCTGGGGAACAGGGACACCAAGGAGGCAGCGACGACGGCGCTGGGGACCTGGAGGCCACTCCTGGCTCCTGGCTTGGGGGCCGCTGCAGGCATTTCAGTGGTGAGCCAGAGGACGGACGCTGTCTCACAGTCTCTGACTCTCAAGGAAATGAGAAGCACACTCAGGCCAGCCTCTCCCTAAACGCCGTCCAGTGGGCTGGAAGTAATGGAAACCTCACCCGTGTGTGTGGCTGAGCACCAGCTAAACCAAGGAACCCGGCAGAGTAAAAATCCAGGAGCAAATGGCACCGCAGGAAAACACCCAGCCGAGGACGGTGCTGTGGAGCTGTCAGCTGAGCCAGGAGGTGGCAGGGCACAGGAGATGGCCCCCAGGGCCGAGGGTCCCACCACGCGCCTGTGTGGAGACTGAGAACTCGCCACCCCACGTCACCCCTGCGGTCGACCATGCTGAGCAGGCAGAGCTGGCCCTCGGGAGCCCGGCGCAGGAGCCATAGGACACCACCCAGGCCTCACGGTTCATGTGGGGTCCGCCACCTCAGAAGTCACCACAGAGGAACCGGTGCTGTGGAGTTGCAGGTTAAAGGACTGCGTGAAACGCCGGCATTCATGTGAGAGCCGGGTGCCAGTCCTGGCTTCTCCACCTCCCTGCTAATGTTCTTGGGAAAGCAATGGAAGATGGCCCCAGTGCTTGGGTCCCTGCACCCATGTGGGAGGCCTGGAGGAAGCTCCTGGCTTCAGCCTGGCCCAGCCTGGGTGGTTGCAGCCATCTGGGGAGTGAACCAGCAAATGAAAGCTCTCTCTCTCTCTTTTCCTCTCTTTCAAAATAAATCAAATCTTTTAAAAAGTAACTGATATCAAAATAACTGCATATTACTACACAAGGTGCAGCCAAAGCAGTACTTAGAGGCTAATGCATCACAGCCACACATCCACCATCAGAAGTTTATACAGAATGACAGGAAAGCCTGAAAAAGGCATTAGGAAGAAGATAAACAGAAATCACTGAAATTCAAAACAAAGGCTCAACAGAGAGGACCCCATGGGGACAACAGAACTCAGTCACTCTGAAGGTCAAAGGGCAATGGGGGAGGGGTGACAGGAGGCTGAGCCAGACACAGAGCCGCACTCAGCGGCCTGGGTAAGGCCATCAGGCCGATGCCGCAGACAGAGCGAGGGAGACAGGGTCCCCACACCTGCAGCGAGAGGGACCAGAAACAGGCCAGCACCAGCAGCACCACCTCTCCCATGCGCAGCCCACACTGGGAAAGCCGGCCCATCATGCCCCATGCAGCAGGAGGCCAGCTGGCCTGGCAGGAGGCAGATCCCCAACCCTGGCATCCCTGATCCCTCTGCGAAGGCAGTAGAGTGGCCACTGCCTGAGCACACAATGTCCGGGTGGGTGCACAGAGCAGTGCTAGGGGTGCCCGGGGCCGATGTCACGCCTCCCGCTGTGGGGGCATTTCCACGACACAAGGACAGAGTGGTCACCGCATATCTCCATCACTGGCCTGGTTTCTTGGGGAGCCTGGCAGGGCATCCACCCCCACAAGCCCTTCCCATTGGGTCCCTAGGGAGGCTGCCATCTGACTCAAGCCCCACCCATCCAGGAGCAGCCCAGGAGGGGGCACCTGCACTGGCAGAGACACTGCCACAGTCCCCTGGAGCTCAAATGGGAAACATGACAGGGGCGCTGGCTCAGCCACCCAGCGAGCCAGGGCAGGAGCCCCATTCCCTCCTCCTGGGCAGCATTCACAGGAAGTCTAACCTCGCTCCTCTCCCCTGCCCAGCACATGACCTGACATCCCCCACCCCACCCCATCAGCAGCTGACCTTCCAGTCCAGGGGGCGTGGGGCAGCCTTACCCACCACCCCCTCAGCTCCCGGCTTGGCACTGGCCAACATCCGTTCACCTGAGCTCACGAGCAGCCAGGGGCAGTCCTGCACCCTCACCTTCCAGGTCAGCTCCTGCAGGGAGAGTTTGGCGTGCTTCCCCAGCGAAATGAACTTCTTTGTATTCTTTGGGAAGCAGAGCTTGTTGGGCCTGGAGCCCCAGAGGCCGGGGGGAGGGCGTCACCAGGCGGCGCAGACAGGCCTGCAGGAACACGTGCACCTGCCACGGGCTGCTATGCTGCTGCAGGAGCCGCACCAGGCGCCAGGCGCCGGGAGCCCGTGTCCTCCTGGGGGTCAGCGGCTGGCCTTGGGGACCATACCTGCATGGCCGGCCCCCACAGCAGGCAGTGCATCCGGAGAAGTGAGCCGTAGGGGCACCGTGTGTGGTTCGCAAGCGGCTTCCGGAACATGGGCCGCATCCTCCAGTAGCACAGGAGCAGCTGGCGCGGACTGCGGCTACCCCCGGGCCTCAGTGTCCAGCCCAGGAAGATGGCCTCCAGCAGCCTCCAGGCACCCACCAGGCTGGGCCGCAGGGAGCTCAGTGGGAAAGACGTGTGGAGCCGCTCGCCGTAGCCCAGGTAGTAGAGGAAGCGCTTGGGCTCCGCATACACTTGAGCCTGCGGACGTGGTGACCACCGGGCGGCGGAGTGGCCAGGCTCCGGCTTAGTCCACTCCCGTGGAAGCCCTGGTGTGGTCTCTGAACACTCTGCAGGTGTCACCGCACAGGCCGGGACACACCCACGCCCCGAACTGCAGGCGGGCAAGCCCAGGGGTGCCCAGGCCTCGCCACCGCTGCTGTTCGGAACCTGTTGCGTGGCCGCGGGGCCCACCTGGGTCTCACACATGGTGCAGGAGGGCCAGGCCTCGGCAATGACGCCGAGCTCGTACAGAGGCGGCCCACACACCTGGTAGGGGCAGCTCGGGGCCACCAGCAGGTAGAATGCGTAGTGCACCAGCAGGAGCATGAACATGTTTCCCATGCGGCGCAGCAGCAGCCCTCACGCGCCGCTGTCGTGCAGCATCTCAGTCACCGTGTTGGGCAGGTAGCTGCTCACGCAGGTGGTGAAGGCCCAGGGCAGGCCCCCGCGGGCAACGTCCAGCAGCACGAAGCTGAAGGCTACGGCTCGGCCTGCGGCGCCAGTATCCCATATGGGCATTAGTTCATGTACCAGCTGCTCCACTTCAGATCCAGCCCTCTGTTAATGGCCTGGGAAAACAGTGGAGGATGGCCAAATACTTGGGCCCCTGCACCTGCGTGGGAGACCTGGAAGAAGTTCCTGACTCCTGGTTTTGGATTGGCCCAGTTCTGGCCATTGTGGCCAAGTGGAGAGTGAGCCAGCAAATGGAAGACCTAGTCCGTCAATAATTCTACCTCTCAAATAAATAAGTAAATCTTTAAAAAATTAAAAATGGAACAGAGATGGCCACAACAGGATGTTCTAGGCTAGGCCAAAGCCAGGTACTCCATCCAGGTCTCCCACATGTGTGGCACAGGTCCAACACTTGGGCCATTTTCCAAACTTGGACCAGAATTATAGAGGGGACATAAATCAACACTCCAATATGGGATGTCAGCACTGCAAGCAGTAGCTTAACCACCGTGCCTCAAAGCTAGCCCCAAAACGACTCCATTTAAAATCAAATGTACAACATCATAAGATAACTATACAGATCTAGTTGAAATTCAGAAAATTCTTGTACAAAATAACTACCCTGGACTTAACACAAATTTATCAGCCTGGAAGTAATGAGGAACAGTTGCCTCAGATTTTGCCCCCTCACCTTTCTGTTTGCATATTGAGGCTGTCCTGTAACAGCCCTCCTCCCAAAGATGTCTTTATCTCCTGAACCTGTGAATGTGTTAGTTTACGTGGCAAAACAGACTGCAAGTGCGATTGTGTCTAAGTTCTTAGGATAAGAAAATTAACCCAGATAAAGTAGGTAAGACCATTCTCAGTACATGAAGTCTTTAAAAGTGAAGAAGCTTTGCCGGCGCCGCGGCTCACTAGGCAAATCCTCCGCCTTGCGGCGCCGGCACACCGGGTTCTCTCCTGGTTGCCCCTCTTCCAGGCCAGCTCTCTGCTGTGGCCCGGGAAGGCAGTGGAGGATGGCCCAAGTGCTTGGGCCCTGCACCCCATGGGAGACCAGGAGAAGCACCTGGCTCCTGCCATCGAATCAGCGTGGTGCGCCGGCCGCAGCGCGCCTACCGCAGCAGCCATTGGAGGGTGAACCAACGGCAAAAGGAAGACCTTTCTCTCTGTCTCTCTCTCTCTCACTGTCCACTCTGCCTGTAAAAAAAAAAAAAAAGCGAAGAAGCTTTGCCAGCTGTGGTCAGAGGAACATTGGACTGCAGAAGGACAATGAGATGGTGGAAAGAGCCTCTAGTTAAGGAATGCATCTTCCAGGGGCTCACAAAAGCAAGCAAACAGATTCTCCCACGGAATGTGTAAAGAACTGTGGCCAGCAAAAAGAAACTCAGGCAGTGAGTACTGCCTTGAGCACTAATAATGAGCATTTGGCACCAGGAGTGCTCCCCAGACACTACCATAACTGAAAAGGGCCCCCAGACTTTCAATGTCCCTGAGGTAGTGCAACCCAGTCCTAGCTGAGAATCACTGCATTCATGAAGAGTGACTTGTAAGAAACATTGAGAATGAAATAATCAGATTCTAAGACAGAAACTAAAATATTCTGATTGATGTTAATAATTACTTTTAATGTACTCATAGGCCTTATTTTCTATTATAAATAAAATATTCAAAATTAACACACATCATATTATCTATGTACTTCAATGAAATATTCCTAACTTTCTGATCAATTTCCTTACCAGGTCAGCCATTCATAACCCATCACTAGAATGGAATCTACACTTATCTTAGCCAAAAGGCTGAGAAGCAATTAGAATGGAATCTAATGGAAGCCAAAGGGAGATATATTTTTTGACTCTAAAAGAATATACGGTGGGAAATGTGGTACCGCAGGTAAAGCTACCATTTGGGACACCTGGTATGTCATATATATTCCTTCTATACCTAATGTGGGGAAGATTTTTATAATAAAGAGGTTTTAAATTTTTTAAGGTTTATTTTTTATTTATTTGAAAGTCAGAGAGAGAGAGGGAGAGACAGAGAGGTCCTCATCTGCTGGTTCACTCCCCAAATGGCTGCAACACCTGGGGCTGGGCCAGGTTAAAGCCAGAAGCCAGGAGCTTCATCCAGGTCTCCCAGGTCAGTGCAGAGGTCCGAGCAAAACTAGGCCATTTTGGAGTGCTGGCTCAAAGTCCTAGCTGCTCTGCTTCTGATATAGGTTTGTGCTGATGCACCTTTAGAGGCAGCAGGTGTTGTCTCAAATGTTTGTGACCTGACCCTGACAGCCACTGCCAAAACCCAGATGGAATTCCAGGCTTCTATCTCTGGCCTGGCCCAGCAGAAGCAGTTACAGTCATTCGTGGACTGAATAAGAAGTTGGAAAATCTGTCATTCTGCCTTTCAATTACATTAAAATAAATATGTTTTTAAAAAAAGAAACACATTCATTTAAAACCATTTAAAATAAATTCAGAATGATGAACTTCACTCTCAACAGTATGATTTTGGTATTGTGCTAAATTATAATTTCACATATGAAATACGAAGTGGAAGATTTTACTGTAGGGGCTGGCACTGTAGTGTGGTGGGTTAAACTGCCACCTGAGAAACCAGCATCCCATATGGGCACCAGTTCAATTCCAGGCTGCTCTGCTTCTGATCCAGCTTCCTGCTAATCCACCTGGGAAGAATGAGGAAGATGAATTTGGCCTGGCCCAACTCCTGCTATTGCGGCCATTTGGGGAGTGAACCAGTTGATGGAAGATCTGTCTCTCCTTCTCCTTATGTAATTCTGCCTTTCAAATAAAATAAATAAATCTTTAAAAAAATAGATTTTGTTGTACTCACCTAAGGAGTTAAGAAGGAATAATACTTTGATATTTCAAAGATGAATAATTTTTTTAAATATTAAGTGACATAATATATGTGAGGGCTTCAAAAATTTCTTCAAAAAATGCAAATTGAAAGGGAGGGTAGAGGAGGGAAGTGGCACTATGTCCTTAAATCTGTATATATGAAATTTGTATAACTTAAAATTTTTTAAAAAATGCATATTTTTCATAAATGTATTGATGGAAATTTAACTTCTGTTAATGTATTTGTATCATCTTACAATGAAATAATTATTTTTATGGTCTTGCAAATAATGAGACTTTAGGGAACTTTAAACAGCTTAGAGGGAAAAGGAGAGTCAGTCAGTATCAGCACTTCAAAACTCTGCCAAAGAAGGATTCCATGAACAAACAATAATTTGGGGCTTGGTTGGCACTTTTGGTTGGTCATTCTGGTTATCTGAAGGTTTTATTTCATTATTAGCATTTGTGACTCTAATACTATACCAATGAAAGTACAGGTAGGAAACAGCATGAGACAGGATCAGAGCATCAGGTCGAGTCAGGAGACAGCTGCAGCTCAATTAGGGAAGCAAAGAGAGAGAGGAAAATTCCAAGAGCTTCAAAAGGTAAAAACTTGTTCTACTTGCTTCATATAGGATAAGTTACTCAAAGTTACCTATGTAGGTTTAATTTTGGGAAACATCTGTACAGTGACATTTCCCAAGGATCAACAGATGTGACAAAACTGCTAATTAAGTTAAATCCTGAGGAACATCTCTTCAGACAAAAAAGGTTATACGAAGATCCTTATGTATCACAAAGATCAAAACAGAAAAGCCCATCAACTAAAACAAACAAAAATAGATGCCTGGGATCCACCTTGGTACTGTAAAGAGATAAAGCTATGGCCACAATCTTCCATGAGAACTTCTAGAAAAGAGAAATCGGCTCCATGACAGCATCAGCCCACCTTCAAGACTCCTTACCTAACAATCAGCCTTATAGAAACCTCTGCCCCAACAACCTCTAGGATCCTTGAATTCTTTCAAAATAAGTAAATCTAAAAAAAGTTCTTCCTGGCTTACTCTTCTCCCAATCTACATAAATGGCACATATCAGTTAAATTTGCGCAAGTGGCTGCTTGAAAGCATGTCTTCAGCCAGTGCTATTTGTCCCTTTACCCTTATTCAAGAACCTGCAGTGCTTATTGCCAGAAACATTTTCTTCTTTATTTACCTGTTTATATAAAGGCCTCTCACAGGTTGGAGAGAGGATGTCTCTCTCTGGTTCAATTGGACAAGCCTCAAAAGATTCTGGCACAAGGAAAACACTAAAAAGATACATAAAAATCAATAAATTAAAAAAAATAATTAATAAAGTAATATTGTAAGAGGCTCATCCAAAATATGAAAGGTGAGGCCAGCATTGTGGCACAGTGGGTAAAGCTGCCAACTGCAGCACTGGCATCCCATATGGGTGCTGGTTCAAATCCTGGCTGCTCTACATCTGATCAAGCTCTCTGCATAATGCCCCAAATACTTGGGCCCCACATGGGAGACAGGGAAGAAGCTCCTGGCTTCTGGCTTTGGACTGACCCAGCCCAACCACTGTGGCCATTTGGGGAGTGAGCCAGTCAAAGAAAGATCTCTGTCTCCCACCCCCCCCCCAACTATACCCCATAACTTCACCTTTCAAATAAATAAAATCTATAAAGGAAAAAAAATGGTTTCCTCATAAGGGTTCCTTCCCTTGCCCTGCCAGCAAAAAGAAACCCAATTTCTTCAACTTTGTTATATATCACCAACTACATGCAAATTGTTTTTTGAGAGGACAATTGCTGCTTATTTCAAAAATATCTCCTAGGACAGATGTGTCCAAGTGTAACAATGCAAAGATACGCTATCACTGATCACAAGACCAGATCACCTGGGAATCTTCCAGTGCACAGAACAAACATACAAGGCCATTCCTGAAAAGCCTGAGACTCCTCTTGAATTTCCCCCAGCTTCTGTTCTGTGCCTATGGCAAAGCCTTCCCTAAGCAACAAGGAAACAGGTGGTTTGGAGCAAGAGCCCTTACCTCCTATGCTGGCCACCCAAGTGAACTCCTTTTTGTAAAAACTGGTGTCTTGGCCTTGCCCTCTCATTCAGTGATAGAGTCTGAAGAAGACACACAGAAGTAACACCTCACAAAGAGAAGGAAAATAACAGGTCGTTAGCTGGGATACCAGGTTTCTGAAAGAGAGAGTATCTTTGGTATCTGTCACTTCTTTGCATCCTTCAATGACACCTTTGTCCATGTCACTGTTTGTCAAGGAAACCATTTGGCAAGTGACAGGTGGGACAAAGGTGAAGGCTGACCTAGATAAATCCTCACCATATGCTGCCATGTTGGCTGGCCAGACGTGGCCCAGAGGTGCAAGCAGTCAGGCATCACTGCCTTACAAATCAAACTCTGGGCCACAAGAGGAAACAAAACCAAGACCCCTGGACCTAGGGCCTAGTCAGCCCCCTTGGATATGATTGAGGACGTCACCCCAGACGCTCACACAGCACCCACAGGAAAGGCGATAGTTGTGGTTGCTGACTCACCAGATGGCTTTCTGTTAACAAACTGCCATGATGGAAGCTAAAAACAAACTGGTGTCACTAACTATGCCTTATAAAGAGCACCAGTGAGAGATGCCCTTCATTCAGTCCAACATGGACTCTGACACTGACAGCTTTAAGGCCAATGACTTTTACAAATCATTTTCTCCTAAATAATGTAAGTTGTGATTCAGTTTAAGAGTTTTAGACTTTTAGACTACCTAGCCAAGGAACATCTTTAGAAGAGTTTTCCTGATGCTAATTTCTAACTTATTGAGATATTATGTGAGGATATTTACAGGTAACCTGTATTGATTTGAATTGCTGATTTTCACTTTTCAGATCCTAGGCCTTCTAAGATTCTTTTTTCTCAAATGCCTAAATCTGATAAACTTAACCAAAACATTTTATAAAAGAGAGAACTAATGCTGTAAAAAGATTATACCAAAAATGTTGCTTTTGCATCTATCTGGAAATATGAATAAAATGTAATAAGACAGAATGCTGACATTGGAAAAAAATCTGAAATTTATATCTAACTTTACTACCATCAATGTTCAGTAATTATATCAATCACACATTATTAAACATTATTCTTTCTAAATCCTTGAAGTCTTAACATATCAAGAATTATAAACAACATACAAATATTTATGTAATAAGGACACAAATTTATTGTACTACGACTTTGATTTAAATAGTCCCTTTCCAAATGTTTTATTTTTAATATATAATCCATTTTGGTATACATTTATATGTATATATACATATATAAATGTATATATAAAATATATATGTATATATACATATACATATATACACACACAAATGCCTGTGAACAGAACTTTTTTAAAAATTTATTTATTTTACTTGAAAGTCAGAGTTACACAGAGAGGAGAGGCAGAGAGAGAGAGAGAGAGAGGTCCTCCACCCACTGGTTCACTCCCCCAATTGGCCACAACAGCTGGAGCTGAGCCGATCCAGAGCCAGGAGCCAGGAGTTTCCTCTGGGTCTCCCATGTGGGTGTAGGGGCCCAAGGATTTAGGCCATCTTCTACTGCTTTCTCAGGCCATAGCTGGATCAGAAGTGGAGTAGCCAGGTCTTGAACCAGTGACCATATGAGATGCCGACACCACAGGTGGTGGCCCCACCTGTTAGGCCACAGCGCCTATACTATTGTAGAACAACTATGCATGACTCATTTCAAGACTTTACTTTTGGGCTGGCACTGTGGTACAGCAGGTTACATATCTGGCTGCCAGTTTAAGTCCTGATTAGTTTTTTTTAATATTTATTTATTTATTTGAAAGGCAGAGACACAGGTAGAGGCAGAGAGAGAGAGGTCTTCCATCCACGGGTTCACTCCCCAAATGGCCGCAATGGCTGGAGCTGTGCTGATCTGAAGCCAGGAGTCAGGAGCCTCCTCCAGGTCTACCACAGAGGCACAGGGGCCCAAGGACTTGGGCCATCCTCTACTGCCTTCTTAGGCCATAGCAGAAAGCTGGATTGGAAGGAGCAGCTAGGATTTGAACCAGTTCCCAAACAGGATGCCGGCACCACAATCAGCAGCTTCATCCACTATGCCACAGCGCCACTCCCTGCTTTGCTTCTGATCCAGCTTCCTGCTCACACACCTGGGTGAGCATCAGTTGATGCCCCAGGTGTTTGGGACCTGCTACCCACATGGAGACTCAGATGAACTTCTACTTTGCCCAGTCCTGGCTGCTGTGGTCATTTGGAGAGTGAACAAGTGATGCAAGATCACTCTGTCTCTGTACCTCTGCCTCTCAAATAAAATAAATAAAATAATTTTAAGAAAGATTTCCCTTTTCTGTACCTTAGTTGGAAATGCTAGTTTTAAGAGAAATGAGGTAAAGACTGGGAATCATTTGAAAAGAGGTGAATGGAAACCTAAGGAATAACTTGGGAATGTTTTTGCTTTACACTGAAAAAAAAATCACTATGCTAAAAAGCTTTTGAATGATGTAAAACTACAGTGATACTACAGGGAAAATACAGGGGAAATATGAAATATGATCATTTATATGATTACAATTATACATTTTTAAGTCAATATGTAAGCATCTCTTCAGGAGAATTTCTATCAATCCAAAGACTGATTGCACCATGAATTTCTACAGGCATGTTTGATAGGCAAAGGGATGGGGGTGGGGAAGAATGAAAGAAAAAGAAAGAGAGCTCACATCTCTTGACTCACTTACTAAATGCTGCAACAGTCAGGGCTGTATTTGGCCAGAGCTCTGTGCTGGGAACTCAATCCAGATCTCCCACATGGACAGCAAGGACCCAAATACTTGAGCTGCCTTCCAAGGCCCATACTGGCAGTAAACTGGAATCAGGAGTCAGAGTCTGAATCTGAACTCAGACCCTCCAATGTGGAAAGCAGATATCGTAACTGGCATCTTAACTACTATTCCATTGCCCATCCTCTACATGCATTTTTAGGTTTTGCAGACTTTTATCTTTGCTGGATTCTTAACTTCATCACTGCATATTAGGTTACTTTATTAATTCTTAGAATTAAAATAGTACCCAATTTCTTTATAATGTGGTCTTTCAGTTGCATGTAATTGTGTGGGTACAAGCTGATGAGGTCTTTACTAATTATATACTGAATTGATCTTCTGTATATAAAGATAATTGGAAATGAAAAAAACAACCTGGCGTTAAATTGGAAATGGCATAGAAAATTAATTAATTTTCACTATATAATGATTAAGGGATCCATTCAACAGGAAGATATAACGATTATCAACGTGTATGCACCTAATTACAGGGCACCAGCTTATTTAAAAGACTTGTTAAGGGACTTAAAGGGAGACTTAGACCCCAATACAATAGTACTGGGGGACTTCAATACTCCACTCTCAGAGATAGACAGATCAACAGGACAGAAGATCAACAAGGAGACAGTAGATTTAAATGACACTATAGCCCAAATGGATCTAACAGATATCTACAGAACATTTCATCCTACATCTAAGGACTTTACATTCTTCTCAGCAGTACATGGAACTCTCTCTAGGATTGACCACATACTAGGCCATAAAGCAAGTCTCAGCAAATTCAAAAGAATTAGAATCATACCATGCAGCTTCTCAGACCACAAAGGAATGAAATTGGAAATTGGCAACTCAGGAATCCCTAGAGCACGTGCAAACACATGGAGATTGAACAACATGCTCCTGAATGAACAATGGGTCATAGAAGAAATTAAAAGAGAAATCAAAAATTTTCTGGAAGTAAATGAGGATAACAGCACAATATACCAAAACCTCTGGGATACAACAAAAGCAGTGTTAAGAGGAAAGTTTATATCAATAGGTGCCTACATCAAGAAATTGGAAAGGCACCAAATAGATGAGCTTTCAAGTCACCTCAAGGATCTAGAAAATCTGCAGCAAACCAAACCCAAACCCAGTAGGAGAAGAGAAATAATTAAAATCAGAGAAGAAATCAACAGGATTGAATCCAAAAAAACATTACAAAAAATCAGCCAAACGAGGAGCTGGTTTTTGGAAAAAATAAACAAAATTGACACCCCATTGGCCCAACTAACTAAAAAAAGAAGAGAAAAGACCCAAATCAATAGGATCAGAGATGAAATGGGAAACGTAACAACAGACGCCACAGAAATAAAAAGAATCATCAGAAATTACTACAAGGACTTGTATGCCAGCAAACAGGGAAATCTATCAGAAATGGACAGATTCTTGGACACATACAACCTCCCTAAATTGAGCCAGGAAGACATAGAAAACCTAAACAGACCAATAACTGACACAGAAATTGAAACAGTAATAAAAGCCCTCCCAACAAAGAAAAGCCCAGTCCCAGATGGATTCACTGCTGAGTTCTACCAGACATTTAGAGAACTAACTCCAATTCTTCTCAAACTATTCAGAGCAATCGAAAAAGAGGGAATCCTCCCAAATTCTTTCTATGAAGCCACCATCACCTTAATTCCTAAGCCAGAAAGAGACGCAACATTGAAAGAGAATTACAGGCCAATATCTCTGATGAACATAGATGCAAAAATCCTCAATAAAATTCTGGCCAATAGAATACAACAACACATCAGAAAGATCATCCACCCAGACCAAGTGGGATTCATCCCCGGTATGCAGGGATGGTTCAACATTCGCAAAACAATCAACGTAATACACTACATTAACAGACTGCAGAAGAAAAACCATATGATTCTCTCAATAGACGCAGAGAAAGCATTTGATAAAATACAACACCCTTTCATGATGAAAACTCTAAGCAAACTGGGTATGGAAGGAACATTCCTCAATACAATCAAAGCAATATATGAAAAACCAACGGCCAACATCCTATTGAATGGGGAAAAGTTGGAAGCATTTCCACTGAAATCTGGTACCAGACAGGGATGCCCTCTCTCACCACTGCTATTCAATATAGTTCTGGAAGTTTTGGCCAGAGCTATTAGGCAAGAAAAAGAAATTAAAGGGATACAAATCAGGAAGGACGAACTCAAACTATCCCTCTTTGCAGATGATATGATTCTTTATTTAGGGGACCCAAAGAACTCTACTAAGAGACTGCTGGAACTCATCGAAGAGTTTGGCAAAGTAGCAGGATATAAAATCAATGCACAAAAATCAACAGCCTTTGTATACACAGGCAATGCCACGGCTGAGGAAGAACTTCTAAAATCAATCCCATTCACAATAGCTACAAAAACAATCAAATACCTTGGAATAAACTTAACCAAAGACGTTAAAGATCTCTACGATGAAAACTACAAAACCTTACAGAAAGAAATAGAAGAGGATACCAAAAAATGGAGAAATCTTCCATGCTCATGGATTGGAAGAATCAATATCATCAAAATGTCTATTCTCCCAAAAGCAATTTATACATTCAATGCAATACCCATCAAGATCCCGAAGACCTTCTTCTCAGATCTGGAAAAAATGATGCTGAAATTCATATGGAGACACAGAAGACCTCGAATAGCCAAAGCAATCCTGTACAACAAAAACAAAGCCGGAGGCATCACAATACCTGATTTCAGGACATACTACAGGGCAGTTGTTATCAAAACAGCATGGTACTGGTACATAAACAGATGGATAGACCAATGGAACAGAATAGAAACACCAGAAATCAATCCAAACATCTACAGCCAACTTATATTTGATCAAAGATCCAAAACTAATCCCTGGAATAAGGACAGTCTATTCAATAAATGGTGCTGGGGAAATTGGATTTCCACGTGCAGAAGCTTGAAGAAAGACCCATACCTATCACCTTACACAAAAATTCACTCAACATGGATTAAAGACTTAAATTTACGACCCGAAACCATCAAATCATTAGAGAGCATTGGAGAAACCCTGCAAGATATAGGTACAGGCAAAGACTTCCTGGAAAATACTCCAACAGCACAGGCAGTCAAAACCAAAATTAACATTTGGGATTGCATCAAATTGAGAAGTTTCTGTACTTCAAAAGAAACAGTCAGGAAAGTGAAGAGGCAACCAACAGAATGGGAAAAAATATTTGCAAACTATACTACAGATAAAGGATTGATAACCAGAATCTACAAAGAAATCAAGAAAATCGGCTGGTGCCGCGGCTCAACAGGCTAATTCTCCGCCTTGCGGCACCGGCACACCGGGTTCTAGTCCCAGTCGGGGCACCGATCCTGTCCCGGTTGCCCCTCTTCCAGGTCAGCTCTCTGCTGTGGCCAGGGAGTGCAGTGGAGGATGGCCCAAGTGCTTGGGCCCTGCACCCCATGGGAGACCAGGAGAAGCACCTGGCTCCTGCCATCGGAACAGCGCAGTGCGCCGGCCGCAGCGCACTACCACAGCGGCCATTGGAGGGTGAACCAACGGCAAAAGGAAGACCTTTCTCTCTGTCTCTCTCTCACTGTCCACTCTGCCTGTAAAAAATAAAAAAAAAGAAAATCCACAACAACAAAACAAACAACCCACTTAAGAGATGGGCCAAGGACCTCAATAGACATTTTTCGAAAGAGGAAATCCAAATGGCCAACAGACACATGAAAAAATGTTCAAGATCACTAGCAATCAGAGAAATGCAAATCAAAACCACAATGAGGTTCCATCTCACCCCGGTGAGAATGGCTCACATTCAGAAATCTACCAACAACAGATGCTGGTGAGGATGTTGGGAAAAAGGGACACTAACCCACTGTTGGTGGGAATGCAAACTGGTTAAGCCACTATGGAAGTCAGTCTGGAGATTCCTCAGAAACCTTAACATAACCCTACCATGCAACCCAGCCATCCCACTCCTTGGAATTTACCCAAAGGAAATTAATTTGGCAAATAAAAAGCCATCTGCACATTAATGTTTATTGCAGCCCAATTCACAATAGCTAAGACCTGGAACCAACCCAAATGCCCATCAACAGTAGACTGGATAAAGAAATTATGGGACATGTACTCCATAGGATACTATACAGCAGTAAGAAACAACGAAACCCAGTCATTTGCAACAAGATGGAGCAATCTGGAAAACATCATGCTGAGTGAATTAAGCCAGTCCCAAAGAGACAAATATCATTTGTTTTCCCTGATCGGTGACAACTGAGCGCCAAAGGGGAAACCTGTTAAGTGAAATGGACACTATAAGCAACAATGAACTGATCAGCTCCTGTCCTGACTTTAGATGTACAATGTAATACTTTATCCTTTTTAGTATTTGTTGTTGTTGTTGTTGTTCTAGTACTATTGGTTGAACTCAGTAATTAACACACAATTATTCTTAGGTGTTTAAATTTTAACTGAAAAGTGATCCCTGTTAAATCTAAGAGTGGAAAAAGAGACGGAGGAGATGAACAATTTGGAACATGCTCAATCGGACTGGCCGCAAATGGTGGAGTTAGAAATGTGCAGGGGATTCCAACACAATCCCATCAAGATGGCATGTACCAATGCCATCGCACTAGTCCAAGTGATCAATTTCAGCTCACAATTGATAGCTCTGATAGGTCTAAGAGTCAAAGAGATCACACAAACAAGACAAGTATCTGCTAATACTAACTGATAGAATCAAAAAGGGAGAGAAAGATCCAACATGGGAAGTGGGATACACAGCAGACTCATAGGATGGCAGATGTCCTAAACAACACTCTGGCCTCAGAATCAGCCCTCAAGGCATTCAGATCTGGCTGAAGAGCCCATGAGAGTATAGCAGGCATGGAAAGCCAAGATATCATGGAAAAAAAAAGACCTAAATGAATGATCTCTGTGAGTGAGATCCCAGTGGAAAGAACAGGGCCATCAAAGAAGGAGGTACCCTTCTCCGAAGGGAGGAGAGAACTTCCACTTTGACTATGACCCTATCGGAATAAGATCAAAGTCAGCGAACTCTAAAGGCTTTCATAGCCCTGGCAACTCATGACTAGAGCCTAGGGAGATTACTGACGCCATGAACAGGAGTGTCAAATTGTTAAATCAGCAACAGGAGTCACTGTGTACTTACACCCCATGTGGGATCTGTCCCTAATGTGTCGTCTAAAGCCAAGTGATGCTATAACTAGTACTGAAACAGTATTTTTATACTTTGTGTTTCTGTTTGGGCACAAACTGATGAGGTCTTTACTAATTATATACTGAAGTGATCTTCTGTATATAAAGCGAATTGGAAATGAAAAAAAAAACAACATGGTGTTAAAATGGAAATGGCATAGAAAATTAATTAATTTAAAAAAAATTATGTAGGATCTCTGTCTTTAATGTGCTGTACATTGCTATTTAATGCTATAATTAGTAATCCAATGGTAGTTTTTTCACTTTATGTTGCTATATGGGCAAAATGTTGAAATCTTTACCTAATATATACTAAACTGATCTTCTGTATACAAAGAGAATTGAAAATGAATCTGTACATGAATGGAAGGGGAAAGGGAGCGGGAAAGGGGAGGGTTGCAGGCAGGAGGGAAGTTGTGGGAGGGGGAAGCCATTGTAACCCATAAGCTGTACTTTGGAAATTTATATTCATTAAATAAAAGCTTAATAAATGGAAAAAATTTCTTAAAACCATTAAAATTTATTAATCCTGATAAACAATCCTTACTAGAAATAAATCATAGTAGGATTATCTTCTAAACATAATCTACCTGGAACATATGTGTAAGAGAATAAAGGGTGGGGGAAGACAGGGAATAAAATATCCAAAAGAATCTCTATCAAAAATCAGTATTTTGGGGTCTGGTGTTGTGGGGTAGCAAGTAGCATCACTGCCTGTTATGCCAGCATCACTTATGGGTGCCAGTTCATGTCCCAGCTTTTTCACTTCTGATCCAGCTCTCTATTAATTACCTAGGAAAAGCAGAAGATGCCCAGGTGTTTCAGCCCCTTCCACCCACATGGAAGACACAATATAAGCTCCTTGCTCCTGGCTTCAGCCTGACTCACCACTGGCTGTTGCACCCATCTAGGGAGTCAACCAGCATATAGAAGATCTCTGTGTCTCTCCCTCTTTCTCTGTAACTGACTTTCAAATATTATTATCAAATCAAATTATCAAATTATCAAATATTATCTTTTTTTAGAAATCCAATAAACCTCAATATTTACATCAATCCTTATTTTGTAAACGAGCCTATCTGACTTCCTGATATCAAGATCCCCTGCCTTATACACCTCAGGTCTCTTTGTAAATGAGTAATATGTAAGGCATTCATTGCCTTGTCATTTTTAATACAGAGAGGGAAATGTCAAAGAGAATGTCCCACAACAAAGCACTTTAGCAGGATCACTGAGCTATTGGATAATATGGGCAAGAGCAGAACTGACCGGAAGCTTCCCATTGGGAGAAACTGACTTTGACTAAGAGGCCTCCAGAGTTACAGAGGGAGGAGTGTTTTGGTTCTTTCCACATTGCTGAGACCAAAAGAGATGAAAACCACCCAACAGCCCAGGGAGCAGTGGTGACTGAACAGAACTGCTTAATTCTTCCACAAACCAACTAGAGGGCTTTAAAAGTTAAGCAGCTAAAAGCAAAAGATGTAAAATATATATACACACTAAGTATATATATTCTCACTAAGTAGAATTATGAAGACAACCAAACTTCTTATATAAACTACTTTGAGGGGCTGACACTGTAGTATTGTAGGCTAAGCCTCCACCTGTGGCACTGGCATCTTATATGGGTGCCGGTTCATATCTGGCTGCTCTTTTTTTTTTAATTTTTTTATTTATTTTTTTGACAGGCAGAGTGGACAGTGAGAGAGAGAAACAGAGAGAAAGGTCTTCCTTTGCCGTTGGTTCACACTCCAATGGCTGCTGCGGTAGGCGCGCTGCGGCCAGCGCACCACGCTGATTCGATGGCAGGAGCCAGGCGGTTATCCTGGTCTCCCATGGGGTGCAGGGCCCAAGCACTTGGGGCATCCTCCACTGCACTCCCGGGCCACAGTAGAGAGCTGGCCTGGAAGAGGGGCAACCGGGACAGAATCTGGCGCCCCGACCAGGACTAGAATCCGGTGTGCCGGTGCCACAAGGCAGAGGATTAGCCTGTTGAGCCATGGCACCGGCTCTGATCTACTTCTTATCCAGCTCTCTGCTTATGGCCTGGAAAAACAGTGTAAGATGTCCCAAGGGCTTGGGCCCCTGCATCCATGTGGGAAACCTGGAAGAGAAGCTCCTGGCTCCTGGCTTCAGATCAACCCAGCCCCAGCCATTGTGATCATTCGAGGAGTGAACCAGCAGATGAAAAACCTTTCTCTCTCTCCCTCTATCTCTACCTCTTAAAAAAGTAAATAAAATCTTTCAAAAAATAAACTACTTAAACTATAACACCTTCAGGTTAAACAGTATTTCCTTACACAAGGCCAAAATACATTCTGAAATGTGTTATCTATAACAAATATCTACCTTTTCTACAGTATAGAAATATATAAGATGATATCATCATCATATATTTTAAACAAAGTATCATGAAGATTATATAAAATGTATTATGAAGATTATATAAACTGCAGCATTTAAATAAGACTAATTAATTGATATTTATTTTACAGAAAAATCTATTTAAATTTGTGAAGCCGGCCAGCGCCGTGGTTTAACAGGCTAATCCTCCACCTTGCGGCGCCGGCACACCGGGTTCTAGTCCCATTCAGGGTGCTAGATTCTATCCCAGTTGTCCCTCTTCCAGGCCAGCTCTCTGCTATGGCCCGGGAAGGCAGTGGAGGATGGCCCAAGACCTTGGGCCCTGCACCCACATGGGAGACCAGGAGAAGCACTTGGCTCCTGGCTTTGGATCAGCACGATGCACCAGCCACAGCTGCCACTGGAGGGTGAACCAGCGGCAAAAAGGAAGACCTTTCTCTCTGTCTCTCTCTCACTATCCACTCTACCTGTCAAAAATAAATAAATAAATTTGTGAAGCCATTTTAAGAGTACACAATGTTGGCCAACGCCACAGCTCACTTGGCTAGTCCTCTGCCTGCAGCACCAGCACCCCGGGTTCTTGTCCTGGTTGCTCCTCTTCTAGTCCAGCTCTTTGCTGTGGCCTGGGAAGGCAGTGGAGGATGGCACAAGTGTTTGGGCCCTGCACCCGCATGGGAGACCAGGAGGAAGTACCTGGCTCCTGGCTTTGGATCGGTGCAGTGCACCGGTCATAGTGGCCATTTGGGGGTTGAACCAACAGAAGGAAGACCTTTCTCTGTCTCTCTCTCTCTCTCACTGTTTAACTCTGCCTGTCAAAAAATTAATTAATTAATTTTTAAAAATTAATTAATTAATTAATTAATTTTAAAAAAGAGTACACAATCTTGGCAAATTCAGCTACATTTTGTTATAAATGGCACTCATACCACCCTGAAGAGTGTTCTCTCTGGTACAGGATTTACAGAGATCATCCTTGTTATTTTTGGATTTTACAGTTCCCTGCATCCTGATTGTCCTCATTGTCATAAGAATATAAACCATGACACTTCTGGCCTCCTGAGATCGAGGATCTAGTTGGAGCATTTGATCTAGTGATTGCCCTAGTGATTAAGATATAGGTTTAAGATGCCCTTGTCCCATGTTAGGTTACCTGAGTTCATATACTGTCTTGGCTCCCACCTCCAGCTTCCTGCTAATGCGCACCCCAGGAGACACCAAGTTAGGGCTCATTTAATTCTGTCTCTGCCACTTACATGGAAGAGAAGGACTGTGTTTTCAGTCCTTGGCCTGTGCACTGCAGAAATTTATATGTAAGTTGGGTTGGAAGGTGGGAGACTTCTCTGTTTCTGTTTCTCTTATCTCTCTGTCTCAAATTTTAAAAAAAAGGTGTCAATTGTCTGTAAGTACCTTCCAGCTCAAAAAAAATTTTTTTGACAGGCAGAATAGACAGTGAGAGAGAGAGACAGAGAGAAAGGTCTTCCTTTTTCCGTTGGTTCACCCCCCAGTGGCTGCTGCAGCTGGTGCACCACACTGATCCGTAGCCAGGAGCCAGGTGTTTCTCCTGGTCTCCGGGACTATAAACCAGGGTGCTGGCACCACCGGTGGAGGATTAGCCTATTGAGCTGCAGCACCGGCCACCAGCTCAAAATTTTAACAAGAGTCAAGAGAAGTTGATTGTTCACTCAGCCTATCATCCTTCGTAGCTGCAGATCTTATACAGATCAATGTGCTTAGTCTTCTAATTTCCAGCTTTTCAAATACATCCACAGCTTTTTTAAATTAACACTTTTGCTTTTAAGGCTTACCTATGGCCCCCAAACAACTCAAGTTTAAATATTAAACAGATCAGGGCTGGCATTGTTGCACAGCAGGTTTAGCTGCCACCTGCCCCACTTGTGATCCAGCTCCCTGCTAATGTACCTCAGAATGCAGTAGAGGACAACCCAAGTGCTTGGGCTCCAGCATCCACATGAGAAACCTGAAAGAAGCTCCTGGCTCCATGCTTTGTGTCAGGGCTAGTGGCCCTGGCCCGACATAAGATACAGCAGGCTGAGGCTGTCCCTTATCTAATCCTGTTTCCTGTGCTTATTGTTCTGAAGGCACAAGACTCTTTGTCCCACATTCCTGCAGGCAGGATGTGACTTCTGATGAAGGGTTATGATGTTCTTTGCTCTATCAGCAGAGCTTGTACCCTGATCTTTGCTACCTTGTAAACTTGTTTTGTTCCTGTGCTATGCATGATTGCACACAATGAATGTTATCTGTATGGGGCCTGGGGTATATATCCTTGTCTTTCTGTGTGCTCGGGGCTGGAGGTTGAAAAGTTTCCCCAGGGAGATGGCCTCCAGATCCTCATCACTGGGCCCCCTACCTTGGCCTGGAACACGATGAGGCAATAAATGTGGTGATGAATTGACTGAGTGCTGCGTCTGTGTGGTTTGTCGGGTGGCCTCCGACAGCTTTGGACTGGCCCAGCTCTAGCCATTGCAATCATGTACTAAGTGAACCAGTGGATAGACAATCTCTGTCTCTCCTTCTCTTTGTATAACTCTGACTTACAAATAAATAAATATTTTTTAGAAAGCTAAGCAGACCTTAATGTTTGTATTTTTAAAATTATATTAATTAATCTACTTGAGGGACAGAGAGCTTCAGATAGAGAGAGGGAGGGAGTCCCATTGGGTGGTTCACTCTTCAAATGACTATAATGGCCAGGGATGGGCCAGGCTGTATCTGGGAGCCATGAACTCAATTCAGGTCTCCAAATGGGGCAGTGAGAAATCAATGATAGGTGTGCATCAGCAGAAAGCTGGAATTTGGAGAGAACTAAGACTCAAACTTAGACACTCTAACATGGGATTTAGGTGTCTCAGGTACCATCTTAACCACCAGGCCAAATGCCTGCCCCAGATCCTAATTTAAATCATATTTTGGCTGCTTACTAACAGTGATCATTGATCATAATCTGTACTCTCTTTATCTAGTTCTTACTATCTGAATGAGATAATAGAGGTATAGTTAAGCTCAAAATATGCACATAGAAGTCCAGTCAATAGGTAGTAGGGATGCAAAAATCAAGGTTTTGGCTGAATGAGTTCCAGTTGACTACAGAGTATTTCCCTCTCAGCAGAGCTCACATATGAGTGGATCTAAAGTAGCAGACAATGACATGCATACAAGGAGCTGACCACAGGGTGCCTCCACATCTTTCTCATCATGCACTGCTCACAGGCTATATGTAGCTGCCTCCCACTCTGAAATGATCACAGTGCTGTCTTGATCGAGTCCCAAATCCAGTATATCCTTTCAGTCATTAGGCTTATTCTTAAGCGAACAGACCTCTTGAAAAGCACAGTATAGTGGGGAAATTAAAATTAATGGAAAAGCATGGCTATGACATCAAAACAGCATCCAATAACAATGAGTTACATTTATTCACTAAGTCCATAATCAGATCACTTTACCATAGTAGTCTTGAGTCTTGAGAAAAAGAGCTAAAGGAATGTTCTGATTGTGTGTATGTGTACATATAAACCTACAAGACTTATTCCCTATAAATACTCATAGAACTTTCACAGAATCACTTCATAAATCACCAGAAGTTCACCACAAACACTAATGGGGTAAGACAAAGCTTTGCAAGCAGTAAAGTCTTGATATTTACCTTCCTTCTTTCTAAAGGAAACACAATTAGTGTGTCCATGGCTAAAGTGAAGTGCTGGAGGCTAATTCAAAGCACATCCATTGAATTCTGCATGATAGACTTTGTCTTTTGAAACGCAGGCCCATAGTAGGCCTCCTCCAAGAAGCTAAGCACAGAATTTGAGTCTTATACTAAACCTCCCAAGCTAAAGTCTTTGCCATACAGGAACCCCTGAAAATTCTACATTACAAAGCTGCAGACTATCAGAGCTACATTTTGTGGGTAACATTTCCATATGTTTAGTCCACATATATAATATAGCCTGCCTTTGTTTTTTTATAACATATATTAGAAAAAAAATGTAGCATCTGTGAGCAATATATAAAAGAAATCTCTTACTGCACTGAAGTATGTAATTCTAATGTAATCTGATTGGAAAGGACATAGAACTGACTCACAATCTAATGTGTCAGCAGCTAAAGGCTCAAAATAGATAAAAACCCTCTTTGGTAGTAATGCTTGTCCAGAGCCCCTTCTTCCTGAAATGTTTGTTAGAATACTACTAATACTAGTCTACTACTAGAATAATAGGATAATAATTCTAATATTTTTATAGATGTAAACTTTTATTAACAAAGCACACTGCACAGTTTCTTGGTGCTTACAGTTTCCCAGAATAATCAGCACATAATATTGAAGAGCAGTGAATGTTGGGGCAGTGTATTCTGGTTTCCTACTATCATTTTAGGGGTGCTGTGTCTCAAGCCCTAGCAACAACAATGAAAACCTGAAGAATACATCTCTTCATTCTGAGACCTCAAAAGTATCTGGGAGATAAGTGGTAGGAGATAAGTGGAGTCACTTCAAAAAGACCCACATAAGAGCAGGTAAAACAGGATGGACCACTAAGTATGACTTCAAGTGACTTTAGATTGCTGTTTCCAGTGCTGTTACCTGATGTCTGAGCATGTCTACTTTTTGTCACATTCTAACAAGAACATGTGCATTCTCGCCAATAAGGCTGTAATATGCCTACAGTGAGGACATTCTGGCCAGGGGCATTCCTGTGCTAAAGACTGTGCTATAGACAAAGGGACATTTACTCTAACACATCATGCACCCTAATGAAGTTGCCATAGGCTTTGAGGACAGATTAAGGGGGAACAGACATGTAAGGGAAAGAGATGACAAAGTGCATGCCTAGTACAAGGCCAGATGAGAGAGTACTCCTAGGAGTCTATGTCTCAAATGACTTCTCCATTGCACCTGAAAGTATAGAGCAATTGAGCTAAACTGTTATGTGATACCTGTGTTCTCAGCCTTCTCAGTAAACTCATTTCCCTTTCAAAATGAAAACAAAAGTTCTATGGTCTGATGGAAATGTAAAAACACAGAAAAGTGACAATGGTTTAAGGGCTGGGAACAGGAGATGCAAGCTGGAGGGTTCTGTTTAACCCATACCAACACTGCCACAGCAGCCTTGGCATGTGGAGGGGAGCTCTATTCATTAAGAGTCAGGTGCCATCTACATGTCTATACAACTGAGCACACAAAGAGTCTCTGACTTAGCCTTGTACAATAACCATCTTAATGACAGTCATGGGAAGGACACAGGTGAAAGTCACTTTTCACCAAGAGGAGGGAGAACAAAAGGGGAATGCCCAGGAGAAAAGGAGGACCACAACACAAGAAAGATTGTGACGAAGACTCACCCTGGAGAGGATATGTGTAGGTTTTGGAGAGAAGGCTGTTAAACACTGAGATTCTTCCTTCTAGAGACATGATACTGGGATGTTGATCCCTGTATTCAATGCCAGGGTGTGACTGAATAGCATGAATGCTAGAATACCAGGGTCACCAAGGATATCCTAGTCCTGTCCCATGCATGTATCTGAGCTCTCCACAGGGCAGTTACCATCCTTGGCCAGCAAGTATATCTGTATGAAACTTCCCCAAACTGCTGGTGTACTTTCAACACCTTTTTCAAACATTCCATTTACCCCTTTCCTATTGTGCTTCCTGCCTCCCTGCCCTGCCCCAGACATGTCTCCTTAAGAAGAGACTGCCCTGAAGAAGCAGGGATCCCTCAGAAACTCAGGCCTCAATATCACCCCCACCTCCCTAACCCTTGGGATGAATCCAGCATGAATAAACCAGTGCAGGGTACCTTACCCAGGAAAATTTCAGACAGGGAGTAACTTTCAGCAGATCCAGTGAACAAGAGGCACAGCACCATCCCTGCTGCTGCTGTGTGTGTCAGAGCAAGTCAGGGCCTGGGGCAGGAGCATAGGGCTGTGACACGAGCACAAGAGATGCAAGATTCCTGCTCTGAAACTTTTGAAGAAAGGAAATGGGTACATTTTGGGTTAAGAGTAAAGAAAGGAGGGTGGAGGATAGAGGGTCAGGGAAGGAAATGCACATTTTTACATTTTACATTAAAAGGAAGGTTTGAAAAATTGGCTCTTCACTTAAAGAAAGAGATAATTTGGAGAGTAGTGTTGGAAAGACAACTCACTGTGTACAACGGAACTGTAATAAGACTGTTAATATATTTTTCAGCACAAACTTTGCAGTCCAGAGGGAGTGGTATGGTTTATTCAAAGTCCTAAAAGAAGTAAACAAGAAAATGTGAATCAATGTATTATTTTCAGTGATTCTGTATTTCAAAACTGGAAAATAAAGAAACTTTATTCAAACAAAAAATGATAAAGGTGTTTATCACCATTCACTGGAAAAACTGCTAAAGGAAATTCTTCAAGGGAAAGGAAGAGGATACTAACCAGTATAAAGAAATCAATGTGAGGGGCCGGCATCATGGCACATTTGGCTAATCCTCACCTGCGGTGCTGGCTTCCCATATGGGCACCGCGTTCTAGTCCTGATTGCTCCTCTTCCAGTCCAGCTCTCTGCTGTGGCCCAGGAGGGCAGTGGAGGATGGCCCAAGTGCTTGGGCCCCTGCACCCACATGGGAGACCAGGAAGAAGCACCTGGCTCCTGGCTTCAGACCGGTGCTGCGCTGGCCATAGTGGCCAATTGGGGAGTGAACCAACAGAAGGAAGACCTTTTTTTCTGTCTCTTACTGTCTATAACTCTACCTTTCAAAATAAAAATAAATAAAAAGAAATCATGTGAAAATACAAAGCTCATTAGCCAGTGTGTATACAGTATCAGATTCAAACCACTAATATTATAATGATGGAGGACTGATAAATTGTATCACTAGTAAAAGGTTAAAAGACACTCTACAGGGGCTGAAGCTATGGCACAGTGTGCTAAGCCTCCATCTGTGGCCCTGACATCCCATGTCGGCACCAGTTCTTGTCTCGGGTTCATGTCTTGGCTGATCTGCTTCCAATCCAGCTCTCTGCTATGGCCTGGGAAGGCAGTAGAAAATGGCTGAAGTGCCTGGGCCCCTGCATCTGCATGAGATACCTGGAAGAAACTCCTGGCTCCTGGCTTCAGATCGCCCCAGCTCCAGCTGTTGTGGCCATTTTGGGAGTGAACCAGCACACAGAAGACCTTTTTCTCTGTCTCTACCTCTCTCCATCTATATCTCTACTTCTTAAATAAATAAAATACTATAGCTGCAATATTTCCTAAATGATACAAAGTATAAGGTGAAAATGTGACATTCCAACATAAAATGTAGGAGGGGGAGTAAAAGGATAGTCTGTGAATGATATCAGAATTAAGGCTCTCAACTTAAAGTAGCAGCTATGAGTGCTCTTTTTTTTAATAGAAGAATTAGGGAAACCACTAGGCAAACTACTGACACCATGAACAGGAGTGTCAAATTGTTAAGTCAGCAACAGGAGTCACTGTGTACTTACATCCCATGTGGGATCTGTCCTTAATGTGTTGTCTAATGTGCAGTGATGCTATAACTAGTACTGAAACAGTATTTTTACACTTTGTGGTTCTGCGTGGGTACAAACTGATGAGATCTTTACTAATTATATACTGCATCGATCTTTTGTATATAAAGATAATTGGAAATGAAAAAAAAAACACCTGGTGTTAAATTGGAAATGGCATAGAAAATTAATTTAAAAAAATTATGTAGGATCTCTGTCTTTAATGTGCTGTACACTGTTATTTAATGCTATAACTAGTAATCCAACAGTATTTTTTTCACTTTGTGTTGCTATATGGGGGCAAACTGTTGAAATCGTTACCTAATATATACTAAACTGATCTTCTGTATATAAAGAGAATTGAAAATGAATCTTGATGTGATTGGAAGGGGAGAGGGAGCAGGAAAGGGGAGGGTTGCAGGTGGGAGGGTAGTTTTGGGAGGGGGAAGCCATTGTAACCCACAAGCTGTACTTTGGAAATTTATATTCATTAAATAAAAGTTAAATAAAAAAAAGTTCAGGAAAATGTGTAATTTCAAAATGCTATGCAAAAATTTCAAAATATTTTCACCAAAATAAACATATTTTAATTCTAATTTCATTAACTTCTTGAAATACCCTCACAGATAACAAAAAGATTTTTTAAAAGATTCAAAGTATATCACTATAGAAAGTCATCAAGTCACAAAGGATATAGGCTAGAGATGAAAAAAAGGTGAATTTATAGAACAATAATATCAATAAAATAGTAATAATTACTCACCTCTTAATAATTATTTTGAATGTAAATGAACTCTTTAAATAAAAGGCAAACAATGGATGAATAATAAAACAAAAAATAAAGATATAACTATATAGAGGATACAGGAGACTCATTACTTTAATTTTTTAATTTTTTTTTTTGACGGGCAGAGTTAGAGGGAGACTGAGGGAAAGGTCTTCTTTTCGTTGGTTCACCCCCTAAATGGATGCTACAGCTGGTGGGCTGCACTGATTCAAAGCCAGGAGCCAGATGCTTCCTCCTGGTCTCCCATGTGGGTGCAGGGCCCAAGAATGTGGGCCATCCTCCACTGCCCTCCTGGGCCACAGCAGAGAGCTGGACTGGAAGAGGAACAACCAGGACAGAATCCAGCACCCCAAATGGGACTAGAATCCGGGGTGCCGGCGCCCAGGCATAGGATTAGCCAAGTGAACCGCTTTACTTTAAAGGACAATTAAGATTGGAAGTGAAGGGATGGAAAGAGATAATCAATGTAAATGAAAAGCAACAATCAGAGCTAACTATGAGTTAGATCAACTGAATCAGACTTTAGGCCAAAGCTGTAACAAAGAGACAAAGGTCACTGTATAGTGATAAAGTATCAGTTTATCAAGTGGATATAAAATTATACACACACCTAAATTCAGAATATCTCTCTCTAAAACACAGGAATACAGGTAAGAAATCTAAAGGAAAACAGACTACCACACAATAAAGGCAGGGATTTCAAATCCCCATTTTCAACAATAGATCATCTGGATTAAAAAAAAATAAAACATTGGGACTGCATTATGCATTAGGAACCAATGGTCCTACCAGATATATATAAAACATTTTGGGGGCTGGTGTTATGGTGTAGTGAGATAAGACTCCACCTATGGTGCAGGCATCCCATGTGGGTGCCAGTTCTAGTCCTGGCTGCTCCTCTTCTGATCCAGCTCTCTGCTAGGGCCTGGGAAAGCAGTGGAGGATGGCCCAAGTGCTTGGGCCCCTGAACCCCTGCGGATGACCTGGTAGAAGCTCCTGGCTCCGGGCTGCAGATTGACTCAGCTCTGGCTGATGCAGCTATTTGGGGAGTGGACCAGCAGATGGAAGACCTTTCTCTCTGTCTCTCCCTCTCTGTAGCTCTGCCTCCCAAATAAATAAATAGAAAAGTAATTTTTTTGAGATTTTTTTTTAACTTTTATTTAATGAATATAAATTTCCAGTGTACAGCTTATGGATTACAATGGCTCCCCCCCATAACTTCCCTCCCACCCGCAACCCTCCCCCCTCCTGCTCCCTCTCCCCTTCCATTTCCATCAAGATTCATTTTCAATTCTCTTTATATACAGAAGATCAATTTAGTATAAAGATTTCAACAGTTTGCACCCACATAGAAACACAAAGTGAAACATACTGTTTGAGTACTAGTTATAGCATTAAATCACAATGGACAGCACATTAAGGACAGAGATCCCACATGAGGAGCAAGTGCACAGTGGCTCCTGTTGTTGACCCAACAAATTGACACTCTAGTTTATGGCGCCAGTAACCATCCTAGGCTGTCGTCATGAGTTGCCAAGGCTATGGAAGCCTTCCAAGTTTGCCAACTCTGATCATATTTAGACAAGGTCATAAAAGACAGAGTGAGGATAGTAACCAATGATCCTAAGAGTGGCATTTACCAGGTTTGAACAATTATACAGCATTAAGTGGGGAAAAGGACCATCAGTGAACACAGGTTGGGAGTAGAGCCATTGGTGGTAGAGTAGAGGTTATGATTACAAAGGAATGAGGCCCAAGTGCACTAGACAGGGCCTAGAACAAAGGACAGAGTCATTATTAGAGGAGCTAAGAAAGGTGCTGTCTAAGCTACAATTAAGTTTTCTGATTGAGAGGCAAATAGAACCTGACAGAAGGGGCTTGATAATAATCTGGTGGGCTTTAGGCCTTGTAAGTTAAGAGGCCCAGACCTATCTATCTCTTCACATGGGGTATATCCTAAGGGAGGTGTGAACCTCCTAGGGGAAGGCACTCTGTTGACTTTCATTACTTGGCTGGCCTGGGAGGAGAGCTGGCCAGGTCAAGGCAGGTGGCATCTCTAACAAGAAATTTACAGTTCTGCCTGCAATGTTGCTGACCCTACTTGACCATCCCCTCAGCTGCAGTGGTCACTTTGAAAGTTGGGCTGAGTGAAGGGCTTTATAGTTTAGAGCCAATAAGATCTGTGGCTCTGACCTGGGCATCCTTCGACTCCAGGGCAGGTCCATTTCCAGTGATCCAACTCTTGGCAGAGCTGCCAGGGCTCTTCACAAGCTGACTTCTGCTGAAGCCCAGGCTTACCACATTGAAAGCCACTGCAGTGGACTGGCCTGTTGGGTCTCCTTGAGGGCAGATCACTGTACAGATCAGCCATTAATAGGCCTGCCACCCATTGCTTCTGAAGCCTAGCTTTCTTTTCCTCCTTTTTTTTTTTTAAAGCAGACCAGAGGATGCAAGTCAAGGGAGTGCCCGTTTCCCATCTCTAATCTTCGGTGGCCTGAACTACAAGTCTATAGTCACAGGCATGTTCTGTAGTAGTTTTTCTAAGGTAGACAATGCCCATGCGGAAAATTATATTCTCACTTTAAAACTTTCTTTCCCTTTGGTCTGAAAGGGAGGTTTTTTCTACTTACTGTATACTTCGCTGATGGCGAAGTGAATCTAGCTATGAGATTATTATTTAAGTTCTTATTTTGGCTATGCTATTGCAGAAAAATGTTAGCCATCTCTTTTATAAGGTCTAAAGGTTAAATTGTGCATCCTACAGATTCCTTCATAATAGAATTAGTTTCCTACCTTGAAGAGAATAGAGAAATGAAAGAACAAGTTGGGCTTAGAAAAGAGAAATGAGGGAGCAAGTCCTAGATCGCTTGCTGACAATAGCAATATCACATGAATACTTAGCAAACCGTTTCAACCATTAGTTAACAACTTAAGGAAACATTTACCAGAAGGTCCAATGCCTTCTATAAATTTTAAGAATCATGTATTTGAAAACACCTCTTAAATATCTAACATGGTGTAGTTTGTTTAGCCAGTAAACTTAAGCACAACCATCTAAAATGTTTTTAGTTTTTTTCTACCAACAAGTCTAAAACATATGATACACAGATTCAGGTCACACCAATTAAAATGTATGTTTGATTGATTTTAGCAGCTTAAATTTATGGACAATCTTATCTATAAGCCATTTAAAATAAAACTCTTAATAAAATTTCCCCATGTGGACATACAATATGTACACACATATAATATAGCATAATAGACCAATATATCAATTTTAATAATAACTTTTAAAATCTTTAACTCTTTTTGTAGATTGCCAATTGATTTGAATTGCTTTTTGTTTTTAGTAACCTCAGTTAACCATACTTTCTCTCAGTTGGTACTGTTAATACATTATTGGCTTCATCTGTTTACAGAGCCATCCCAAAGTACTGAATACAATAAAAGTGGCTGGAAAAAGTCCATAGGAACCTATAGGAGGACAGCTAAACACAGAACCAACAACGCTTTAGTTTTATGAGCAGCAGATCATATATAACTGTGGATGACAAAAGACTTTAAGTCGCCATGTTTAAAATTATAAACTCATCAACCAACAAGAGGCCCTTGCTTACTTCACAGTATTTTTGAAAGCACCTGTAGGATTTTACAAGTATTTAACCCTTTAGGCCTCTGGGGCTTTCTCATTAAGATAACTATCATGTCTAGTAACACAAGATCATTAGACTTTTTAATTCTCAAACATTTGTATTAATAGCATTTTCCATTATAGAAACTTAAAGTCTGGTACCACATCACATCTTGACAGTCCTTCTAATATACTCCAAATAGACTGATTAGTTGGTGTCTCTATAAGATGAGAGACATAGGTCCTTCGATTTTTTCAGTTGGGCCCAAACTGGAAAAACCAAAGTCCAGGATTTACTGGAAATTTTAGAGACCAGATTGTTTGAAACTTTGATTTTTTGAATGCCTGTCGAGAATGCCAAGAAGGCTCAAAATCCAAAATATCTGGTTGAAATAAGATTCCTTAAAATCATGACATAACATAGACCAAATTTGATCATTGTTACAAGGTGATTATTCAAATTTTTGAAAAAAGCACATATTTAAATAACCCATAGCTCTTAATAAAAATGCAGCTGTTTTTGAACAATTAGAATTTAACAGACATCAAGAGAACATAATAGATTACTTTAACACATTGCTTTAACAGAGCATCAGAGTTTAATTCTATGTCAAAGAGAAATTGAGCTTCCTGTGATCTTTTGCTGTGAGGTTTCCTTCCTTTACCTTCTTTCATATTGGTGACCATGTTTCTGTGTTTCTGTGTGTAAGACATCTTTAAGCATCTTTTGCAGGGCAGGATGAGTGGCAACAAATTCTTTCAGTTTCTGTTTGCTATGAAAAGTCTTAATTTCACCTTCATTCACAAATGAGAGCTTTGCAGGATATAGTATTCTGGGCTGGCAGTTTTTCTCTCTTAGTACCTGGGCTATGTCTCGCCATTCCCTTCTAGCTTGTAGGGTTTCTGATGAGAAGTCTGCTGTGAGTCTAATTGGAGATCCTCTAAGAGTGATCTGACATTTCTCTCTTGCACCTTTTAGGATCTTTTCTTTATGTTTCACTGTGGTGAGTTTGATTACAACATGTCGTGGTGAGGATCTCTTTTGGTCATGTTTATTAGGGGTTCTATAAGCTTCCTGTACTAAGATGCCTCTGTCCTTCTCCAAGCCTGGGAAATTTTCTGCTAGTATCTCACTGAAAATGCCTTCTAATCCTTTCTCCCTCTCCATGCCTTCAGGAACTCCTAGAACCCGAATGTTGGGTTTTTTAATAGTATCCTGTAAATTCCTGACAATATTTTTTAGATTTCTAATTTCTTCTTCTTTTCTTTGGTTTGCCTGTTTCCTTTCCTGTTCTCTGTCTTCTAAGTCTGATATTCTCTCTTTGGCTTCGCCCATTCTGTTTTTAAGGCTCTCTAATGTGTTTGTCATTTGATCTATTGAATTCTTCATTTCATTATGATTTCTAGTCACTATCAGAGTTTCTTGTTCCATTAGTTGTTTCATTTCATTTTGATTCCTCCTTAATATTTCACTTTCACGAGAGAGATTTTCTATCTTGTCCATGAAGGATTTCTGTAGTTCAAGAATTTGTTTTTGAGAACTTCTTAATGTTCTTATCAATTTTTTGAGATCCGCTTCTTGCATTTCTTCGATCTCATCATCTTCATAATCTTGAATTGGGGTGTCTTTTTCATTTGGGGATGTGATAGTTTCTTCCTTGTTCTTGTTAGCTTGGTTTTTGCGTTTGTTGTTTGGCATGTTGGAGATATTTGGTTTCTTCACTGTGGTGTTTTTTCTTGTTACACTATGGCTCTATATTAAGTGGACTGTCTGCTTTCAGTGGAGCCTTAGAGGCTTGAGATGAATGTGGACTGAGAGCTGTGTTTGGTTCCTCAGGGTTGAGGGTGTGTCAAGGATGACACTCCCAGGTTAGGTGTGGTACATCTCTCTTTCGTTTTTTGATTTAAAAGGGAAGTAATTCCGCACAGCTGAACGTAATTGGAGGTAGTTAGCAGGCAAATGATATACCCACAGGAGCCAGAGATCGGAAGCTCTTTCCCAAGAACCACACAGGGAATCTCTGCTGTCCTCAGTGTGGGCTCCAATTCTCCTGCAGTCTCCCACTGGGTTGCCAAGTTAGATGCTAATCTCCTGTTATTTCACCCCTCCCCACAGAGTCAGGTTTTTCTGCTAGGCTCAGGGCCGGTGCAGACCTGAGGTCGCCCTGCTTATGACGTATGTCCAAAATGGCGCCTGCTCTGTCTTGCTCGCCTGTGAGAGGTGAGCGGAGAGAGAGAAACTTGTGTCCGTATCAGTCACTTTTTTTATTTTTTTTCTCTCTCTTCTAGTTAGCCTGGTGAACCTTTCCCCACGGAGTTTCAAGCCTCGTTCCCTCTAGCCTCCTCTTTCCGCTTGCCTGCTGGTATCTCGGGCTATGGAGGTTCGGCTCACCTCGCATTCCAGCGCTGGTGCGTTGAGTCTGCCGCTGGTGTCCCGAACTTGGGCTCCCACGCTCTCCACGAAGGTCCACTGTGAATCACTAGTTCTGGAAGAGTTTCCTCTGCTGTTTCATCCCCTACTCTTCCTTGACCCTGCAGTATCTCCACTTATATTAAACTTTCTCTCCCCCCGGACTAAGTGTGCTTCCTGCCTATTCCGCCATCTTGCCGCCTCTCCCATTTTTTTGAGATTTAAAAGCAAGATTTATTAGAATCAAAGACCTCATGATAAGACTGGAAGCTCCCAAGGACAGGTACTTCTGACCTTGCTAGAGGTAACTTTTGGGATAAATCTAAAAAAAAATATTTTCTCCAAGAACAATACACTAAAATCAAAAGGCATCCAACGTACACATAGAATATATGTGGTCATACATTAAGCCACAAAAGTAATAACAAATTTAAGATTAAACTCACATCAAGTATAATTTCACACCCTAGTGGTCTGAAAATAGAAATTAATAGACAAAATAGAAAATTTACAAATATGTAGGAACTAAGCCATATACAACCCTAAAAAAAACTACAGGATCAAACAAAAAGTTAAGAGGGAAGCTAAAAATACCTTGAAGAAAATAAGGAAACACAGCATACAAAACATAGGATGTAGCAAAATATAGTACAATATCACCACAACAAAAAAGAAGATATCAAATAAACAATTTAATTACCTAATGTTATAGCTCAACAAATTAGCAAAACACTAAATAAGAAAACCAGCAGGAAAAGGAAATGACAGAGTTTAAAGCACTAATTAAAAATACATTGTGGGGGGCCACACTGTGGTTTAGGGGGAAAGCTGCTGACTGCAGTGCCAGCATCCCATGTGGGCAGTGGTTCCAGTCCCAGCTGCTCAACTTCCGATCCATCTTTCTGCTATGGCCTGAGAAGCAGTAGAAGATGGCACAGGTCCCTGGGTCCCTGCACCTGCTTGGGATACCTGGAAGAAGCTCCTGGCTCCTGGCTTCAGATCAGCCCAGCTCTGGCACTGCAGCCATTCGGGGAGTGAACCAATGGATGGAAGACTTCTCTCTCTCTCTCTCTGCCTCTGCCTCTCTGTAACTCTGCCTTTCAAATAAATAAATAAATCTTTAAAAAAAGAAAGTTAAAATAAAAGCCTCATTTAAACATCATAAAATAAAACTACTTATGATTGAATTAACCAATAAGGAGAATGATCTGTATACTCAAAAGTGTGACATACGGATAAAGGAAACTGATGACAGTAGAAACAATGGAAAGCTAGTCCATGTTCATAGATCAGAAAAATAATACTGTTAAAATGTCCTTCCTACTCACACAAAACAATGTAGATACTTCATGCAATCCCAATCAAAATTTTAATGTCATTCTTCACAGAAACAGAAAAAAAAATTAAAATTTGTGTGGAAACAGAAAAGACTAAGAGCCGGCGCCGTGGCTCAACAGGCTAATCCTCCGCCTTGCAGCGCCGGCACACCGGGTTCTAGTCCCGGTCGGGGCACCGATCCTGTCCCGGTTGCCCCTCTTCCAGGCCAGCTCTCTGCTGTGGCCAGGGAGTGCAGTGGAGGATGGCCCAAGTGTTTGGGCTCTGCACCCCAGGGGAGACCAGGATAAGCACCTGGCTCCTGCCATCGGAACAGCGTGGTGCGCCGGCCGCAGCGCGCTACCGCGGCGGCCATTGGAGGGTGAACCAACGGCAAAAGGAAGACCTTTCTCTCTGTCTCTCTCTCTCACTGTCCACTCTGCCTGTCAAAAATTAAAAAAAAAAAAAGAAAAGACTAAGAATTGCCAAAACAATCTTGAGCAAAAACACCAAAGCTAGATATATTACCAAGCTACACCATGGTGCTGGCACAAAAACAGAAACGCTGACCCCTGGAATAGGATGGAAATCCCAGAAATAAACTGAAGAATTGACAGTTATTTTCAAATAAGGTCCCAAGAATATAAAATGTAGTAAGCGTAGTCTCTTCAATGAGTACTGCTGAAAAAAATGTGCCATCCACATTTAAAATAAATTGGATACATCTAAATATTTATATGAAATAACTAAAAAATAGATTTCATGCTCAAACATAAAATCTAAAATTACAAAAGCACTAACAGAACAGGAAAAAGCCCTAAGACATCAGTCCAGAAAATGATTTATTGGATGTGGTGCCAAAAGCCAGGCATTAAAAGAAACACAGATTACTGGGATTATAGGAAATTAAAAAATATTTATACCACAAGATAAATGACAAAGTGAAGAGAAAAGCCACATGTTAGAAAGTAAGAGGCTCACCCTTTCCTGTGCCCTTTTAGAGCTGACAGAGTGCTTTAAGAGGCTAACACAGAAGGGGGAAGTAAGTCTCCATAAAACCCAGAGAAGAGATGGTCGTTTCTTCTTTGGGTCCTGTCTAGAGTCACAAATGAAAAAAAAAAAAAAAAGAGGCTAACAACAAATACATATAAGGGAATCTAAGTACTCAAAATAACTCTAAATCAGAACTCAGAGGACCTTGTGGTTGTGAAACAGAATTTCACAGCAACTTTAAATGAAACTGAGGATCAACATGAAGGAGGATAATGACAATAAAATGACTAAAATCCAAGTAAAACTACTATAGCACCAGACACGACTGTCAATATGTACAAGGGTATCCAAGAGGGTCAGAGAAGGAAATAGAGGTCAGACTCGGACCAGGATTCCACGACTAATGGGACTAACCCGTTTCAACAAAGTGTAGACAAAAAATAAAACACCGGCACAGTCAGTGACAACAGAACACAAGGAGGATGGATGCACACAGGAGAGCCTACCATGGAGACTGCAGATGCCGGTGTCTGACGTCTGAACAACTCTCCTCAGGACCAGGACCGCAGGACGAACCGGGAGAAGCGCGCAGCACCTCTGCTGACTCCTCCTAGTCCCAGCCTCCGACTTGGAAGGCACTGACGGACCTGAGAGGCTCAGGCGAGGGCTTCTTCCACCACCACAGCTTTATTCCTGGCTCCAACTTGGAGGCCACCTCACGGAGGCTAACGCAGGAACCTGTTAGGAGGGGAAAGATACCTCAACGCCAGGCTCCCGGCCACCGGACCGCGGCCGCGCCAGCCCACCCAGATCCCAATGTCCCTTTATGCTGGTATCGTCCAATCAGATGAAAGGACGCGTATAGCCTCAGGTCGAAAGTTCATCTGTTTCACCTGGTCCTTCCTAGTTGTTTATGCAGAGTCCATTCTGTTTCATCTGTTTCACCTGGTTGTTTTCATAACACTTGTGGTCCACTGATTGTTGCAAACCATGTAGATGAGGAGGTTCTCACAGGTGGCCAGCCTGCAGTTCCCCACACCCTGAATTATTAAGTCTCTTCCCTGGTTGGCATTCCAGCTCTCTACTCCACCTCATCCCTCCTAAGGGCTCTCAGTCCCACGCTGTATTCCTAGTCTTCTGTTTCGTGTGTAGCAGTCTAGAGCCAGGCAGTTCTGGTCTTGTGTCCCCTGAATATTACAATTCCTGCCGCACTGTGGGGCTGGGAGACAGACAAGTGCACTGAGGGAGGAGGGGAAGCATTTATCCTCTTCAGAAACTCAACTGAAAAGAGGGTATTTATACATGTGGGCAACACAAAAACACTGCCTGCCTATACTTCATCTGGAGGTTTGGAAAAGCTGGGAGTAGTTATATGGTCATTTGCGGGGTGGGGGTGCCCTGGAGATCTCACAAGGGAGGGACTGATTCGAATTAGGAAAGGGTTGAGGAAAAACAACTGCAGCAGGCAGTTCCTCAAATACAATCTAGTCTAGTTGTACTTTATGCTGGCATTGTGGCCCAGCAGGTTAAATCTCTGTGTACAATGGGTCCTGGCTGCTCCACTTCCAATCCAGCTCTCTGCTAATGCACCTGGGAAAACAGAAGATGGCTCAAATATTTGGGACCCTGCCCTCCATGTGGGGGAGACCCAGATGGAGTCCCAGGTGCCTGGGTTCAGTCTGGCCCACACCCAGCTGTTGTGGTCATTTGGAGAGTGAACCAGCAGATGGAAGAGCTCTCTGTAACTCTTCCTTTCAATGAAAGCAAGAAAAGGGGGAGAGGGGTGAGAGAGAGAGAGGAAGAGGGGAAGGAAGAAAGAAGAAATTTGTCATCATTAAGTCAAGTTCTTTGAAAGACGATGGCTTGGGATCAGGAGATGTGCAACAGAAGGGCCAGTTTAAATCCTTTGCTGGAGAATGTGGATACTCACATACTTCAGGGACTCAAATCCTATGCCTAAATAGAATTACACCTTATAAGGTGGCTACTTGCTTACCAAATAGGATGAAATGGGTAGATTTGGGTATGACTGGGGAGTGTCACCCAAGCATGGGAGGCTGCTGTAGATTCCAGCATCACATCCCTGTACAGGGTCCTCTGAGCATTGTCCAGATGCTGTTACTCACATTGGGTGGACATAACAGTCTGGTCTTACGACACCAATATCTTTTACAGAGCATTTGTCTTCAGCATTTCAGCTCTGGGTCACAAAACAGGCAAATAGGGAATCCATTCTCTTGGTGTGTTTTACATGTCTCTAATGTAAGATGAAGCCTATTTTGTGCTCCATATGCTGACAGTAAGAAAAATCACAATGAAAATACATTCCATCTGTGTTAATTTTGTAATTGCAAATATTCTATAAAAGTTTTCCTTATATACCTAGAACTAACCTTCCCCGCAAGAAAAGGAACAATGGAATTCTGACTGTGTAAAGAGATCACAGTGATGGGCTAGTGGGGCCACCATGCGGCTGGCCAGGAGCGCACCAGGGAGCAGTTGGAAGGCTAGCCTCAGTGCTGCGGGCATCTGTAGGTGCCTGCATTGACAAGGTTGTGGCCTTTGGCAGTTGGGAGCAGGAGGGTGGGGCAACATCCAGCACCTTTGACTAGGCGCTGCTGTAGTTTGTGGTGTGCCTCCTGTCCAAGAAGCTGCTCAGATTTGAAGCATCAACAAATGAATTGATTAATGAAGAGTTGGGAATAGCCTATACTGTCATTGATGGGATTCCTAATAGGCACTAAGGATGATCTATCAGGATAAAAAGAAACAGAGCAGTACTAGATCATGATTTTTAAAAACCACAGCAACTAAATGTTGTTAATACCGTATCCATTTTAAGAGAAAGTGACAGGTAGTAAGTGGGAGAAGAGAATGTTTCTGTCTCTTCCTATGCTGACTGTCCTTGTTCCACTGATTTCTCCTGAAGGAGCTCTCTATTTGGCCTCTGAGGAATAAAACTTCCCACAGGGCTGTACCAGCACCTCCAGCCTCAGTTTCTACCATCTGCTCCTGCAATGACCTTACCAGTGTGTATGTGCTTCCACCTTTGGACGTAGGTGGCTATTAAACTCTTCAGGAATAACTAAGTCAGCCAGAGCCAAGGTGGTATATAGATTCATCATATGTCTTGGCATCCACCTCTGAAAGTTAAGCTAGGTAGAAATGCTGGAGACTCATTGTATTTGCTGAAAAGATGGTTTGCCTAACTTCTCAAGAGGAGTGGTGCTACAAGAGATGTAAGTTGCAGAAGCTTTTTTTATTGTACCCCAGTTCTGACAGCCCTTGTATTTTGAATGTTATGACATAACTGTCAGAAGGAAACTTTTAACAAAGTGTCTTGCTGGGGTTGGGCCAGAGCAACTTTTCAGAAAGTGGAATTAAAGATAAGTTCACCTGACTAAAAACATTTTTAAATCCATATGGACTCAGGTCCAGCATTGTGGTGAGTGGATTAAAGCCCTGGCTTGTGGCATTGGCATCCCATATGGGTACCAGTTCAAGTCCTGGTTGCTCCACTTCCAATCCAGCTCCCTGTTAATGCACCTGGGAAGGCTGCAGAGGATAGACTTGGGCCCCTGCACCCACATGGAAGACTGGAAAGAAGCTCCTAGCTCCTGCCTTTGGTCTGGCCCAACCCCAGCTGTTGCAGCCATTTGGGGAGTGAAGCAACGGATGGAAGATTTCTCTCTCTGTTTCTCCCTCTCTCTCTCTAACTCTTCCTTTCAGATAAATAAAATAAAGCTTAAAAAGTCCATATGGACACTTTTTTAACTTTTAATATTGTTTATTTATTTATTTGACAGGCAGACTGACAGACAGTGAAAGATCTTTCATCTGCTGGTTCACATCCCAAATGTTGCTAAGGCTGTTATTTTGTCCAGGCTGAACCAGGGAGCCAGGAACTTTACCTGGGTCCCTCACATAGGTGGCAAGGCCATCTGCTGTCTTCCATGGTATACCACCAGGGAACTAGATCAGAAGCAGAGAAGCTGGTACCCAAATGACACTCTGATATGTAATGGCAGTGTCCCTAGCAGTGGCTTTACCTGCTATGCCACAATGTTGTCCTCATCAATGAACTTCTCAAAAACTCCTTGTATGTGTGGATTTCAAAAAAATTCTTACAGCAAAACAATCTCATCTTTTATTTCAACAGTGCAGTGGCCCTACCCACTATGCCACAAAGCCAGATCCCCAGCACTTGGTTTTAATTTGGGCAGCCATGTAGACATTTGAGGAATAAACAAGTGGATGGGAGCTCTCTGAGCCTCTGTATCTCTGTTTCTGAAGTAAATACAATTTTTGAAACTCAAAATTTGATGAGCCCAACAGAAGGTAATTAAGGGAAAACATAGGAAAATTCTGATGTGACAACAGAAAATACATAGCCATACTACCATCTGTATGATCAATAAGTTTCTGTTTCAGACTTCCACAAGAACCTAGAATATTCTCCTCTAAGCATCAACTTTAAGCATCCAACAATTATTTCTTTTTGATATGGCATCAGAAAGAACAGAGATGGTAACAGTGCAGAGATGTGCTTGAAATTTAGACAATTTGTTTTTAAAGATTTATTTATTTATTTGAAATTCAGAGTTACACAGAGAGAGGAGAGGCAGAGAGATAGGTCTTCCATCTGTTGGTTCACTCCCAATTGGCCACAATAGCCAGAGCTGTGCAGATCCAAAGCCAGGAGCCAGGAGCTTCTTCTAGGTCTCCCATGCAAGTGCAGGGGCCCAAGGACTTGGGCCATCTTCTACTGCTTTCCCAGGCCATAGCAGAGAGCTGGATCAGAAGTGGAGCAGCAGGGTCTTGAACTGGTGCCCATATGGGATGTCACCACTGCAGGCGGTGGTTTTACCCGGTATGCCACAGTGCCCACCCCTAGACAATTCTTTAAAAAAAAAAAAACTATCTTGGATTGAATACAAA